>NC_091470.1:275745906-276048936 GCF_036971445.1 Narcine bancroftii
TACTTGAACACGATCAGAGACATCTTCCACACCGATGAACTCAGGAGGTCCACATTCGTTTTGAGGGTAGGAATGAAAGGGTATGCATTCATCAAGGACTGCACTACATATGATGCTGCCATTGAGGTGTTGAAGGCTCAGTACCTGAAGTTGCAAAACAAAGTTCTAGTGAGGCCAGAAGAGACATCGATGACTACCTGCTGGATCCGTGGATGCTTGCCAAGGAGTACAGGTAAGAAGCATCTATGGGCTGCGTTCATGAAGAAGAACAGATCCGGGACACTCAAGTTGAGGAGGGTCCTCTCGAGGTACTTGAGGCAGTGTCGACTGCCTAGCCATGTGGAACTGGCCAAAGTGCTGGAACAGGCCAAGCTCGAGAACGGTGACCTCGAAGCCCGCAAGCTCGCTCATCCAGGTGACCCCTTCCAAGGACTGGCTGATCCCGCTGCGCCAGCCCTAATGTCTGTCGCTTCCTATACTAGGGAGCACTCCCGTGCTAGGAGTGCTTTTTTTCTGTGGCAAGAGCCACATCCCTGATCTCAGTGTGTTCCAGTTGTGGCAAAAAAGGGCATTGAGTGATGGTTTGCCACACAAGGCTTTTAACTATCTCTGGAATCACATTGCGAAAGCTGCCATGCACGCGGTGGATGAGAATGTACCTTTCCAAGTGGAAAGCGATGCTTCGGATGTAGCCCTGGCTGTAACCATCAACCAGGCAGGCAGGCCGGTTGCATTTTTTTCTTGGTCAGTACAGAGCCACGAGCTCCGGAACCCACCTGTGGAAAAGAAGGCTCAAGCCTTTGTAGAAGGCATGAGGTACTGGAGACACTACCTGGCTGGTAGGAAATCTATGCTCCCCACCGTGCAACGTGACCCAAAGACGCTGCATGCCACATGACCGACACTCGCACAAAGCGGCATAGGAGGCCGTCTGATGGAACCAGAGGAAATGAGCCAAGTCCAGTCCTTGCAGCTCATGAACCAAGTAGGCTCCCATCCCACCCTTCCCCCAATTCCTGCTTCGGTCCAGAGTTGGCGCACGGGTTGCATGAATGTCAAGAGAGACAAAATCAAAAATGACAAGACTGCTAGATGGAGGATCGAGCTCTCCACCTACAATTATGACATTGCCTATCAGCCAGGAGCTTTTAATGACCCTCCACATCCCTTATCCAGAGGAAGCTGTGCCTCTGCACACACAAGCCAACTGCAGACTCTTTCATCCAGGTTACCTGCATGGCTCATTTTGTCAAGGCACACAGTCTGCCCTACTTCATGGAAGATGTCAGGGAAATAACCAGGTCTTGCCAGGTCTGCGCGGAGTGCAAGCTGCACTTCTACCGCCCCTCAAAGGCGCACCTGATCAAGTCATCCAGGCCCTTCAAACACCTCAGTGTCAATTTTAAGGGACTTCTCCCCTTCACGAACAGGAACACTTTCTTCCTCTCTGTCAATGATGAGTACTCCCACTTCCCATTCACTATCCTATGGCCAGACACATCCTGTTTGTCAGCCATAAAGGCCCAAGATTCCATTTTCACCTGTTCGGGTATCCCAGCCATATACATAGCGACTGCGACTCATTCTTTATGAGTGACGAGCTACATCAGTACCTGCTGGTGAGGGGCATCGCATCCAGCAGAACTACGAGCTGTAATCCCCTGGGGGAACGGGCAGGTTGAAAAGGAGAATGCCACAGTCTGGAAGGCTGTCAAACTGGCCCTGAAGTCAAAAGGCCTTCCAGACCCAAGCTGGCAGGATGTCCTCCCGAAGGCACTCCATTCCATCTGGTTGCTACTATGTACCACGACCATTGCGACTTCTCACGAGCTCCTATTCAATTTTGAAAGAAGGTCGGCATCGGGAAATGTACTCCCAACCTGGCTCACTACTCCTGGTCCAGTTCCTCTCAGGAAGCACGTGAGGAGAAGCAAGACCCACCACCTGGTAGAGGGTGAAACCGCTCCACGCAAATCCCATGTCCGCCTAGATGGAGTACTTGGATGGCAGGGAGGACACCATATCCATCAGGGAATTGGCACCTGCAAGCCATGGAGCTGATTCTCGCCAGTGAGGACCTCAGGGAAACTGGTTCAGGAGGAAAGTGTATTCCCCTCCACCACTGAGCCAGAGACCCAGCCCGCCTCTCATCCTTCACAAGGGAACCAGGAGATCCAAGGCCCTCTGGTGCTAAGGTGCTCTACCAGGATCTCCAGACCTCTGGACCGCTTAAATCTGTAAATAACTGTATATATTTTTTACTTTTTTTTCCTGAATCCATGTTCTCTGTCTTCATTCACAGACCTCAAGTTCTTCAGGAAGGGGTGAATGCCGTGAACTGGGATTCACTTGTGGTGTGTTGTGCTGATGTTTGGCTCCATCCACATCTGCCCACATATAACCCTGGTTTCCCACTAAACCCAGAACCCTTCCGAAGACTAGTGTGAGACACTATCCATAGTCATAAGCTCATAAACGCGTTTGTTCTCCCTCCAGTCGTGAGAGCTTTTATTTGCGCTACACGGGAATTAACTGGGATAGGGTCCAGTGGAAAAGGAAAACAATCAACACGTCTAATGATGTCAAATCATTCTGGGAATTGGCAGCCTCGACCCCTACTCCTATCTTTGGTGTCACCTAACACCAGCATGCCATTAAACCAGTGGAAAATGGACATCATCAAGTCACTCGTTTCCAGTTGAAGGTAGGCGCTCTTATCCCCGGGGATGAATGTGTTCAGGTTCAAGGTGGCCCAGTGGAAACAGCACAAACGGTTTCCCAACCTGGGATAATGCACGGCCAATTAACTGTGATGCCAATGGCAAAAAGGTCTTTTGATTTATCTATATATCAGCTCCTCCATCTCTGCAGACTAATTAGAGTATCCTTGTGGCTGCAACAATTAAATAATTTTGGTTCCTATTCCTATAACAATAAATTCTTTTTTTTATCAAATTATGCTTCCAAGCAGCTACGATTGAAACTTGTCGGATACCTCCCTCAATACCTGATCATCAATCCCACCTCCCTTACTTGTCTTGGCTTTGAAGATGTCCCCTGAATGCGGGCGGCTGGAAGGAACAGACACCGAGCTACGCCGCCTGAGTGAATGATTGACAGACATGAATGCCCAATGGGTGGCGGAGGGGCGGGAGTGTTCGCGGACAGTATCTTTTTGATAAAGTTGTACCGCTTTGAATCGCTTTCTGGCCAAGATGGCGGATTACGATCTAACGATGAGAATCGCTAATTTCCTGGACCGTCACCTGGTTTTCCCGCTGCTCGAGTTCCTGTCGGTCAAGGAGGTAAAGGCGACGGTCGCCGCCGCACAGCTCTGTGTGCACTCAGGCGGCAGCTCCGGGGATCCGCATGGCGCTCACGTGAGGCGGCCTCGAGCCGGGGCCTACAGACAAGGCCGCTGCGGCGGCTGGAGAGTGGAAGAAAATCCCCACCCTCTCACGGCTCCCACATCCCACTCCCTCCCTCCCACGGCCACCCATCCTCCAACGGCCACCGCAACCCCCCCCCACCCGCCAACGGCCCCCCCACCCTTCCCACGGCCCCCCACCCCTCCCCCACGACCCCTCCCCCACGGCCCCCCCCACGCCCCCCCCACGGCCCCCCCCACGGCCCCCCCCCCACGGCCCCCCCCCCCACGGCCCCCCCCCACGGCCCCCCCCCACGGCCCCCCCCCACGGCCCCCCCCACGGCCCCCCCCCACGGCCCCCACCCCCCCACTCACGGCCCCCTCCCCCCCCAGGGCCCCCTCCCACCCCCAGGGCCCCCTCCCCCCCCAGGGCCCCCTCCCCCCCCCAGGGCCCCCTCCCCCCCCAGGGCCCCCTCCCCCCCCAGGGCCCCCTCCCCCCCCCAGGGCCCCCTCCCCCCCCCAGGGCCCCCTCCCCCCCCCAGGGCCCCCTCCCCCCCCCAGGGCCCCCTCCCCCCCCCAGGGCCCCCTCCCCCCCCCAGGGCCCCCTCCCCCCCCCAGGGCCCCCTCCCCCCCCCAGGGCCCCCTCCCCCCCCCAGGGCCCCCTCCCCCCCCCAGGGCCCCCTCCCCCCCCCAGGGCCCCCTCCCCCCCCCCAGGGCCCCCTCCCCCCCCCCAGGGCCCCCTCCCCCCCCAGGGCCCCCTCCCCCCCCAGGGCCCCCTCCCCCCCCGGGCCCCCTCCCCCCCCCGGGCCCCCTCCCCCCCCCGGGCCCCCTCCCCCCCCGGGCCCCCTCCCCCCCCCAGGGCCCCCTCCCCCCCCCAGGGCCCCCTCCCCCCCCAGGGCCCCCTCCCCCCCCCAGGGCCCCCTCCCCCCCCCAGGGCCCCCTCCCCCCCCCAGGGCCCCCTCCCCCCCCCCAGGGCCCCCTCCCCCCCCCCAGGGCCCCCTCCCCCCCCCAGGGCCCCCTCCCCCCCCCAGGGCCCCCTCCCCCCCCCAGGGCCCCCTCCCCCCCCCCAGGGCCCCCTCCCCCCCCCAGGGCCCCCTCCCCCCCCCAGGGCCCCCTCCCCCCCCCAGGGCCCCCTCCCCCCCCCAGGGCCCCCTCCCCCCCCCAGGGCCCCCTCCCCCCCCCAGGGCCCCCTCCCCCCCCCAGGGCCCCCTCCCCCCCCCAGGGCCCCCTCCCCCCCCCAGGGCCCCCTCCCCCCCCCAGGGCCCCCTCCCCCCCCCAGGGCCCCCTCCCCCCCCCAGGGCCCCCTCCCCCCCCCAGGGCCCCCTCCCCCCCCCAGGGCCCCCTCCCCCCCCCAGGGCCCCCTCCCCCCCCCAGGGCCCCCTCCCCCCCCCAGGGCCCCCTCCCCCCCCCAGGGCCCCCTCCCCCCCCCAGGGCCCCCTCCCCCCCCCAGGGCCCCCTCCCCCCCCCAGGGCCCCCTCCCCCCCCCAGGGCCCCCTCCCCCCCCCAGGGCCCCCTCCCCCCCCCAGGGCCCCCTCCCCCCCCCAGGGCCCCCTCCCCCCCCCAGGGCCCCCTCCCCCCCCCAGGGCCCCCTCCCCCCCCCAGGGCCCCCTCCCCCCCCCAGGGCCCCCTCCCCCCCCCAGGGCCCCCTCCCCCCCCCAGGGCCCCCTCCCCCCCCCAGGGCCCCCTCCCCCCCCCAGGGCCCCCTCCCCCCCCCAGGGCCCCCTCCCCCCCCCAGGGCCCCCTCCCCCCCCCAGGGCCCCCTCCCCCCCCCAGGGCCCCCTCCCCCTCCTCTTCCTGCTCCCCCCCGGTGTCCCCCCTCCTCTTCCTGCTCCCCCCACGGTGTCCCCCCTCCTCCTCCTGCTCCCCCCCCCCGGTGTCCTCCCTCCTCTTCCTGCTTCCCCCACAGTGTCCCCCCTCCTCCTCCTGCTCCCCCCCACGGTGCTCCCCTCCTCCACCTGCTCCCCCCACGGTGGCCCTCTTCCCCACCTCCTCTTCCTGATTCCACGGCGCATCCTGCTTCCACGGCGCCCTATCCTCTTCCTTCTGCTCCCATAGCGCCCCCTCCTCCAGCTTCCTTCCCTGTGCCCCACACGCACCCCGCCCATTGGCCCCCACGCCACCCTCCTCATGGACCTCCCCCTGTTTTCTCCCACTCCCCTAACTCCTCCTGGTTCACTCCACAGGCCCATCCATCACTCTCAGGCATCTCAACCAAGACCCCCTCCCCCCCCCCCCTTCTGCAGCCCACTCACTTCCACGGCCCACGCACCTCCTCTTCATCCTTCCCCTTCCATCAAATGCAGTTTTTATTGCAGAGACGGTGGCGGATTGGAGTAGGGTTCAGAAGGGACCATGCTGGTTACAGCTGTGGGGTTTGTGAGGGCTTGGTAATTGAAGCTGATATGTGTGGAAAAAATCTGATGAGGAAATGAATGAAAACAAAATAAAGATTTTTTTTAAAGTTGCTAAATGCAAAATGCACTTTGGAGAGGCAAAACCCAAAAGTAAATGCAGAGAATGCTGGAAATACTTAGGGCAGTTAGCATCATTGAAGAAAGAAATAGTTAATTTTTCAGATGCATGACCTTCCTTTAGATCTCTTGTTTTGAAAGGATAACTATTTGACTTTAAGTCCTGAGGGCTGTAACATACCTCAATTGGAAGGTGAAATGCTGTTCTTGTTGGGCTTCATTGGAACTGCATAAGAGGTTGGAGTGAAAAGAATTGAAAAGACTGGCAAATCAGGGTCACCTTCAGTGAACAAAAGTGCTCCGATCAAAAGATGATATTCTCTGCTCATCTATTTTCCAAGCAAAATGAATAATTTCACATCACCCCACCTTCTTCCCCATTAACTGTGTTTTCTTTCCCATTCTGTCTCAATCCTTTGCAAGATGCTTTATACCTTCTTCACAGCTCTGTGAATGCATTGTTTGAAAGTAGCAGAGTAGGATTTTACAAGCCCTCTCAAATAGCAATTGAATTAGTTCTTAAACTTATTTTACAATAATGCAGCTGCTGTCTCATAGCTTGAGCAAATGGGGTTTGTGTACTGTTTGCATGAGTTGCAAATTTCAGGGAACAAAGTGACAAAAATAGGACAAGCAGAATTGCTTTGAGAGCAGGCATAAACTTGTGGGCTGAATGTCCTGCAGTTTTGTCAAAGGAAAATACAAGGGATGTGCAATGTAAAAAAAATGTTTTGCGCCTGCATTGAGCAACTCTTCATGGGGACAATGCCTGAATGAACTCCCTCTATGCTGGTAATCTGCTACAAAGTACGCATTCAGAATGGTATATGTTTTTCACTGGAGAAAGTGAGCAGTCATTGTAATACATAAAATAATAATTTTGCTGAAGTGATTACAGCAATTAGACCGTTCTTTAGCTTTTTTGAGCAAGCCGCAACTCCCTCATCCAATTTTCCTTTCTTCACTTGGAAGTTTAAACATTAAATACTGGCATGCTTTTTAAATGTAGGAAAGGTCTCATTGAACTTTGCTGACCTGAACTGGATATTATGCACTCTTGCCAAAGCTAGCTGGTCTGTTTATTGCTTCATACCAGAATTGGGCACTGTGTGTTACTGGGCACAATGGGCTGGGGTTTGTTCTGAAACCATAGAAAACTGCAACACAGAAAACCGACCACTCGCCCTTCTAGTCTGCTGAAACGTCATTTCTCTTGTCCCACTGACCTGCATGCATTCCATAACCCTCTTGACCATTCCGATCCATATATATATACAATTTATTCTTTAAACTTAAGAGTAAGCCAACATTTACCACGTCAAATAGCAGCTCGTTCCTAATACCCACCACTCTCTGAGAGAAGTTCCCCCCAAAACCTTTCACCCTAAAGCCACGTCCTTATATTTATCTTTCCCAATCTAAGTGGAAAGAGCCTAAGCATTTACTCTGTCTATTCCACTCATAATTTTGTAAACCTCTATCTTATCTCTCCTCATTCTTCTGCACTGTATGGAATAAAGTCCCTGTCTTTTTAATCTTTCCCTGTAGCTCAACTCCTGAAGACCTAGCAACATCCTAGTAAATCTTCTCTGCACTCATTTGATCTTACTGATATCCTTCCAATAGTTTGGCAACCAGAACTGCACACAATACTCTAAATTTGGCCTCACCAATGTCTTGTACATAACATCCCAACTCCTATACTCAATATTTTGATTTATGAAGGCCAAGGTGCCATAAGCTTTCTTTACAACCCTGTCTACATGTGATGCCACTTTTAGGGAATTATGTATCTATATTCCTGGATCTTTTTGTTCCACCACATTTCTCAGTGCCCTACCATTTACTATGTATGACCTAACTTGCTTAGTTCTTCCAAAATGCAACACCTCATAACTTGTCTGCATTAAGTTCCATCTGCCATTTTCTGGCCCATTTTTTCCAGCTGGTCCAAATCCCTCTGCGTGCTTTGAAAGACTTCCTACTATCCACAACACCTCCAATTTTAGTGTCCTCAGCAAATTTGCTATCCAGTTTCCCAAATTATCATCTAGATATAAACAACAAACAATAATGGTCCTGAGGCACACCACAAATCTCAGGCCTCCAGTCTGAGAAGCAATCCTCTGATTACCACTACCACTCTCTTCTTCCATTCAGCCAATTTCGAATCCAGTTTACCACATCTTCATGGATACCTCGTGTCTGAACTTTCTGAACTAACCTCCCATGTGAGACCTTGTCAAAGGCTTTACTAAAGTCCATGTAGACAACATCCACAGCCTTACCTTCATCTACTTTCCTGGTAACCTCCTCTTAAAAACTCAATAACATTTGTTAAACATACCTACCACGCACAAAGCCGTGCTGACTATCCTTAATCAGCCCTTGGCTGTCTAAATACTTGTATATCCTATCTTTCAGTATACCCTTGAATAATATACCTACTACTAATGTTAGGCTCACCAGCCTGTAATTTCTTGAATTTTTTGAATTCGATGGAACGTTCAAAGTGTGCCTGACTGGACATAGTGATCTATTTTTTTTTTAAAGAGTTCTGCACTTGCATTTGACATGTTTTGATTTCAGATTTACAATGAAAAAGAACTTCTCCAAGGGAAACTGGACCTTCTCAGTGACACAAACATGGTTGACTTTGCTATGGATGTGTACAAGAACTTGTATCTTGATAAAGAGATCCCCCAAGGTGAGTTTTATGCAATTGTATATTTTTTAATGTTGCACATCACAATGCATAAGCAGCATTCACAACTGCACCGATGGAGGTACTTTGTGGATTCATATCTTATTCCAGTTTTGCATTTGGATTAGATTTGTATTTTTATTCACTGGAAGTCTGTTCCTCCATGGTGATTAACAAGTCCAGATGCAACCATGTCAAATCACTAATTATTGCCTAACATCTGTGGCTAGTCAGTTATTGGAAAGTATTCTGAGGGAGGAGATATACTTGAACTTAGATGTACAAGCATTAATTTAGGATAACACTGGTTTGTAAATGAGGTCATGTCTCAAAAATTGAATTGAGTTTTTGAAGATGTGACCAAGAAAGTTGATGGTATGTGGATTGCAACAAGGCATTCGATAAGGTTCTGAACAGTAGGCTGCTCCAGAAGGATGTAAGAAGAGAAATCTGAATGAGCAAAATATTGGCTTCATGAAAGAAAGCAGAGGGTGATGGTGGAAGGTTGTTTCTTGGATTGGAGGCCTGTGACTAGTGGTGTGCCACAAGGTTTGGTGCTGGGCCCATTGCTCTTTGCCACCTATATCATTGATTTCGATGAAAACATACATGGCATGATCAGCAGGTTTGCGAATGACACTAAAGGGTCTGGTGTTGTGAATGGTTGCAAAAGATTGCAGCACAATTTTGATTGGATGGAATTTAATACAGAGAAATGTGATAAGCTGCATTTTGGGAGGTTGAACGTGAGTAGGATCTAAACAGTGAATGGAAGAGATCTGGGTAGTGTTGCAGAGCAGAAGGACTTGGGAGAGCAGGTATGTAGTACCTTGAAAGTGGTGACACAGGTAGATAGGGTCAGAAAGGTCAAAAAAGGCTTTCAGCACATTGGCCTTCATCAGAATATTGAGTATAGAAGTTGAGAGGTTATGTTGCAGTTGTACAAGATGTAGGAGTGCTGTGTTCAGATTTGGTCAATCTTATAGAAAAGATGTTATCCAACTGGAGAGGAATGTAGAGAAGATTTATGAGGATCTTGCCTGGACTCGGGTGGGGGGGTGCGATGTGCTGAGCCATAGGGGGAGGTTTCAGCAGGCTTGGGCTTTCTTCCTCAGTCCATGAGAATGAGGGGGTGATCTCCTCATGAGGGTTGTACAAAATCATGAGTGGAATAGATCAGGTGAACGCAGTGAATATTTTGCTCAGAGTAGGGGAATTGGTAATCAGAGGATTGTAGGTTTAAGATGAGGGGGAGAGATTTAACTGGAATCTGAGTGTTAACTTTTTTTTAATCGTCGGATGATGGAATGATCGTATGGAACGGGCTGTTGGAGGAGATGGTTGGGCAGATATTATTGTAGTATTAAGAAACTTTGGGACGACTTCATGAATTGAATTGGATGGATTTAGAGGGATATGGGTCAATTGCAGGCAGGTGGAACTAGTGTAGGTGGAACATTTTGGTCAATATGGGTTTTGGGCCAAAGAGCATGTTTCCACCCTGACAGTTTTGCCCTTGCATTAGATTTAGTGACTTTTCTGCAATCTGGAAAATGCAAGAGGAATAGGAGACTGCAGATGTTGGAACCTGATGATAAACACAATCTTTCTGGAGGAACTCAGTGGGTTGAGCAGCATTAGAGGGAGAAAAAGAATGGTCGACTCCTTTGAAACGTGTGACAGTGTGAAACATCGACCATTCTTTTCCACAAATGCTGCTTGACCTGATGAGTTCTTCCAGCAGATTGTGTTCAGGAAGAATGGGAGTTACAAGGTCATCTGCTTTGAAGTGACCATAACTGGATAATTATGTTCAGAGGAACTTTGGGAATAAATATGTGTTCAGTCATTCCACAAGTATTTCTAGTCAGTTTTTAATTTAAAGCTGGGTTATTGGCATTCACTTTTGCTTTTGAGAGTGATGAGCCTTTGGTTTGAATAATCTGTGGGTAATGATGTTCTCGTGTGCTGACTGCCCTCTTCTTTAATAGCAATAGAGGTTTTATATTTGGGAGATCCTGTTGAAGAAATCTTGGTGAGTTCATGTGTACCTTATGATTGGTAATATTGCAGAGACAGTGCACACTTGATTAGAGGAAATTAATATTCAGATTGTGTTGGTTGCTTTGCCCTGGATGATAATCTTTGTGAATGTTTTTTTTAGAACATTTTTTGAGGACAGTGGAAAATATTCCACAACATCCTTGATTTGTCTATTATTGAGGATGGAAAAGGTTTACGGAGCCATGAGGTAAATCATCCGTTGTACTATGTAGAACGGCATATCGTACTATGTTGAATACACGACCTAAGAAAACCCATTTCCCAGATGGAGTGGTGATTCTGGAGAAGAATGAAAACAACAAAGATACCTGACAGCTGTGGTATGACCTAAATGGAATAACCTGCTAGAAAACCAAATTCGGTGGAGTAGGAGACAGAAAAGCTCCACTCCCAGATGAGCTCAAAGCCTTTCATGCCAGATTTGACCACCAGAACAAAGAAGAACCACTGTCCATCCCCACAACCCCTTGATGATATCGATTGTCAGTATCTGAAGATAGCATTTTGGTTGCCTAATGGAGAGTGAATCGAAGGAAAGCATCCAGTCTAGATGGAGTAGCCGTCCAAGTACTGAAAACCTGTGTCGACCAACTGGTTAGTGTATTCATAGATATCCTCAACATTTCTCTCTGATACAGTGTGGTACCCATCTACTTCAAATATGCTTCAATTGTACTGGTGTCCAAGCAGAGTGGAGTAACCTGCTAAAATGACTATCAATCAGTGGCACTCACTGATCAGTGATGAAGTGGATTGAGAGGCTAATGTTGAAGCATATCAGCTCCTGTCTGATGCTCTACATAAACCATGGAACACCTGGACAGCAAAGATGCGTACATCAGGATGTTCTTTATTAACTACAATTTGACATTCAGCACCATCACCTGAAAACTAATCAGCAAAGTCCAAGACCTTGTGCAATTGGATCCTGGATTTCCTCACCTCCAGACAACAAACCTCCTCCACAATTTCCATTGATTCTGTCTGGAGCATCCCAGGGTTGTGTAATTAGCCCCCTGTTCTACTCACTCAACGCCTATGACTATGTGGCTCGGTATGACAACAGCACCATATACAAATTTGCTGATCACACCGCTGTTGTGGGCTGTATAAAAAGAGGTGATGAGTCAGCATGCAGGAGGGGGATTGAAAATTTGGCTGAATGATGTACTGATAACAACATTCAATGTCATGAAGACTAAGAAGCTGATTGTAGACTTTTAGAAGGGAAATTCAGAAGTGTATGACGGAGTGATCATTGGGGGATCAGAGGTGAACAAATTTAAATTTCTGTGTATCTTGATTCTGGACCATTCATACTAATGTCATTGTAAAGAAAGCACATTAGCACCTCTACTTCCTCAGAAGCTTGCAGAGGTTTGGTATTTCATCGGAAACCTTGGCAAACTTCTACAAATGTCTAAAGGCAAGTGTCCTGATTGGTTGCATCATGGCCTGGTATGGGAACACCAATACTTCAGAATGGAAATCCCTGCAAAAGATGGTGGATACAGCCCAGAACATAATTGAGAACTGCTACATGGAACACTGCTGCCAGAGAGCAGCAACAATCATCAAAGATCCACACCACCCAGGACATGCTGCCATCAGGAAAGGGGTATAGGCCCCACAATACTCATACCTCCAGGTTCATGAATAGCTGCTACCCTTCAACCATCAGACTCCTAAACAACACATTCATAGACTCATTTAAGGACTTTGCTCATTATTTATTACTGAATATTTCCTTCTGTATTTGCAGTCAGTTTTTTAACATTTCTTTCTTTTGAGGACAGTTTACAGTTACTGGTAATTGCAGGAAAAAGAATCTCATTGAGATTCTTGTGATGTCATATATGTACTCTTGACAATAAATTTTAACTTTGAACTTTGAGATCCCTGCTATGTGTTGGTGCCCTATTTATTTGGCTAGTTCATTTTATTCGCAGGTGTTTGCTGCTGTTGCGAATGCCATGTGGTTGAATCTTTCTTGTCTGACAGTTAGAAGATGCAGATACCAATTGTCACCCAACAGGCTGTGCCTAAATATTGTCCAATTCTTTTTGCTTGCGGTTGTTGTCTGAATTGTGAATGAAATTGATCATGATGCAATTATAAGTCAAAATTCTCAACCCTCACTGTGGTTTGTGAGAAGGCCACGAATGAAGCAGCTGAAGATTCGGATACTTCTCCAAGGAAATTCTGGAGAGGCCTTGGTCCACCATAACCATTCTTCTTTGTGAGGTTTAACTCCAGCCAATGCTTCATTTTCACTCATGGTGTTAAGGACAGAGGGTTATCTGGCTTCTAGAATTCAATGGTCTTTCAATCTGAACTGTAAAATATTTTGTGGATTTGATTATTTTTTAATGGTATATGTCATAAACCATGTGTGCTTTGTGAAAACCAAATGTTGTATCCACATGTCATTTTCACCACTGTACACAGACATCTGTATTGGGTAGTGCCTTTTAGGTTTTATTCCTTGTGTTGAGTAGTGGCCACATGCTGGCAACTCTTTATAGTTCAGGTTGCCCTGTTGTAGCAAATGGTGGCATATGTCAAGACTGTAGACTTGGAGAAGGTTTGTTCAATATACAGAAGGACTGATTTCTCAGCTAATGATCAAGGGGAAGGGGCAGGTTTTGAGATCAGATTTCCATGTTCTCTTGTGGATGCCCAAGTAACTTTCCAAACATTCTTGTTTAGTTAATGGTTAATAAAAACAACTACCATCCCACTGATTAAAATAGAATCATTGACCAGTTATATTGCCACTCTGTGGAAAGTACTGGATTCCATATATTTAATGAATATCTTGAAAGTTTTCAGCAAAAGTAACAAGGATTTGTAAATTGTTCACAATTGTCTGATTAACTTTATTGAAGTGGTATACAGGGAACAGTCAATGGCTTTTTAAATTCATTTATTACATCCCTTATTCAGAACTTGTAGGAGAAGTTAAAACTCCTATTTAAGGCAACGATTGATCGAGTTAGAATTTTTTTTCTGATTGTGGCAATAATGTGCAGGCACTCAAATTGGCAGAAGTTTCCTTGACAATCTCTTGGTATTCACTATATTTGTTAACAATTGTGGTATGTCATGCTATATATCAAATTTGTATACCAGAGTGATTGGGATCCGTTCTGATGTTAGGTGTCTTCTTGACAATAGGAAGGACCATGCCCATGATGGACTTGGCTGTTGGCCATTTTCTGCAGCCTTCTGTATTTCTAAGCACTTGAGTTTCCAAACAGGATTGAGGTGCAACTAGTTAATATACAGTACACTTGCAAAGGTTCGAGAGTATATTCAATACCATGCATAATCTCCTCAGATTTCTTAGAAATTTGAGGCATTGCTGTATCTTTTTCACAGTTGCCTTGATGTGCTGGCTCTCCAGGAGAGGTCCTCTGATATGTGGACTCCTTTGAACTTGAAGGCGCTAACCCTCTCCACTGCTGTCTTGTCTTTGTAGACAGGTGCATGGGCCTCTACCTTTCCTTGCTAAATTCCACAATAACCTCCTTGACCTTGTTGATGTTCAGATCAGTGTTATTATTGTTTTGGCACCATGTAACCAGATTCTTGATCTCCATCCTATACTCTTGACTCATATTATTTCGCCAACAATGATGGTGTTCACAATTGTATGTATTGAGAAAATAGAGCAAGAAATTGAGTATGCAACCTTGAGGTCTCGGTGTTGATCGTCAGTGAAGAGGCGATGATGTCGCTAACCTGAACTGATTGGTGTCTGCTGATGAGGAAATTTGGAATTCAGCTGCAAAGAGAGGAACAGAGTCCTAGATCTGAGTTTGATTATTTGCTTTTCTGGCATGATGGTGTTAAACAATGAGCTATAGTGAATGAGTAACAGCCTGGTGGTCCAGTTGACCTAATGCAGAACAGAGGGCCAGTGAGATGGTATCGTCTGTTGACCTTTAATGAAGTCAGCCCAGGCTCTTTCTGATTGTCATGTATGGAGATGCATGGTTTCGTGTGCCATGGAGGCAGTTCATTAAAAAAAATGCCACAGTCAGCATCGTTTTGGATCCACAAGAAAATTCCTTGAATATGGTAACAAAATTAATCATGACTTAAGTGCATGTGGCATATTATCTTCACTCTTTCTACAACTCTGACATTTTTAACCAGGACAATAATAAGTCTTCAAAAGCTTTACTTTTTAATTAACATCTTCTTGGGAGTATTTTCTGGAAGTTTGTGTCCATAATAATCATAGATATTTCCTTGTCAAAAAAATAAAATGAACTGCAGATATTGAACACCTGAAATAAAATATTGTTGGGGAGGGAGTGACCTACCAGGGTAAAGCCGCAGTGACAATGACTCCAGCATTTAGCCTGGCTCTGTGGCTCAGAAGGGAAGGAGAGAGAACTGGGTGAGTGGTAGTGATAGGCAATGAAATAGTTAGAGAAGCAGATCTCACATCCATGTAGAAGAGAAGGGATGATCACAGCACTGTAGACTTTCAGCTTTGTGGAGATATGGACATTGTGTTGAATGAGCACTCTGGTATACAGCCTCCCCAGCCTTGCTGATCCTGGAGTCATTTTCTTAGTCCAAAGACCCATCACTCGAGATGAAGCTCCCCAAGTATTTGAAGCTGTTTACATTTGTCAGCTGGGTGTCGTCAACAGTGAATTTTGGTTCTATCTTGTTGGTGTTTGGCAAAGACTGATGGAGTACTTCAGTATTGTTTAGGTTGATGGTCAGGCCAAAGAGCATAGCAGCATCTTGAGAATTTGTTCAGCATTAATTATAGATCACTCTCTTTGTGTGCCAAGAGCGCATAGTCATCAGCAAAAAGGGTTTCTTGAATGACTGTGTAGAAACACTTCATCCTTGCGTTCAAGTGGCGAAGGTCAGAGAGAGCTGTCCAGTCAGTACCTGAAGTACACTCCCTCCTCTAGACCTTGTTCAGCCTGTGACAATATGCAAGTGAAGAACAGATTGAACAAGACTTGGGCTAGTACATAGCCCTGTTCACCCCATTAGAAATGGCAAATGCAGCTGATGTATCACCACTGCAAAGGACCTGTCCTATCATTCCATTGTGGAGAAGCTGAATCATTTTTATGAATTTCCTCTTGGGCATCCGTAACGTCTTCGGATCATCCAGAGAGCCTCCCTGATTACAGTGTCAAATGCCTTTGTCAGGTCAGTGAAGACGGAGTGAAGAAGCACGATGCACTTCTTCTGAACTTGTCTCATGGCAAATATCATGTCCACTGTACTCCGTTCTGGCTGAAAGCCCACTGCACCGCCAGGAGATTTCTTTCTGAAGCAGTGACAAGTCTGTTCAGGAGGATGCGGGTGAAAATCTTGCCTTTGTTGGACAGCAGTGAGATACCCCTGTTGTTTCCGCAGTTTGATTTGCTTCTCTTATTTTGGTAGTGAGCCACAATGAGGGCATTGCGGAAGTCGTCAGGCAACTCCTCAGTGATCCAGATGTCTTGGAATGTCTATAATGCCATTGGGCTTAGAACTTTGTAGATCTCTGCAGGAATACCTTCCTGCCCCGTTGCTTTATTTGAATTCATCTGCAAGATCACTTTATTGATCTCATTAGTAGATGGCGACAGGTCTTGGTCATTCAGGACTGGCTGTTGATGGATCTGCTGTAAGACATCAGGATCAACTATGGACAGCATATTGAGTAGGTTGGAAAAGTATTCAGTCCAGCGGTTTTTCAGTCCTTCTTTGACTTGTCTGATGATAGCAAGGGGGAGCATCTTAATTTAGAAGGATCATAAACTGACTTTATGGTGCTGAATAACTCTCTGGTGGCTGCATGTCTGCATAGTGTTTCCATCTGCTCAGCTTTTCTCTGCCACCACTTGTCCCTCATTCCTTGCAGTTCTGCTTGTATTTTGGACTGCAGATGTTTAAACGCCTTTCTTTGAGACAGATGACGGGTCATTTTTGTTCTTGGCCCTAAGGGCTTCTGAAATGGTCTCGTGGTTTTCATCAATCCAATCTTGATGCACTCGGGTTTTCATTCTGAGTATAGTTGTTGCAGTCTGCGTGACAACATCTTTGAACTGCTTCCACTTTTTAGAACAGGTTCCCACAAGTGGTGAATTGCTGGAGAGTTTTTCATTAAGTACATCTTGAAACATTGGACTTGACCTGGATCTTGTGGTCTGTCAATGTTGAATGACACTGACAGTCTTTGATTGTTTACGATGCCAAGGGGCTACATACAGGTTGAGGACTGACCAAACCAGCTTGTGATCTATTCAACACTCAGTACTTCGCATGGCCTGGGTGGTGGTGACGACTTGAAGGTCACACTGGCATACTATGACGTAGTCAAGTAGGTGCCAGTGTTTGGACCTAGGTTGTTTTGTACTTGTTTGCAAGTCTGAACATTGTGTTGGTGATGCATGGGTTGTGCTTGGCACATTTACTCAGAAGCAGCAGGCCATTGATGTTTGATTTACCCACTCCATGTCTCCGAAGGACTCTGTCCCAGTTGTTGCTATCAATCCCCACCCTAGCGTTGAAGTCGCTCAAGATGACAAGTTTGTTGCTGGCAAGGGTTGTCGGAATAGTCTGGTCCAGGTCCTCGTAGAAACTTTCCTTGTCTTTGTACTCACAAGAGTTGGTGCATAGACACTGACAATGATGGTGTGCCGGGTCAGGGATAGAATTAGAAGAAATGGTAAAGTCTTTAATTGGGGTGGGGTTAATTATGATATGATTCGGCAAAAACTTGGGAGTGTAAATTGTGGACAGAAGTTTTTGGCACAGAAGTAAATTTGGAGGATGATTAGGGACCACCTGCATGACTTTGGATAGGTTTATCTCACTGAGGCAAAAAGATGGTAGGATAAGGGAACTGTGGTTAACAAAAGAGGTGCGGCAGCTAGTTAAGAGGAAGAAGGAAAAGTCAGGAAGGGGTCATGAGAATTATATGGTAGCCAGGAAGGAACTGAAGAAAGGATTTGGGAGAGCTAGAAGGGGCATAAGAAGACCATGGCAAGTAAAATTAGTGAAAACCCTAAGGCATTCTATGCTTGTATGTATAACAGAGGTATTGGCATTTATAGACAAAGGAGGGAACACTGCCTGGAGGTAGGGGGAGGTCCTACATGAATACTTTGCTTGAGTATTCACCAGAGAGATGGACCTTGGCCAATGTGAGGTAAGCATAGAATACATTTCTGAAGTTAAGAAAGAGGAAGTACTGGATTTTCTGAAAACATTCTTGATAAGTGCCCAGAAGCCAGATGAGATATACTCCAGGTTACTACAAGAAGAGAGGGAAGAAATTGCTTGGATGTTGGCAATGATCTTTGCTTCCTCCCTCGGGAGGTACTGGAAGATTGGCGAATGGCAAATGTAATCCACTTGTTCAAAAAGGTAGAATCTTGGGAACTATAGATCAGTGAGTCTTATGGCAGTGGTGGGCAAATTATTGAAGAGGATTCTTAGGGACAGGATTAACGAGCATTTAAAGAAGCATTGTCTTCTCCGGGATAGTCAGCTTGTTATTCTTTGGACGTGTCATGCCTCACGAGCCTAACTGAGTTTTTTTGAGTAAGTGACAAAATAAATTGAAGAAGGTAAAGCGGTAGATGTGATGTGTATGGATTTCGCTGAGGCGTTTTGACATGGTAGACTCATTCAAAAAGTCCTGAGGCATAGGATCCATTGGGACATGGCTGTGTGGATTCATAGTTAGTTTGTCTGCAGTAAGGGGAATGTAGTACAGGTTGTACCTCTTTAATCTGGCGACACTGGAACCTGGCCATTGCTGGACGATGAGAGGCATAGATGGGGTGGACAGTCAATACCTTTTTCCTGGGGGGACGGTAGCAAATACCAGAGGACATTGGTTTAGGGTGAGGGGAGGAAAGTTCAGGGGAGATGTCAGGGGCAAGATTTTTATTAACATAGTGGTAGATATCTGAAATGCATTACCAGGGATGGTGGTAGAGGTTGGTATAAAGTAGACATTTAAAAGACCTAGATTGACACATGGATGCAAGAAAAATAGAGGATGAATGGTGTGAGATAGGGAAGGATGAGATTGTTGAGTAGGTTTACAATGTCCTCCATAATGTTTGGGACAAAGACACTTTTTCCTTTATTTTCCTCAGTGCTCCATAGTCTAATATTTGTAATCAAACAATGCACCTGTGTTTGCAGTGCACATTTAGATATTCAAAGGTATTTATATATTTTGGTTTGGCCATGTAAAAATTACATGCATTTTTTATACATAGTCCCCTCATTTCAGGGCACCATAATATTTGGGACATAGCAATGTTATGTTATTAAAGTACTTTGTTGCTATCACTTGCATGCAATGACTGCTTGAAGACTGTGATCGCCAGGTGCTGAGTATCTTCTCTGGTGATGCTCTGTCAGGCTCTACTGCAGCCATCTTCAGCTCCTGCTTGTTTTGGGGGCTTGTCCCTTTAAGTTTTCTCTTTGGCCTATGGAAGGCATGCTCAATTGGATTTAGATTGGGTGACTGACTTGGTCATTCAAGAACTTTCCAGTTTTTAGCTTTGATAAACTCCTTTGTTGCTATCGCCCTATGTTTGGGATCATTGTCTTGGTGTAGGATGAAGTGTTGTTCAATGAGTTTGGAGGCATTTGCTTGAACTTGAGCAGATAAGATGTTTCTATACACCTCAGAATTCAATATGTTGCTTCTATCAGCAGATACATCATCAATGAAGATAAATGCGCCAATACCTGTGGCAGTCAAACGTACTCAGGCCATAACATCCCTACAACCATATTTCACAGAAGAGGTGTCGAGCTTTTGATTTTGGGCAATTCCTTTACACCTCCATACTTTGATCAAGTGCCATCACTCTGATACTGGTTAATCTTGATCCCATCTGTCCACAAGACTTTTTTGCAGAATTCTGCAGGCTCCCTTAAATACTTCCTGGCAAACTACAATTTGGCCATCCTGTTTCTATGGCTAACTAGTGATTTATATCTTGCAGTGCCTCTGTATTTCTGTTCCTGAAGTCTTCTGTGGCTTCTCTGATGAGCTCACTGGTGAGGCTCTGATAGCTCAGTGGTTGGAGCACTGGTCTTGTAAACTGGCAGTTGTGAGTTCATTCCTCACTGGGGCCTCCTTTCTGGGTGGGGCGCTTGATAAATTGACAATTATCTGTCTTCCTTAAGGTAGACAAAAGGTGTTTTTATACCTGGCCTCTGCTTCGAGGCTGGCTTAAAACAAGGATAAAAAATTTTAAACTTACCTGTTTATGGAGCAGCCCTAAAAGGCTACTCCAGCACTGCTTTTATGCGGAGCAGCACCTCGATGTGTTGTCTGGATCCATTGTAGGCAGGGAAACTGTTGCCTCTGTACCGCCCATCATGCATACGCGGCAGAGCAATGGTCGTTTTCCCTACCCATAATCCCTCATACTGCATACTGCTGGAATGCTCTGCATTTCCCAGAACGGTTCCAGCTTTGTGAGGATTATGGGTAGGGTAGATGGCCATTACTCTGCCACTTATTGAGCTCCTGGCACTGAAGCAACCCAGTGAGGTGCCGGCGGGGCCGTCACAGACTGTCCCGGTTGCCCATGCCATGACGAGGTTATGGAGGGAGAGGGGCGAATGAGTTGGGGAGAGACAGACGTGAGATGGTTTGCAGGTTGATGGCATTATCGCGATGCCATCAGCCTGCCCCAGCCAGTCGCTTGCAGCAGATGTACCTTTATGCAGCGAGGTGGAGTGCAGAGTTCCACCTCTGGCACTATCTTGGAGTGGGATTGGAGTCACCACCTGCAGCTGCTCACGGACCATTTAAGAAGGTGAATTTTCTGATGTGGGTGCAGAGAATCTCCATCTTTACATTCCATTTTGTTTTGCTTTATAAAAGGACCTAAGGCTAAAGCATTTCATGTATGTTATATTCTGAAGGTAGTATTATGTGACAATAACAGAGCCTTTACCCTTTACCTTTACATTAGTAATTGACATAAGCACATCTGCCTCCTGAAGAGTGTTTCTGATCTGTTGGACAGGTATTTTGGGAATTTTATTTATCAGGATGAGAATTCTTCTGTTATCATTTGTGGAGGTCTTCCTTGGAGTATCTGTTCCTTTGAGCTCACCAGTATACTTTTTCTTTTTAATGATGTTCCAAACTGATGGTTTTGGTAATCGTCAAGACTGGGCGATGTCTCTTACCTTTTTTTGGTTTTCAGCCTCATAATGGCTTCTTCAGCTTTCATTGGCACAACTCTGGTCCTCATGTTGAAAAATGGTTATACAGACTCCAAGTATGATCAAAAGCTTAGAAGCAAGCCGAGCTCTCTTATACCTGCATTAATGAAACAATTAAACATACGTCAGTAATCACAAATACCTGTGGAGCCAAATGTCCCAAACATTATGGTGCTGTAATTTTACATGGTCAAACCAACATTTAAACAAATAAGCTTGAATAAAATATGGAATGCTTTCTTCAATCACATGTGAATTGTTTGATTACAAATTTAAAACTGTGGAGCACAGGGGTAAATGAAGGAACATTATGGAGGGCACTGTATATGTTTCAGCGCATCATAAGTTAAAGGGCTAGTACCGTGCTGCAATGTTTTATGTTCTAAAACCTTTGAACAAAAAAATATGGAAAGCATGTCAGGCAGTATGTCTTCTGGAAAGAGAAATGGAGTTGATGTTTTTGGTCTGAGATCTTTCAATATGAAAGTTTTTTTTAATTAAAAAAAAAAATATTTTCACACTATGAACCATACTGACAAAAATACACAAACATTTCCCTCTTGAATATACACACTGTCATTTTTCTCCCCTTTTTCCCCCATCCCTTCCCTCCCTCCTTCACCCCCCCCACCCCCACTCACTCAATGTTCAACATATATGATGCATTAAACAATGTCATCACACAATGAAAATAAACAAGAAATTTGTGTCTTCTACTTTTACACACTGGGTCAGTCCATTTCATCGTCTTCTCCTGTCATTTTAGGCGGTAGAGGTCCATTCTGAGAAGGGTCTTTGACCTTGAAATTAACTGTTTCTCTTTGCAAATAAGAGTCAAACTTGGTGATTGTTTTTTATTTTAATTATTTTGATGCCTCTTTGTTTTAAATCTTTTTTTCTCCCACAGGATCCATAGGTAGTTTTTTCGTTGAAAATCGAACAACATCTCTTCCTTCCAGTGTGTGGGTTGTTCATATGCTCCACTGCTTGGCTGCTTCAAATCTCCTGGAGTGCATGCTAGCCTTTTTGTATATCTTGTTATTTTTGCAGTCAGGTCTGTTGAACAATGACTTATAAGATTTGAAGTCCTGATTTCTAACATGTTTTAGTGTTTAATTCTCATTACGGTTGCTTCAGGATTTCAAGGCTTAAAAGTTTTCAACATGAAGTGTTTGATGGTAAATGCAGTGAAATCAGTGCCAGACACCTTAACAAAGCCCATCATCTGAAGGTTCTAAGTGCTTCTTTACTTATTTCAGAATCAAGTTGAAAAATCCCAAGCAATTTTTTTCTGTGTACTTACAGGCTGCAAGCAATTTTAAGCATGATTGATCTCACACTTAAAGGCACCTAATTAAGGAATCTTAGGAGCCCAGTAGCAAAGGATTTTGGTTTTGCAAGCAGCTTCTGCGATGTCATCTGCACTAGGATTTGTCAATTTCTGAAGTATTGGCTTTATGTTGCCACATCGAGAAAGGGAATTTATATATATAATGTGCATGTAAACTAAGCTTTATTTAAAACAAAATATTTTCTGAACAATCCTTTAAAAAAGATTTTTTAAGATCGCAATACTTTATTTATCTGAATGGCAGATTTGCTGTTGTATATTGATAGCCACAGAAGAAAAGAACATATTCACTTGTGTGCACTTTTCCCCACTCCCAAGAGCTTTACAACCAATGAAATAATATTGGAATATTCTGTGATCCTATCAGTCGAACCTCCGTAAGATGATGTCACTGAGTCTTATCCAAAATGGTAACGATATTTTTTTAAAAGTTAGATTTTTTAGAATCTATGAAAGTAGCAGCATCACTGTAAAGTAAAAGCAAATGAACCTTTCAGGGGTTCGTCAAATTTTGATGAATGTTTTTATGACCAGAACTATTATCTGTTTTTCTTTTTGTACCTGCTAATGGCTGAGAGGTTTCAGCATTTTCAGTACCTGAAGCAGGCCTTTTTTCTTGAAAAGGAGTCCAGGAAGTAAAGGGTGTTTGGCATTGAAATGAGGCCATTTGTCCTTAAGTTATTGATTTCCCACAGCCCCTTATTAAAGCCTTCAATGGACTTTTTTAAAGAACTAAGAAAAGTTGGTCAACATAACTGAGAAGATATTACTTTTATCAAAATGTATCTATGGCTATTTTTGTAAATAAGGACCTGTTTGAATTTTTAGCTCTTAGGGAAAAGCGTACAACTGTCGTTGCTCAACTGAAACAGCTCCAGTCAGAAACTGAACCAATTGTGAAGATGTTTGAGGATCCAGAAACGACACGGCAAATGCAGTCGACCAGGTAGGCAAAGCTAAGACCTTGTTATAGACTGTTTTAATTTACCTTGTATCCATTTATGTAAATTAAATGGAGATGTATTTCATGCCAAGTGTCTAACTTGGCCTCAAAACCTGAAGGATCAACATGATGATAAGCTGTTAATTGAGATTGGTCTTATGATGAATACCTCATTTGAATATGCTTAATTTATTAAATATGCTGAATAAGGAAAGGTAAGTAGGTTCCTCACAAGGTTAGTTTGAAGTTGGTAATGGAGAAGGATAGGTCTGGGCTTCGGTTTGAGATTCTAAATTTGAGAAGGGATCTGGAATGCATGCAGTAGGATAAGCTGTTTTTGGGCAAGGATGTGTGAGTTAAGTGAAATTTTGAGAGTACAGGTACACGATCCTTTATCTGGAACCCCTGGGGGACAGTGAGTTCCGAATTTTGGATTTTTCCAGATTTCGGAAAGCCCGCACGAATTTTCCTGCCGTATCCACCCCCATCCCCTTCCAGTCGCCCGACCGTCTCACCCCACCGCCGGTCCCTGGTCTGCCTGAACATCTCCCCCAATCGCGATCCCTCGGCTGCCCTGATGTCTCCCTCAACCGCCGGTCCCTCGGCCGCCCCGGCTGACTCGCCCGGGCCGCCCCGGCTGACTCGCCCGGGCCGCCCCGGCTGACTCGCCCGGGCCGCCCCGGCTGACTCGCCCGGGCCGCCCCGGCTGACTCGCCCGGGCCGCCCCGGCTGACTCGCCCGGGCCGCCCCGGCTGACTCGCCCGGGCCGCCCCGGCTGACTCGCCCGGGCCGCCCCGGCTGACTCGCCCGGGCCGCCCCGGCTGACTCGCCCGGGCCGGCCCCGACCACTGGTCCCCACTTGCCGGATTTTGGAGCTTGCCGGATTTTAGGTGTCCGGATAAAGGATCGTGTACCTATATTACTGAGTAATCTTAATTCTCTATGCTTTGGCATTCATTATATGTAGCCTAGTGTAAATTAGTGGCACTCAAATACACATTGAAATAAACATCTATTTGCCATTTGTTTGTATATATTTTTGAATGAAATGTAAAATGCATTCAATTTATCATTCTGGCATCCTTCTGTAATTTTCCTTCCTCCTACCTCACAAACCAGTTAAGTTTTCACATTATTATTTGCTGAGTTTCAGGGCTCTTAAATTTATTCTTTCGAAGTCCGTGATGTCCACTTGCTTTTCTCTGTGTGAAATAGGAGTAGAGATAAAGGTCCCTTAGGGAGATCAGAACTATTTGTAATGCTTTAGTTGTGGTGTCAGCCATACCTTGAACCAAGGGCCAAGTAGCCTCCCCTATTTTCCAACGAGCATTAACCTTCCCAAGTACCTGCTGGCATTTTTTGCATTTCATGCACAAGGATTTCCAGGTTCTTTACATGCTGCAGGTTTCTGCAGTTTTTCTCCATTTAAGAAATAATCTGACCTTTTGCTCTCTCTTCCAAAGTGAATAACTTAATTTTTCCACATAATATTCCATTTGTTCCATATTCCAATATCTTGCTCTATCATTATCTGTTTTTGTGTTCGCATTACTACATATTTTTGTGTCATCTTAAGATTTGACTGTCATACGTTTATTTCCTTCCTTCAAGTCATTAATGCATATTGTTCATTGTTGCAATCCAAGTATTTGTTGTCACTGTGGAAGTCCCATTGGTGTAGATTTCAGCTACACAGATGGTGTCCAGTTCTAATGTGGTTAGGAAGTAATCAGTAACTGCATGCCCAGATGCATCTAGGTTAACTGTCTCTGGGGTTTGAGATGATGAGAAGATTGATTTATAGTTTGTGATGATCATTCTTCATGTCACTGATTAAGGAAGGAAAAATCAAAGGGATTTGAAAGAATTTACTGCATTTTGACCTCTTAAAAGGAGTTCATTTGTTGGTGGGTGTTGTATGAATTTAAGTCATAGCATTGTAAAACCATCATTGCTTGATTAGTAAGCTTGCTTTAGTGTATGTTTGATGGTTGGCAGGAGAGGTGCTATTAAGGACTAAATTGGTGGGTGGAGCAGGGTGCCTGACATAAGGGACACTGGCATGCAGTTGGATGTGCACTGTCTTCGTCTCAGTGCTTGGATTGATATTGGAACATGGTATTCTGCAACAAACTAAAATGGTCTCAGTGAACTTTCAAATTTGTCAAATAGTTTATTTATTGCTTTGATTTTTAAATAATGTTTTCAGAAGTTGACTGAGATAAATTGGTTTGGATTTGAGATGTGAGCTATTATTGCTGGCATTATGAAAATGGAAAGCTCTTGAAGCAGTTTTACTATTAAAAAATCAAAATGTTTCTTCTACTTCCTTGAAGTGACAACTACCAATCTGCAGCTGCAGTACTACAGTATATTATTGTGCCAACAACTGCAGTTCAGTCCCCTCAGCTTCATGATATCTGAGGGCAAGGTGTGATAATAATTCTCCTCTTGGTCAATTTGCTGTTTAAAAAAAAAGTAAACATTTTAATATAACTGACAAAACAAATGTAAGGTTTTTACTTTGATCTAATTTTAAATATAATTCCTGAAATAGAAAATGATTTAATAACTGCCAAAAATAATATAGTATGTAAACTTGAAAAGGGAAATTATGAAGGGTTTTGAGTAAAGACTTGACTGGAAAGCTCTTTAAAGAGAAGAATGACAGAATGGCCTCTTATATGTGTATTACCAAACATACATAGTGATTATTTCAGGGCAATCAATTGTAATTTTTTTTATTTTCATGTGAATAATTTTAAGAGCTAAATGGTGTCAGAAATATTACAAACTGAGAATATATTGTGAAAAGAAGGCTCCTTTAATGTTGATGTTTTATGCATTTGATTACTTTATTTTATTTTCAATTTATTTTTCTATACTATATTTGACGGCATACAAGACACCCTTTTTTCCCCAAAAATTGGCTCAAAAATACTTCCTGGGTCTTGTAGGCGGAGTTGACATTTAGTAGGTCACCAGCTCTCACCCAGCTTCAAGAAGCCTGTGGAGGTGCTGTGGCTGTCCAGGAAGTGGGCCCACAGCTTTGTGAACCATCTTCCCTCGCGTGGTCCGTGCTTTCCAGAGCCACCATTCACTTCTCCCAGTGAAAAGGCCAATCATAGTGGCAGTGCGTTGGCCGTGTTTGTACTACACACTGATGGTACAATTGATTGCTTGCTTTGAGGGGAGCGCTAGGCCTCGGTGATCAGGCTCCTCGCTGATCCTTTGTTTGATCAACACAACCCCCTAAGAAAATTGAATGAGACCTGGAATAGGTATGCGGCGGGTAGGAGGATGTGTTGTTGCTCATGCGCAAGGAGGCTTTGGCGTCTAAAATCTCCCACTAAAATGGGAGGGTGTCTTTAATGTCTGTGAGTCTTGTATGCCGTCAAATACAGTAATTAAGTCTGGTTCACTTACCTCTATCTGAAGGATGTTGGTTCAACTTCCTGCACAAATACATGAGCATATAAATCAAGCCTAACCCTCCAGAACAGAGAGCTGCAATGTCAGAAGTGCCATCCTTTTGGAGACATTAAACTGAGGTCTCATCTGCTTTCTCACTGAAAGTATCATGATTTTACAAAAATAGGGAAGTTTTCTCAGATGTCATGGTCAATATTTATGCTTTAGTCAACATATTTCACGTATAATCTGGTTGCTTGTGGGAGCTTGCTGTGGGCAAATTGAGAACCACATTTCTTGGATTAAATAAAGACTTCAATTGAAAAGGAAATAGTTCACTGAGATGTCTTGGTTCTGAAAGATGTTGTGATAGTACAAATTTTTATTTCCAAATTAATAATGGTGCTTTATAATAAAACTATTTAAATAATTTTCATTTGTAACTTTGAATGTCATTCAGTGTGCACCCTGAGTGGTAATTGTTTTTAATTATGAATAATACAATAATAATTTTTGCATGTGGATAACTGGTATAAATAAAATAAACAATTTACATAATTATTGTTCAAAGTAGATGCATTAACGTTTATTTTTATTGAAGGGCTGGCTCCATGAACTACCAGCAGTTGACATTTTCAGGAGATCAAATGAAAGGCTATGGTAGTGTGTAAGCGGATCAAAGGTGAAAAACAGACTGTGAAACTTGACGTTGGTAGGTTTGACAAGCCACATCAGCCTCAGACAGAGGCAGGCTAATGTTCTCTGTTTGCGTGATCAGAATTCGAAAGCTTGACTTGAAATGAAAGGTTAGAGAACCACATTTCTTGTAACTTTGGTAGGTCTATGTGAAAATGTTTTGGGGAAGTGTTCTATGATTGGTGGAGTTGGTGACATCACTCTTGTCCCAACTACCTGTTAGTGGAATCGGCACAAAAAGAGGCCATTGTTGCACCAATATAGAGATATATCACTGAATTCATTGGTCCATCAGGAACCTGGCATGAGCCTCTGTCCAACCTGTGCTGAGGGTTACTATTTTGGGAACCTACTGGGGGCTCAGCTGTCCTCTGGTACTTCTGCAGCAATGAAATGGTGAAAGTGATCAAATTGCCTCATGGCTTGGTGAGGATTGAACCACTGATATTTCTGGGGACTGGTGTTGGATGAGTTGGGGTGTGGGGTGGGGGGGGGAGGGGTGTGAAGTGGCCATGTTGCTATTGCACTGGATGTGGACTGGGGTAAGGGTGGTGGTGGCAGTGTCCACTGCTTTCTTCCTCATTAGGTCACATTGAAAACTGCTCTCTAAGTTTCTTTGTTCTGCTCTACAGTTCTCCCTAACCCTAAAACTTATCTATGATAATAAGCTCAATGGCTTGTTGCCAAAGAGAAATCAGCAGGTTGGGAGAGTTATGGAGCTAATCAGAATGGCACAAACAACAGTTTTCATTATGTCCAACAGGAAGCCTAGACTGCAGGATCCAGCCCAGTCTCCCTAATACCAGGCCTCACTGCTTGAATAGTTCACTTCGCGCTGAGCTGTATGGCAACATGACGATTGTTTTATTGGAGTGCAAAGACATGTTCATGTTAGGTTTTTGGCAAGACAGTGTAGAAGGAAATGTGTTGTGGGTGTTTGGATTCCAAGATGAAGCAGATAACTAATACACAGAACAATGGGTTGTAAAATGGTAATGAGAGATACTTGGGCTTTTCTCTTTGAAGCTACAAAGGATGAGAGGTGACTTAATAGAGGGATATAAGGTTATGAAGGGCTTAGATAGGATGGACAGCCAGCACCTTTTACCTGGGATGACAGTCCTGGTGGATGAAGGGTATGGATGGTGCTGCATGCCAGCATTCCAGGAGGTCTTCCAGGGGCATGGTCAAGAGAGCCATAGAGTCTTGCAGCATGGAAATAGCCCCATAGTCCCAGCATACTGAACTACGTGCCATTCTGTATTAGGCCAATATCCTTCCATTCCACTCCCATCCATGTCATCATCAACGTATTTCTTAATTGAAGCTCATGTACTGCTCTACCACTCTGTCTGCCAGCTCGTTCCATGTCCCCACTACCCTTTGAGCAAAGAATTGTCTGTTCTAAATCCTATCCCCCTCACCATATGGTTATTATCTTAGATTCTCCTACTTTAGAAAACAGACTGTCACTATTCAGTATAACTGTGCCTCTCATTATTTTAGACCTCAATAAGATCCCTTTTCAATCTTCATTGCCTAATGAAAAACAGGCCCTGTTTTTTTTCAATCTCATACGATAGCTCTTCCCTAATCCTGGCAATGATATTATCAACCTGTTCTGTACCATTTCCAACTTTATGATATCCTTCATATTGTTAGCAAACTAAATTGGACACAATATTCCAAGTGTTGGCTCACCAACATCTTGATAACTTCAACATTATGTCCCAACATGACCAATGAAGGCAAGTGTTCCACACGCTCTCTTCGCTACTCTATCATCTTGAAAGAGCTATGTACCTGCACTCCTTGGTTCATAGCACTCTGTTAATAGAGTAAAATCTGTCCTGGTTCACTTTACCCAAACGCAGTACCTCTCACTTGTCCAAGTTAAATTGAATTTGCCTTTCTTTAGCTCTGTTCTCCATCCATGTAACTTTCTTCACTGTAGCACATATTTTCACATCATCAATAAACATCTTGCCACAAACATCTTTGTCCAAATTATACATGTAAAATATAAAAAGCAAAGGGCTCCTAGTACCAAATCCCATGACACTCTTCTCCACATTGTCCTCTAGTCCAAAAATCTACCCTCTACAACCACTCTTTGTCTCCTATCACTAAACCAGTTTTTAAAATCCGATTTGCTAATTGGCCTCCAATCCTGTGTGACCTAACCTTTCTTACCAACCTCCCATATGAGACCTCAATAAACACTTCAACAAAATCCATATCAATAACATCAACTGCCTTGCCCACTTTGTAACCTCCAAAAAATTCTATTGTCTTTGAGACAATATTTTCCTTGCTCAAATCCATGCTGGCTCTTCTTAATTTTCCCCTGATGATCCAAATGTTGATAGATTCTATCTCGGAATTCCAGCAGTTTCCCTACCACTGGCATCAGACTAACAAGTCTGTAGTTACCTATAAAATGGTAACTGTGAGACTTTGTTGGAAAGAAAGACAGATTCAACATTTGCTTCTCTTTCTCTGATTGTTAGGAGCTCCGGGCAATGTTAATGACAAATCTTTGTCTATGGTGGACTAAAGACAATTTTGTGTAATATTATATTTCTGTTTTATTACATGGCAATAAAATAGCATCTAATCTGATTAAACTTGTTGCACTTTTTAAATAACAGCCCCAAATTTGCCACCCTCCAGACCTCTGGAACTTCACCCAGTCCTTGGAGATAAGGATGGATTCCCATTGTGATCATAAAGGAGACCTATATGAGTGAAACTTTTGTTCTTAACCTACGTAAAATCTCTTTGGATTCTACCTTATGCTGTCTGTCAAAGCCATCTCTTTTACCTCTCCTTATTGTCCACTTCACTCTGCTTCTTGTATTCCTTAAGGGATTCTCAAAATTGCCTGCCAGTACCTAATATTTGCCTCCTTTTTCTTTCTGATTTGTGCCTTGATAAAACTTGTTAAGCAGGGTTCCTTCACATTGTCATTCCTGCCCTTTATCCTATAGGGAATGTGCTCATCCTAGGCCTTCTTTGTCACACTCTTAAATGCCTACCATTTGACAGTCATGCTTTTACCCTTTAGCATTTGCATTCTGTCAGCAATTGTTAACTCTTGCCTGTCCTCACCCTTGTCCAACAACCCGCTCTGTAATTGGATCCTGGACTTCCTAACAAAAAGATTCCAGGTTGGCAGCAAAACATCGAGCATCGTCATGCTGATCACAGGCACACCTCAGGACTGTCTGCTCAGCGCGCTTCTGTTCACACTACTGACCCACGACTTCAACGCCAGATCCATATCCAACAGAGTCATCAGGTTTGTAGTTGACACAACAGCAAATGATCTCATCAGCAACAACGATGAGTTGCACTACAGAAAAGAGGTGGAAAAACGTGATATGGTGTGAGAATAACAACCTGAGTCTCAAAATGGACTTGATGAAGGAAATGATTGTTGTCCACTTTCCACATCAGGTGTCTTGTTAAAATAAAGACCACAAACAATCCTTCTAACTTGAATACTTATCCTCCACCATGCCTTTCTGTTTTAATACATTTTTTTTTGCCTTCCTTGCTATCCCTACCTTTTCAATGCATCTTGGATCCTATCCCTCTGCCAGTCTAGTTTAAAGCCTCCTGATAGTTGGAAGAAGGTGATGGATGAGTTCCACTAGAAGGTAAGCCATGCAAATTATGGAACACTGCAGCAAAAGCTACCAAGATCATACTTGACGTCACTGTGAGAACTTTTGACACTTCCAACTCCTCAAACGTCCTGATGTTAGGCCACGGTATTCTGATACTCTGGCTTGAGGCCCTCCCATAGATCAAGAAAGACAAGAGTGGTGGATCAATAAAAGGTTGAATCCATTTGGTCAGTGATTAGAGTTAGGGTGGGGGGTGGAGAGTGGAATGGTTCTTTCAAGCTCTGGCCAAGTTAGGAATGAAGGTCCTGCTCATGGCAAGTGGTGATTCTGCACCTTACCTTCTCCAGATCCTTATTTTGAGTGATGTCCAGAACTAAATGGGGTAGGAAGCTATCAGTATGTGTGGCCTGTGTATATCATGTGTTCCTTTAGAATACTTTAGTCTCTTTCAAGCCTTTTCATTGTACAAGCAAAATCAGAGCTGGCGTGGTTTTGTGACTCTGTCGACTGGCCCATATTCAAGGACTCTGCAGTAGATCTGAATGAATATGATACAGTGGTTATAGACTTTATCAGGAAATGCTTGGACAGACATGTTCCTATGAAGGCCATCCAGATGTATCCTAACCAGAAATCGTGAATGAGCTATTGAAGACCAAATCTGTGGTGTTCCTATCAGGCAATTTCGAAATGCACAGAAAGACCAGGCAAGACAAAAGACAAGTCCAAAAAAAAAATCTGAAGTCCAGTCCAAGCTGTAGTCTCAAACAGGCAGGGCTTGCACATCCATCAAAGGTGAAACAAAGCAGTATCATTAACTGTGATACATCTTTTCCAGATGAGCTCAATGGCCCCCCCAGTGACTCTGTGCTACCAGTTTTTGCGGATGACATGAAAAGAACCTTGAGAAGGGCAAATCCTCAGAAAGCATCCAGCCCACAAGGTGCACTTTCCCATAACCTTAAAATCTATGTAGACAATTGGCTGGAGTTTTTGCAGACTTTTTTTTAAAACCTCTTGCTGCCACCATCTAGGTCCCCCAACTGCTTCAAAAGGACATCCAGCATACTGGTGGCCAAGAAAAACGAAGTGACTTTTCTCAACTTCTTTCGGCCAGTGGCACTTTACCACGGCGATGAACTGCTTTGAGAGATGCACCGGAGACTCCAGATGCAGGAACCTGAAGGCAAATGAAACCTTCTGGAGGGACTCAGCGGGTTGAGCAGCACCTGTGTATCTGCAGCAAGTAACTATTTTAGACCATATGTACATTGTACATATATTTATAACAATACACTCATTATTGTTATCTTGATGAAGCAGCTGTTCTGTTTACTCCCATTGATGTTCACTTTCTCCGGCAAAGCCATGCACCACATCTTTTGTTATTTGTCCTTGCAAGTTCCCCAGGGAGACAGCCTCAACAGCCACATACCTCCCTGACTTCCCCATCCCCTCCATCACTGGGCAACAAGTGGAAGAGTAAGAAAACATTGGAATATTTAGCTGTCACTCACTAATCTCCAATTCAGATATTGGAATGGCGAGGACAGCAGACCAATAGGACTCAGGAGGGTGTTGCACAAATAGTGACCCCTGCCCATGGCTAACAGGGTGCTCTCTAAACTGGTTGGATATCCAAAAGCTAAGACTTGTGTGTGTTGAATATCAGGTTTCTGTTGATTTTTGCCTATTATTAGCTTGTTTATCCTTTTGATAATAACCTCTGTCTTGTGTGGATTGTGGATGGTCATGTGGCCTCTCCATCTGGAATCTGGTGGGAGTGCAGATTGTGAGGATAATGTAGCCTCTCTGGATTCTGGTGGGAAAGTGGATTGCAGAGAGTCATGTGACCTCTCTGGCTCAAGCCTAGTAGGAAGTCACCTGACAATCAAGGGTTAGATCTGCTCGCAGGTGAGGCTGATGCACGATTGGTCCTTGCAGGTCATGTGGCTAGGTCTTGCATTGAAAAAGCCGAGTGAGTACAGTCTGTGCTCTCTTTTGTGTTTGCTGCTGCTGCTTGGAGACCGTCACTGAACTCCAGACCATGGGCAGCTCCAGAGGGCTAAATGCATTGGGCCCATTCTGGATCCAAGCCTTGGGCAATGCTGGAGATCAGATTAATTTGATATACTTGTTAGTTGTAATTTACTGTTTATTGGTGTGCTGTGCCTGCTAGTGATAGAGTTGATGGTACTGTGTGTTTAATTCTTGCATTCTCAGTTGAGAGTTGAGAATGTTTAGCAGTGATTTATTCGCACCCGATTTGTAGGTATTTGTGTGTAATTGCTGTGTATGTGTTTGTTTATTGTGACCATTGCTGGACTCCAGGCTACAAGCCATGGGCAGCTCGTGAGGGCCAACTCTCCGGGCAGCAGTAGCACTGGAGATCAGGTTCATGTGTATGCACTTATTAGTTATCGGTATATCATGCCTGTAGGTGGTGGGTGCTGAGGATGTTAAATCCTCATTTCTGGGTAGACCATGCCTGTGTTCTGTGTATGCTCTTTTGTGAATTCCCCTGTGTGTAAATAAAGCCCATTGTTTATTGATAACGTGTCCCACCTTGATTCTCTTTGAACCCTTCAATCCTAGTCTTGAACTCAACAGGTCTCAAGCCCATCTATCCAAGGACCATTATTTCCTTGTGATTGCACTCAAATATGATCATGTCTCTGGTGAAATTATTTTTAGATGAATGAATCATTGAGCGAGCAGTGTGAATAACTGCTATAATGAAATGGCCAGAGAATAGGTTTACTGGAGGATTTGGTTCCATGACACTTGGGTACAAATTCATGGTATAGCAACACTGCAGAAAACTGCAGCTGCTCCTCGTTTTCTAGTGTGGGTAATTTTAGCTTTATGCTTGTACCAGAAAACGTTATTCACATTTGTCAATGTTTGTAACATATACAGTAAATTTGCTTCATTCCAAACTTCATATGTAAAAGCAATGGATGGTAACATAGCTCTGAGGATTAGTGCTGCTATGACATAATGACAACGATCTTGGTTGAATTGTCCCCTTCAGTGGTTCTGTATGGAGTTCGTGGGTTTCCTGCGGGTGCTCTGGTTTACTCTAAAGTCCTCAAGATTCATTGGTTTGGAGGTTAATTCGCTACTCTAAATTACCTTCAGTGTAGATGGGTCAGAGGAAAATCAGTGGAGTGAGTTTTTTTTTCTTTTTTTTTAATAAAAAAAGGTGGTGGTGCTGTAACAGCAAATTTGCTGGTGGTACAACCTGAAAGGAGTGGACAAGCATCTTCCAGTGCTCCTCCACAGGGTCCTACAGGCCTATTGTCGCTTCTGTCAGTCCCATACAGGTTTAGACTTTCTGAAGAATGGGGCTGGCAGCATTCTTTTTTCCACTGGAGAAACCCATCGAGGTTTGCATCCAAGATGGCGATGCCTATGCTTTGCAGCCCAGACTGCAAGGAATGTGGGCTCGTGCGGAGTAGCGGACTAGCATAGGGCACCAGAAGCAGGAGAGCACCACCTGTCTAGAAGGAGAAGCCTGGGAGGAGAAGCAATGATCCAGTGAGTGGCTCAGAGAGTGAAGGACTCATACAAGACTGTGGGCTGCAGGAGATTGGCTCATGGGAACTAGGGATCAGCATCTGTGAGGGTGCCATGGCGAGCAGGGCTCCTGAAGGGTGGAGATGGCAGCTTCTTATTAGTATCAGCGTTTTGGAGCCAGGAGCTGAGGAGAGGTGGTCAATGCTGGGTGCTTGAATTCACAGATGGAACAGACAGGACGCCAGGCACCCACGGAGGTTACTGGTGGGCAGGAAAAAGAGGAATTGGAGGAGGTGGCAGGATCCATGGGCATTTGATGACCCCAGAAAGGATTCTATTTGCTTTCTTGATAGGGGCGCTAAACCAGTTGTGCATCTGTGCGTTTACAAGGGCAAACAAAATGAAATAAATATGGTGTCTTTGTGAACATGACAATAAAGGAACCTTGACCTTGGATGTATGTGACTATGTGGTTGCTGGGTTATGAGTGGAGGATTAGAAATGATAAGATTGATCTGAGAGCTGTCATCAACATGGTCGACTTAGGCTGCCTTCTATGCTGTAAGTAATGTGAAACATGAAAAGTGACCTTATCTGCTTTGTGTCTGAAACAGGAGAATATCAGATGATATATGCTCTTGTGTAAAATGTTAATATTGTGAGAGTACAATTTTATTTTGTTTTTTGTTAAGTGTTAGTGAAATGACTCATTTTTCGTCCTTTGGTACATTATTTGTTGGATCCAGTTTGAATTATTTTGCTCACGGTCATTGCCCACAACCCACAAAAGTATTAAACAAAGATTTTTAAGCTTATCCATGTGGCTCATAAGACCATTGGTGAAAAAGCATGCAGACCACTGATGATATGAACCTTCTGAGAACTACCATTTTAGTCAGGCACTGACTCTTTATTAACTTGAGTAAATGAAGGTATAAATATTAAAATTTGTGAAAAGTTATTTTTTGGTTAGATTTCGACCAAGCAACAACTGCTTAATAGTTTTCGCATTGAAGGTTAGGGAATTGTGCTGGTATTAGATTACACAATTATTTTGAAATCAATTTGTAGGTTTTTAACATTCCCAGAAATTCAGGAACAGCCTGAGTAATCTATCAAAATCTCACACTTATTTTTTAAAAATTCATTGCAATGCAACTATATTAAAATAATACATGTGTGTGACCAATAGCTTAGTGGAATGGAGTTTGAGCTCATGAAGTGTAGATTACCCAACCCTCTTCTGACAAGGTCAACCTTCAAACACTGGAATTGTGTATTACACTGCTCAACCATTCCTGCATTTTTTTTGGATGGCTTGGAGCTAATTTCTTTTTATCTCCAATGTTGCCCACATCACTGAAGCCTCAACCTTTAATGGAACCACATGGCCCTTCGATATGGGAAATACACTGAGCCTAAGAGATGGGACAGGTAGGCTGGATGATGCACCTAAGCTCTGTGTAAGATGTCTCTCCAGGATTGTTTTAAACACTGGTTAAGATCTCTGAAGGATGTTGATGAGCTGTATGATTTATAAAACAGAGAATTGTTTTGGATATTTAATTTCAGATTATTTAATCAACTAAATTTAAATAACCCCCTTGTGGGATTGGAATCTTTTGAATCCTTAGTTCAGTATTTTGGATTACAGGCCCTCTAACTGGATCACAATTGGTCCCACGTTGATTTGTAATTTGTGTACTTGAGATCAGGTCTCTGGAGAATTTAAATACGATAGCATACACTTAGATACTAAATTAACCATTGAATGGAATAGAGGGAGGAATGCAAAGCTGAACTCACCAGTCACAAAAAAGGTAAATAGATGGGCTGAAGTAAAGCATGCCATTCATGGGCACTGAGTATCAGCGGAATTGGTTTTGAACAGTTAATGAGTTTGACACTAAATAAGTGGAGTTTAACATCTCTGTTGGAACAAGATGATTTATGCCTGCAGCTTCAGTTGACTGATGGTAAGCTCCCTCGCGTGGCCTGATTTGGCAGCTCCTTCAGGCTGGTCCCCTGCTGATGTGCTGAGTGCTCACTTCAGCCTTTAAAGAATAGTGCACTGGAGCATGCAACTCTTTGTAACTGCTTGAAAGGAAAACTTAATAGTGAGGCTCTTTGTTAGTTTGTTTTCAAATTGGACGTGTAAACATCCAGATGTACTGTACTATGAAACCTCCTGCAGGTCGGTTGGTTCATTAGATGTTACTTCCAAAACTGCAGAATAATGACATTGCAAGCTGTTTGCCAAAATTTTCCAGTTTGCAGCAGAGGTATCCTTCGTTTATGACTTCAGTTTGAAATCTGAATGTAGTGCTTCCTGTGAGAGCCAAATAGAACACAAAATTGAAGGCTTGAAAGAGTTAGCTGCAGGTTTCCTTACAACTCTGCTAAAAGTTCTGGATTTACTTGGTCAAGTCTCTGAAGAGTAATATGTTCCTGACTGTGACACTTGTGACCAGGCCAAGGAAGTCCAGTGGCCTGGAGAAGATTAGAGGCGATGGCCTGATTTGTGTGAATATTATAGTTTGATTTGCAGGTGCATAAATGCAATGTTCTTCAGAGGCTGAAATTAAAGAATAAAGTTCCATTGAAGTTAAAGGTTGATAAATTTCTTGTGCTGTGGTAACATTTAAGCTTGGGTATTGCTCATATTGGACTTTAGATCTTTTAAAATCAAAATATGCTGAATAATATACTTCCTTAAATTAATATTTTTAATATCCATGGACAATAAAGAGTGTGAAAATGAATTGGTATGTTTTATGTGGGTTTTAGGAATTATTGTTCAATGACCTAGAGTGGCCCAATGACTTGGGAGATAGAAATGCCTTGGCAAGCTTCTACAGATGTCTAGTGGAAAGTGTGCTGACAGGCTGCATCGTTCTATGGTTTGGAGGCACCAATACCTCTGAGCAGAAAGCCATACAAAAGGTAGTGGATACAGCCAAGAACATCCAAAATTCTCCCCACTATTGAGAAAATCTACATGGAACACTGCTGACGGAGCAGCAGCAGTAGTCATCAAGGATCCATATCAACCAGGACGTGCTCTGTTCTCTCTTCTGCCATCAAGAAAGAGGTATATGTGCTCTAAGACTTGTACCACCAGGTTCAGGAATAGATGCTAACCCTCCACCATCAGACTCCTCAACAACAAACTCTATCAGGGACTCATTTAAGGATTCTTTCTTTGCACATTATTTATGATTGAATATTTATTTTCCGTATTGCAGTTTGCTTTTCCTTTTGTTTACATTTCTCAGTTTTGTTTCTTGTGTCCAGTTTTTTGCACTACTGACAAGTAGAAATTCTGCCTGGCCTGCAGCTTTGCATTCCTCCCTCTATTCCATTCAATGGTTAATTTAGTATCTAAGTGTATGCTATCGTATTTAAATTCTCCAGAGACCTGATCTCAAGTACACAAATTACAAATCAACGTGGGACCAATTGTGATCCAGTTAGAGGGCCTGTAATCCAAAATACTGAACTAAGTAATCCCTCAGGGATGTATGTGATGATGTGTATGTAATCTGACAATAAATCTCAACTTTGAAATTTGCAGCTCTGAATTTTATTGTGATCTTGGGTGCTATCAATGTGGTGTTTGTACTCCCTGTTAACACGTGGGTTTTCTCTGAGTGTTTTGGTTTCCTCTGGCATCTCAACTTCTTTGTAGGTTAATTGGACACTGCAAATAACCTCTTGGTGCATCTGGATGACAGGAGAATCAGAATGGGATATATGCTATGCCTTGTCAGAGAGAATAGGTACCAGGGAATGCAGGAGAATGAGAGAGATACTTTGTTCTCCAAGCCTATATACAGGTATGTGGCATTTGCCTTCTTTCTGCTTGATCTTTTCTCTTTTTCTCCTTCACGTATTTACACTAATTGTTCCTCTGACTCTGAATTTTCTCCAGAGTGTGCATTTATCTTGTGAAGGTGACCAAAATTTTATTTGTCATTTCAAAATGTGGAGTCATCTGATACCGAGGAGGAAGTAGAAGCAAAAAAACTGGAGCCCCAGGGAAAACTAAATGAACCTGTAAGGAAAAAAAGGCCAAAAAAATTTTTAAAAACTAAAAGAAGTACAAGAAGAAGCAAGTAATCGCTAAAGTAATTGGGGAAAAAGGACAAAAAGATGAATACAAACAACCCCAATACCCTGCAAGATCCTGAGCAGTGGCCTTGTGGCGACAAAAATGATGGAGCTTACCCGGGTGTGGGGGGGTCGGGGGAGAAGATGACGATTGAGTCACAGCCCACCCCGAAGGTGAATGGCCCACTGAATTCACCCTCTGGAGATCTTAAGGAGGCTGAGCCAAGTTTGCTGATGGGTCCGGAGGAAACACTGGGCACAGCCACAGAGAAGACGATGCTCAGCAAGGTGAGCTCTGCATGTAGAGAGGAAAAAAGGCCAAAGATGGTGCCAGTGCAGAGAACGATGGAGGGATGAAGGGAGACGCAAGTGTTCAAGACCCAGCGCCAAAAAAAACAGAGAGAACAAAGAAAAGGTTCAGGAAGCACCACAAACATGACCTTACCGGCAGAATGGGGAAAATTCCAGGCGCAATGGCAACATTGCAACAGTGGTGAGGACGATTCCGATCCAACAGTGAGGATGTTGGGAAGCAGCAGTGTAGGAAGTAGCGGAGATGAATTGAACAGCCTGTCTTCACAGACAGACAGGAGAAGAAAAATAGGACAGAGAGAAAAAGAGGGCCTGGAGACTTTTATGAAAACCACCAATGATGGAGACTGTAGTAGATGCTTCAGAAAATAGAATTAAAAAAAGTTTTAAAAGATTTATCAATGGAATTGGGAGAAGTCAGGAAAGCTATGGGAGAATTATCAGGAAGGATGTCTATAGTAGAAGAAAAGGTCGAACGGATGGAAGATAACATGGAAAGATTGGAAAGTGACAGGGATGCCAGGGTAATGGAGAAAGAAAGAATATGGGGAAAATTAGATTACACTTGAAAATATAAATAAAATAAATAATATAAAAATTGTAGGGGTAAAAGTGGAGGTAGACGGGAGGGATCCGATAGCGTTCTTTTGGGAATGGATCCCGAAGATATTGGGGAGAGAAAGAATTAGGGGGGAGAGGGGAAAATTCATATAGAAAGAGCTTGTCGTTCTCCCTATCCAAATCCAGGTCCGGGACAGAGACCTTGCTTTGTCCTGATTAGACTTGCAAAATACCAGGACAAGGATAAGATTCTATGAAGTGGGTAAAATCCTTTTTTCATCCAGATATTACTTTGGCGCTCTTTAAAAAAACCCAGTTTGAAACAGTTTTAAGAAAAAAATGTTAAGAAATAAGGGAATTTGATCTACTTTACCCAACAACCCTGAAAATATTTCTGTCTGATGGAGGAATTAATTTCTTTTTACTGAGGCCAAAGAGGCATTAAAATATGTAAATATCTTAAGGGAGATGAGAAAAGATGGCCTTGTAAATAATGTAAGTACAATGGAAACAAGTACTATACTTTGTTTAACGAAAAAAAAGTCAAATTTTTTTGAGAGAAAATGTTTATTGTGATCCCTGGAGCAACCGAGAAGGTGACGAGCTTCCGTACCTATAATTCCATTCTTCTTAGTCCGTAACTCCATTAAATGCTTCAATTGTAACTCTGTAAAAGCTGAGAATTCCACTTATAAATAAACTGATCCAGCCTCTTCTCGTTAATCTGAGACAATCCAATCTTGGCCCAAACCAAATGTTTATCCTCTTCAAGCATTCTGTCAATAATTTTCAATTGCACCGATTCATAATAATTTTGAAATTGAGGAAGTTGCAATCCTCCTCAAGCACACTTCCAAGACAAATTTCAATGAAAACTCCTTTGTTTCAAAATAAGCTTTTTTTTCATTAAATAATCAGCTTTAGAAAATGTGGGAACAGAAAGGAATTAAGTTGGTAGAGGATTGTTATGAAGCTGGGTATTTTATCTCATTTTAAGAATGAAAGAGAAATATGAAATTTCTTATCAGGTTAGAGCCTTACTGTTGGATAATTTTGGATGTACGTTATGGTTGCCTAGGCGGTCTAAATTTGAAAGTTTACTTACTGAAGGGTAAGAAAGGATTTATATCTGAGATGTATGCCTTATTACAGCATAAAATTCTTAAGATGGATATTTATAAATCTAAGTTAAAATGGGAAAAATATTTGTCTATATCTATTTCTCAGGATGATTGGATGATTATATGTGAGGATAGTATGACTAAAATAGTAAATGTAAGATATAGATTGGCTCATTATAATTTTATACTTCAGTTATATTTAACTTCTGAGAAATGAAGGAAATACAAGTTTATTTCTTCTGATTTATGTTTTAGGTGCCATAAGCAAGTTGGCTCTTTTTTGCATTCAACTTGGTTATGTGAAACATTGGAATAAAATTAAGGAACTTTTAGAAGTTTTATTTAAATTTAAAATTTTGCTTGTTCTTATGGTATTTTTATTGGGTTATATTAAGAAATTGAGTTTGGAATTAAAACTAGAAAAGTCTCAAAGTGCTTTTTTGAAATTGGAATTAGCTGTAGCAAAAAAATGTTTGGCAATTACTTGGAAAAAAGAGACTGATTTAAGTATTCAACGGTGAAATTTGGAAATGAGGTATTGTATTCCATTGGAAAGGATAATGTATAAAATTTACATAATTATCCATTCCTTATTAAAGTTTGGAGCCCATATACAAGATATATGGGTATGAATTTGTAATAATTTTTCTTCCCATGGGTGTTGGGGTTGCATCAAACCATGGCAATAGTTGATGATTGTTATGCAGGTTGATCTCCTCTTCTATTTTCTATTCTTTCTTTTGTCTTTTGGGGTAGATTAGAGGAGGGGTTGGGAGGGGTGGGGGATAATAGGGGACAAATATTATGTATCTACTTGTATTTTGATTGTATGACTTATTTTGATTAATAAAAATTTTTAAAAAGAGGTGATAAGATGCGAAGAAGGGTGCAATAAGCACACTCCAGGATGAGAAGGGTAGAGTCACCAAGAGGTTTAGACTTGGTGCCAATGGGTGAAGGTGTGAGGGTTATATGTTTCTGTTTGGTTGTTTCTTATTTTCTGTTTTAGTTTCCCAGAATTTATTTTGACCACGGCTGGCAGAACCAAAAGGAAGAGCATCAGGCACTGGGTGAAATGTAAATGTCTCGAGAGAGAGAGAGAGAGAGAGAGAGATAAAGGGAAAGATTTGGGGGAGAGAGCACTGGGGCAATGGATGAAACAATTACATTTTTAAGTTTTAATGTTAATGGCTTAACTGGAAGGTGAAGAGGAAGGGAGTTTTAGCTCATGTTTTTAAAAAAAAAAATCCAGGTGGTTGTGGCCTTTTTACCAGAGACCCATCTTATGAGTGGTGAGCATCAAAAACTAAAGTGGTTGGGTGGGACAAATGATGGTACCTGCCTTTAGCTCCAAGACCAGGGGAGTATCTATTTTAATAATGAAAAATTTCCCAGTAAAGGTGGAAGACATGGTCATAGACCCAATGGGAAGATTCATAATGTTACACTGTCAAATCTATTCCGACTCCTGGACTTTAATGAATATATATGCCTCCAGTTTTGATGATCAAAAGTTTATATAAAATGTCTTTTTGTAATTGGCAGAAGGGGATAAAAATGACTTCATTGGAGGGGATTTTGATTTTTGCCTGGATCCAGTTACGGATAAATCATCCAAGAAAGTGACAAGAGCCAGGGCAGCATAAGCCTTCATAAAAGAGTTAAATCTGGTGGACACTTGGAGATGATGGCATCCGAGGGAGAAGAACTATTTCTTCTACTAAAAACAATATGATTCTTACACAGAATTGACTTGTTTCTTGCCTCAGCCCAACTAGAGGGCAGAATTGTAGAAACTGAGTACATTTGCTTTTGACCTTAACTATTGTCATGCCAGATATGCAAGTACAGTGTATTGGTGGTGCCTTAATCTGTTGCTATTGAAGAACATGAAATTTTGTAGTTTTATTAGAGCTCAAATAAAAATATTTTGCAAGATAAGCTGTATCTCTACTGCCAACAAATTTCTGCTATGGGATACATTAAAAGCTTATCTGAGAGGACAAATAATTGGATACACTAAAAATATTAAAATAGAATACATGAGGGAGGTCAATGAATTGGAATAAGAAATAACTCAATGGAAAACTACTTCCAAAAATCAGGCTCTTAGGGGGAAGTACAGAATGTTAATAAATAAAAAGCTCAAGTAAAGAGCGATATTAAGATCTAAACAAAGATATTATTAGCTGGGAGGGGAGGATTGTTCCCCTACAATGCTTGTAAAGTACTAGTCTGTAAAACTGTAAATAAAACTTTCAAAATGTTATATGCTCAGTGTAGTGATCAGAAAAGCTTCAGTATAAAACCTGCAGGACAGTGCTCCAACTTTGCTGTTGTTGCATTATTTTTTTAAGTGTCTTTGTGCATTTCCAAGACATTTATAATGTTGATCTCACAGCTGCTCATAGCCAGGTCTGTGTCATTGCATTAATGTGGAGATGAAAGTGATTGGAGATGCTAGAATCTGGACCCAAAAAAACAAACTTCTAGAGGGACGCAAGTGAGGCAGCGTCAGTTGACATCTTGAATCAGGAATTGTAAAGGGAAGGTTGCAGTTTTAAGAGATGAAGGGGAGGGGTGGGGCAGGAGTTGGCAACTGATAGGTAGATCCAGCAGAGGAGGTATTGATGGGAAGATAGAGCCATGTGTAGGTGAAAAGGAGCTAATGACAGGCTGGTAAATGCTAAGTGGAGGCAACAAAGGGGTGTAGTTCATGGAGTCTTGTCAAGAAATGTAGGTGGTGAGTTTGTTTACTTATTTGTTGCCCTTTGTGGTCTTGCCTATTTGCAACTTTACAGTCACTTGTGCCCAAGATTATTTTTATGACAATGTCCTCCCTTAATTATTTTAAATCACTGCAGTACTTCATATGTAGCGTTGTTTTATTTAATTTTCTGTCAATATTTCCTTGAGTAGCAGGGAGATGAAGCCCTACAATCTTAGTAAATTTGTGGAATGTATTTACATTGTTTCTGAAGCCTACCCAGATTTGATAATTTTCATGAGCATTATTGGGACCTTGAATAGTTTTCTACTTAAATGTACATGTTGGGTGTCCATAAAGAGAATGAAATGTTGACAATACCTAGATCATTATTTTCTTCAGATGGACTGGTCACAATAACACTCCATATGAATAACAGTTTATATTTTCTAATACAATAGTAAGGCATTCTTCATTTTTTAAGTGACAATCATATTAAACAGATTACTGTTGCTACAAGGTGTAGGCAAAAATTCAGAACAAAGTAATCAAATTTATAATTAAATCGATGCAGGAAATGCAACTTTTGGATATATGGAGGAAACAACACCCAAAGGAAAAGGAATATTCATATTATTCGAGTAGACATAAAACATACTCAAGGATAGACCTATTCCTGTTATCAGCCCACATTCAAGGGAGAGTTAGGAAAATGGAATATAAAGCTAGACTATTATCGGACCACTCACCCCTGTTATTGGCAATAGAGCTTGAGGACATCCCACCAAGAATGTATAGATGGAGATTAAACTCCATGCTACTTAAAAGACAGGATTTTAGAGAATTCATTGAACGACAAATTAAAATGTACTTTGAAATAAATACGGAATCAGTGAAAGATAAGTTTATACTATGGGATGCAATGAAAGCATTCATCAGAGGGCAAATAATAAGTTATATAACTAAGATGAAGGACTACAATCGGGAAACAGAACAGTTGGAAAGGGAAATAACAAATATAGAAAAAGAATTAGCAATAAAGGAAGATACAGCTAAAAGAAGAGAATTGACAGATAAAAAAATAAAATGCGAAACACTACAAACATATAAGGTGGAGAAGAACATAATGAAGACAAAACAGAAATATCAGCTAGGAGAAAAACGCACAAAATTATAGCGTAGCAGCTTAAGACAGAACAAACTAAAAGAATGGTATTGGTGTTAAGGGAAAAGGACAAAAAAATTACATATAATCCAACGGAGATCAATGAAAACTTCAGGGAATTCTACGAGCAACTATATCAAACTGAAAACGAAGGGAAAGAAGACAAAATAGATGAATTTCTAACTAAAATTGAACTACTGAAATTACAAACAGAGGAGCAAAATAAATTAATAAAACCATTTGAAATAGAAGAATTACAGGAGATATTAAAAAAACTACTGAACAATAAAACAGCAGGAGAGGATGGATTCCCAATAGAATTCTATAAAACATTTAAAGACTTATTAATTCCTCCCCTCCTGGAAGTAATGAACCAGATTGATAAAACACAAAGCATACCAGATTCATGCAAAACAGCAATAATTACAGTAATACCAAAGACAGGGAAAGATCCACTTGCACCAGCATCGTATAGACCAATATCTCTACTTAACACAGAATATAAGATAATAGCTAAATTATTAGTAAACAGATTGGCCGACTGTGTACCAAAAATAGTAAAACTAGACCAAACTGGATTTATTAAAAAAAAGACAAACAACGGACAATATCTGTAAATTCATTAACTTAATCCATGCAGTACAAGGAAACATAACTCCAACAGTAGTGGTTGCTTTAGACGCAGAGAAGGCCTTTGACAGAGTAGAATGGAATTATTTATTCAAAGTACTACAAAAATTCAACCTACCAGAGAAATATATTAATTGGATTAAAGCATTATATAAGGGACCATTGGCGAAAGTGACAGTAAATGGATATATCAAACCAATTTAAATTAAGCAGATCAACAAGGCAGGGATGTCCACTATCTCTCTCACTGTTCGCGTTAGCTATAGAACCACTAGCAGAACTGATAAGAACAGAAAATAAAATACGAGGGATAAAAATAAAAGAGAAGGAATATAAAATCAGTCTATTTGCAGATGACGTTATAATATACTTAACAGAACCAGAAATATCAATAAAAGAATTACATAAGAAATTGAAGGAATATGGAGACGTATCGGTGTACAAGATCAACGCAAATAAAAGTGAGGCAATGCCAATGAATAATGCGGATTTCACAAAGTTTAAGGAAGAATCACCATTTAGATGGCAAACACAAGCAATTCGATACCTAGGTATACAACTAAATAATAATCTTGGCCATCTATATAAACTAAATTATCAGCCATTAATGAAAAAATTACAAGACGACTTAGAGCACTGGAAAGACTAACACTGATAGGAAGGATAAACTGTATTAAAATGAACATCTTCCCAAGGATACAATACCTATTTCAATCATTACCAATTCACCTAACAGAAATTCTTCAAGGAGCTAAAGAAAATAATAATGAAATTCTTATGGATGTGGGGAAAACCGAGGATAGCACTAGATAAATTAACACAATGTTACAAACAAGGAGGCTTACAACTACCAAGCTTTAAGAATTATTATAGAGCAGCACAATTAAGATACCTATCAGATTTTTATCAAACAAGGGAAAAACCAGATTGGACCAGATTAGAGCTAGATAAAATAGGGGAGAGCATATACTCTATAAGTGGGATGAAAAATTGGTGCAACGTAGGAATTCACCAGTATTACACCATCTGCTCAACATTTGGAAGAAGATTCACGTAGAAAGGAATAAAATAAATTATCAACTACCAAAATTAATATTGACACAAAATCAGCTAATCCCTTTCACAATAAATATCCTTTCCTTCAGAGAATGGGAGAGAAAAGGGATCAAAAGAATAGAAAATTGTTTTTCGGGAAATAAATTATTATCTTTCGAACAAATGAAGGACATATATAATATAACTCACGATACAATGTTTGCATACTACCAACTGAAAACCTACTTGAAGGACAAATTGGGAAACAGTCTGAGGTTACCAGAAGGAAGCAATTTTGAATATGTGATTACAGACACAATGATAATTAAAAAATTTGTAACAAACATGTACATCAAACTGCAAGAAAAGGAGAACGAGGAAACAAACGGTAAACCTAAACAAAAATGGGAACAAGATCTAAACATAAAGATAAAGAATGAAACATGGGAGAAGCTATGCTCCAGAACTATGAGAATATAAACACGAGGTTACGCTTGATACAATATAACTGGATACACAGGCTATACATCACACCCCAAAAGTTAAATAAATGGGACCCAACAGTATCAGACAGATGTTTTCGCTGTAAAAAGGAAACGGGAACAACAATTCATGCAATTTGGACATGTGAGAAAGTGGAAAAATTTTGGGAAGATCTAAACCAGATATTAAAATCACAAAAAGCAATATACCAAAAAACCCAGAGATCTTCCTCCTATTAATATAAGAAATAAAGAATTTGGACTCGATTTGGATGGGACACAAAAAAGATTTGTTGTGATAGCCCTAGCTGTAGCAAAAAAATGTATTATGTCAACCTGGAAATTAGAAAACAACTTGAGAATATAACAATGGTATATAGAAATGAATAAGTGTATTCCATTAGAAAAAAATAACATATAATTTAAGAAATAACATCACAATATTTGAACCAATATGGGAGCCATACATGAAACACAATAGAGAAATCCTGCCATGGACTTCCACCACCTAAAATGACAGAAGGAGAAGACAACGAAAAGAAATGACTCAGTAAAATTTCTTGTTTATTTTTATTAAGTGACAACATTGTTTAACGGGTTTAATGTATCTTATAGATTGAACTTCAAATAAATGGGGAAGGGGTTGAGGGAGGGAGGGGGGAAAAAGGGGGAGAAAATGACACTATATGTTTAAGAAGAAAAATGTCTATGTATCTTGGTCAATATGGTTTATAGTGTGAAAAATAAAAAATAAAAAAGGTTACAAATGGCAAAAATGTTAGCTTAATAAAATGGTGAAAAATTCTTTCAGGTGATTAAGTTGCATGAAATACTAGCAGGTTGGAACTTGTAAAAATCTCAAAAACTGTTAGATTCTGTACAGTTACTGCAGTCATTTGGATCATTTAACTATTTGGTGCATATCTAAAGGGTCAGTGGGAAAAATTTACAAATCATAAATCTGCAATTGAAACAAATCTGTTTAGTTTGCCTTTTATTTCATTGAAAGGAAGCACATTTAAAATAAATCATACAGTAACTGAGGATTGGACTAAAATGTATTCATTAAGTTCAGATTGTGGGATGATGGTCACATACTGAACAGGTGGTCTTCATTTCCTTTTTCATGTTTGGAAAATATTTATAAATTACATACTCTGATGCACATGGATCATAATTTTTAGTGTGGAGAGGTCCTGAAAGAAAGAATTGAACGGTGACTACTATTTTATATGACAACCAGTTGTGCTCATCCGGTTGTTCTTGCTGTCATCTCAGGGTAATTTAGGTGCCCCATGCTGCCTGGATGTTTGAAGTTAAGTCCTTGTATAATTGTGCTTCAGGACAGGGGTAATGTCATAAGGCTGAAGCAAGTTGGCTTTGAACTTTAATGGTGTTCCAGGGTTATTGCACTGACAATGTCTGCCTATAATTATCATAATTTCTTACCCATGCTGGTTGCTGGTGGTTGCACAAGTTAAGGGAAATACAACTTCCTACAACACTACCCATAGAAAGATGGGTTTGTTTGAAAGAACTAGGAATGATTATACTTTTGAAGTTTGATCTTAATTGAGTCAATCTTTCAAGCAGATTAGAAGTCTGAATGAATAAAGACAGGCTTTGGGCAAATGTTCATAAGGCTGCTGAGAATTAGATAAAATACTGCTACAGCGCATTACCCTGTTAAATTTTATCATCTCCCCTGTTAGCACCTGCTAATTAGCTTAATGATTTTTTTTCTGCTAGCTGTTTAAACGTTTAAAAATCAGCTTGAGCATCATCACTTAAAAAAATTTTCTACCTCCTGTGGTTGTTCCTTCAGTTCCTGAGGCCCTTGGCTCTGAAAAATCTTCCTTGACCATCTCTGCCTCTTTCTGGGTCTTTAAGGTGCTATCTAAATTCTGTGGCAAGGTTTGGTGTCAAAAAGTTGGCTGAAGGAGGCAATTTTGCATTAATGAGATTTTGTATCTGTCCAACAACAAACTGCAAAGGCATGGCCTTGGTTTTGTTGCCATTCTTGCCTGTTAGATCATAGCAGCACCATACAGGCTCTTCAGTCCACATTGTGCCAATCTATGGAAACCCACACCACAACAATATTTTTTCCCCTACCTCACATCCATAACCTAGTTTTCTTACATCTATGAGCCTATCTAAGAATCTTATTGAACCAGCCTCCACCACCACCCCTGGCAATGCATTACAAGTATATACCACTCTCCGAGTTTTAAAAATTTGCCTCTGATATCTCCCCTGAACGTTTTCCCTATTTTCCTGAAACCAATTGTCGCCCCAGGAAAAATGTGCTGGCTGTACTCTTTATCTCAGCCCCTCATAATCTCTTCTAACTCCTGTTAATTGGTCTGTCATCTTTTGTTGCTCCAAAGAGAAAATCTCGAGCTCTTTTACCCTTGCTTCATATGACATGATCTCCAATTCAGGCAAGATCCTGGTAAATCTCCTCTGCACCCTCTTCAAAGGATCTACATTCTTGTAATGAGGTGACCAGAGCTAAATTGAATATTCTAAGTGTGGTCTTAACAGAGTTTTAGGGAGCTACAACATTACCTCGTGGCTCTTGAATTCCCCTGACTAATGAAGGCCAGCATACAATGCACCTTCTTAACCACTCTCTCAACTTGTGTGGCAACCTTGAAAGATATGTGGACCTAGACCGATGTCTGCTGAAAAAACTAGTGGTGGACACAATTAGCAGAGGACAGAAACTATGTAGTAAAAGCTCTGTTTCTTTGCAAGTTAAAAAAAAAGATTTTATTCCAAAATGAGACCATGGACTTTGCTCTGATCTTTGTGGCGATCCAGAAAAATAGAGTGACCTTTGTGTTGAGAGCTTCTACTTTTCCAATGTTAGTTTTGAAGTATCCCTGGCACTATGCAATTGTGCTATCATTAAACTAGTTGGGCAGTTAATCACATTAAAGATGCTTGAACTGCAAACCAAGAAAGTAAAATTACAGTCTCTAATTAACTTTTTGACTTTAAACATTTTTATGTTAAATAAAGATTTGAACACATCATTCGGTTAAAAATTGAAACATTGTTACTTTGTTAAAATATAATTTTAAAATATCTTGCAGTTTCAAATATTTGAAGGAATTAATTACAGACATAAGTACATAAATAAAGCAGTGTAGGCTGTTTGACCTCGTGGATATGTGGTCTATTAATTTAATGTTTCAGTGTGATCGTCGCTCATTCAACAGGATACTGCCTCTTCACTCCCAATCAAGAACTTATTCCCCTTTGTTGCAAGCTTATACATCTTCGATAGGGAAACCAGAATCTGTACATAGTATTCCAGATGTGTTTTCTCCAATGACCAGTGCAACTGCAGTGTTTTTTTTTCTCAGGCTGTTGCATTTCATGTCAACATACTTGCTGTAACTTTGTTTACTTTCAGTTGTTTGCATTCAAGGGCATACACGCCTGTCCAAAAAAACAATCCCTCATCATTTTAAAAACGCACATCGCATTTTTCCTCATGATATTCCCTTTGACGTGCTTGTACCCATTCAGTTTGCCTAGTTATGTCCTGAAGCTTATCCTCCCCACATCTTGTACTGCTAACCATGTATGGATCATGAGCAGATTTGGGTATATTATTATCCAAAACCTGGAGTTGCTGATAGCTAATTTAAAACATTCGGTATGATGTATGTATGAAAAATGTGTAGTGATTGGACATTTGTGGTTATGAATACTATTGTGGTACCCCGTGCAGGTCTCTCCCTTGTCTGTAACTTGGGAGTTGGCTGTGAATGTAATACCCCTTTCACACTCGTGTCCCTCTCAATTGGCTGTTCAGTGTCCCGGGATAGGAATGGGGGTTTGGTTTTTCACACTTGACCACTCCTAACTGCGACACTGAACACTTTCATACTGGAAGGAGCCATACCTGGAGTTAGGACTGTCCTACCTTCTACTGGTGACATCTTGACACATCGCGTGATGGTGGATCTGCCCTAAATCCTGATCAATGTATATTTGAACAAAATTAATCATGCCTAACTATAACATAATTAAGCTTAATGTACAGCACAGTATGAGTCCTTCAGCCCCTGTTGTTGTGCCAACCTATATAGACCTTTATAAGGGACTGTGGGAAAGTGCTATCAATAAATAGCAATGGTGGACAATTTATAAACAGCCTGGGAAAGTTGGTGGTCCACACAATTTATACAGCGTGGGAAGATTGGTAGCACGATTGTGTGTAATTTCTAAATACCTTGGGGTAAAAAGAGATGGTGGACCTGCCCTCCTAGAATTCCGTGTTGCAGAGAAAGGGCTGTGTGCACGGCTGCATGCATGGAGCACTCATGGAAGGGTTTCTCTGCCGCACAGTATTCTGGGAAGTCAGCTCTGTCATCGCTTTTTCTCAGTCTTTAGAAATTGTATCCTATCGTGCTACCAACTTTCTCATGCTGTTTAAAAATTGCCCTCTATTGCTATTTATTTCTTTTCTCTCTCTTTTCTCCCTCCCACCCCCCCCCCCCCCCGTGACTTTGCCGCAGCAAGGTTTATACCTTAATTTTTAAAAAATCTTTTCTTCCTTCACGTTTCTGCACTCGTTCAAAAGCTTGGGTCATTTCAATCCCACAATGCAATTGCCCACTCTACACTTGCCTGATTGCAACGCCAGCTCGTTAAGCCTGTCAATCCCTGGTGTGAGATGGCGTCATCTGACGCTAGCATTGAGACAATTTTCCTTTCTCACTAGGCACTCTAAAGGCTGATTGTATGACCACTTGCAAATGTGAAAGGGACTGTAGATTCACAGAATGTTAACTTGCTACAGTCACATTTTGTATGAGAGAAACATGGTGGGTATTGTTGCAGCCAACTTATGAAGTGCCCAGAGCACACCAAGCAAATTAAGCCGGATACTCAGAATTAACTGTGCATCTGAAGTAAGTTCTATAAAATAGCTCAGCCATAATTACAAGCATCTGTGATGCATATGTATTGTCAGTGATCCTTTTTGCATCAGTAAGTGTATGTTGTAGAAATACTGGGTTAATTGCATTTAGGATGCAGGTAAAAGCATGATGGAAATGGGACCACCCTTGCAGTTGCAGATGATTGTTTATACGGTTCAAAATAGGCATGATTTTTCATGATTACCTATGTTTTCACTGAGAACAACCAAGGGATTGTTTTGTTTTGCCCAGGTATTTTCTTGCTGGGGAAGGGAGAATGGTCATTGGTTCTTGATGCTCCTTATTATCTGCTATCACCACCCTCCAACCCACTGCCTGGTGGAGGCTGCCTTGGGTCTTTGTGAATTCAGTTTTTTGTCACTTGCATAAATTTCTTGGAAACAGCGCAAGTACCCAAATGAAGAGAGGATCATTTGTGCAGTTGAATGGTAAAAATGGTCAATTGAAACCCATAGTACAGGTACACAATCCTTTATTCAGACCCCTTGGGTGCAGTGTGTTCCAAATTTTTGATTTTTCTGGATTTCAGAATAAAAGCCAGCTGCCCCAGATTTAAGCCCACCTGAATTGTGCTGCCGTATCCACCCCCTTCCATTCGCGCTGGCGTCTCTCTTCCCCCTCACCCACCTGAGTCGTGCTGCCTTCTCTCTCCTCCCGCCCGCCTGAGTCACACTGCTGCCTCTCTCCTCCCGCCTGCCTGAGTCGCACTGCTGCCTCTCTCCTCCCGCCCGCCCGAGTTGCACTGCTGCCTCTCTCCTCCCGCCCGCACAAGTCGCACTGCCCCCCTCTCTCCTCCTACCCGCCCGAGTCGCACTGCCGTCTCTCTCTCCCCCTGCCCAAGTTGTGCTGCCTTCTCTTTCCCCCTGCCCAACCTAGTCACACTGCTGTCTCTCTCTCTCTCTTTCTCTCCCTCTGCTATACTAGCACCAGGAAAAAATGCCAGTTTTTGGAGCTTTCTGGATTTTAGATGTTCAGATAAAGGATTGTGTACCTGTATTTAAACATTCTGATATTTTTAAAATCAAATCCAAATAAAAGTTATGAACTTTGCAAGAATGAAATATTTGTCAGTCAAATTGAAGAAAAACTTATCTCTGCTGCTGCTGTCTGTTTGTTTTATGGACCGTTGAGGCTAAACTACTGTCGACATGAGACAAGTAATTTATGAAGAAAAAAATCCCTCAACGAAAAAAGCTGAGGTTTCCAGAATTCTTTATCCAAAGAGTTTTGTGTCTTCATGAGGGACAGTGGCAGAGAAATGGAGAACCCCTGTTCTTTTTACACCAAGGTTGCCTCACTATTTTCCCCACATTCAACCGATGTCTTTGTTTCTCTTTTTATGGCACATTTGAAATTCAGAGTGACAGGAACATGGAATGATTCACAGGACAGGAATGCAGGTCCTTGTCTCAGGTGTGCCTCAAAAAAATCTGAGATTCACCTCTTCAGCACAAATCACACTTGAATGTGCTGGGACCCTGGTTACACTGCAGTCATGCATGCTTTATGACTGCATACATTGAGTGATTATTCCAAAAAAAACAACTGGCTAGAGTTCATCACACTGCCAGCCAAAACACTTGAATTGTTAATCCAAATGTGCTGCAGTAATGAAACCAAGCTATTGTTTCAATTTGTGAGGACCCTAGTAAGGATATAGTCTAATTTGAAATCTCTTTTGTCCTGTAATTCATTTTGACCAGAGAGTTTAGGGTGAATTTGATCAAATTCCCATCACCATGTATTCACCAAAAGATGTCAGATAGTTCTAAAAGCTGATTCTGATCTTGATCTCAAGAAATATTGTGCTTTTTTTTAAAAAAAGAATCTCAACTTGAAGTGCCACGAGATGTGATTTCTTGTGTCCTTAGGTTTTTATTATTCCTGAAGGAATGTGTATCTAATAAAACTTCTCTATTCTCAAATAGGGATGGACGAATGCTGTTTGATTATTTAGCAGAAAAGCATGGGGTAAGAGATGGATTTGTTTATTATCATGAATATTTATAGCTAGTGATATCACTTAGCTGGTGAGAAATGAGTGATGGTGATCGTGAGTAATGGTTGAAACAGTGCAGTAGAACCTTTTTTACCCTTGCCCTGGGATGTGATTGATCTGTCAAGGTTTGCATTGGGGAAGCTGATTTCATGATTTAATGCTATAACTGCGTTATAAGAGGGAAAGTTCATGATTTTTTAAAAATGCTGCAAACTTTGTAAAATCATGCAGAATTTTGCATTTATTTTCCAATGAAGAAGGTAGTGTTTTAACTTACAAAGGTCTTGCTTTCCTTCAGCTCACTTTTGTCTATTGTGTATTTTTTTCTGTAGTTTCGTCAGGAATATTTAGACACTTTGTACCGATATGCTAAATTCCAGTACGAGTGTGGTAATTATTCAGGTGCAGCAGAATACCTCTACTTTTTTCGTGTTCTGGTGAGTACCTTTTCCTAAAGGTAAGTGAAGCTCGTTGCTCTACTGTCCTAGAGTTCTAGATCTGTGGCAGAAACATCCATGCTAACCATGTGCATGAGCAAGAATTTTAATCTCTGCTATTTCTCCCCCCCCCCCCCCCCCCGAGGGAGATTTGATAACCTTGTTGACTGTGCCTTTGGTTCTAAAACTAGATGAAAAATTTACTCTGTTGATCCAGACCATGAATACTTAGGTACTTGATAACAATATAATCGATTGTGGATAGTTTTCAAACCAGAAAGAAAGCATCCTTTTTGATTGAAAGAAATAAAGGCAATGTTCCTGATGCCTATACCAGAACCATAGTAATTGATGTTAAAGACTAATGATAATCATGCTTGGCCATTTTAAACTTAGGAATTACAATGTTGAGGACTGTTCTATGGTAACTTGTACCCCCAGCTGAATCATGTGTGAAGTGGAAGTTTGAATTGTCCTTTTCACTTGACTTTCTTGAACCATGATTGAAGCTCTGTTTAAAAACATCTGTTCAGCAGCTACATGCTTGGAAAGATGTACAGGTACACAATCCTTTATCCGGACATCTAAAATCCGGAAAGCTCCAAAGCAAGTGGGGCGAGAGACTGGCAGCGCGAGTCGGGCGGGCGAGGGTGAGAGACCGGCAGCGCAAGTAGGGCAGGTGAGAGACCGGCAGCGCGAGTAGGGCAGGTGAGAGAACGGCAGCACGAGTAGGGCAGGTGAGAGACCGGCAGCGCGAGTAGGGCAGGTGAGAGACCGGCAGTGCGAGTAGGGCAGGTGAGAGACTGGCAGCGCGAGTAGGGCGGGCGGGGGGGAGACCGGCAGCACGAGTCAGATGGGCGAGGGGTGGGGGTGGAGACAGGAGCGCAATTGGAAGGGGTGGAGGTGGATACAGTAGCACAATTCGGGTGAGCTTAAATCTGGCTTTCCGAAATTCGGAACACACTGTCCCCTAAGGATTCCGGATAAAGGATTGTGTACTTGTACTTGATATGCAATCTCTACAAGTTTGTGATTGTAACAAATATACCAATACCCAGAGCACGTTCTGATGTTACTAGAAAAGACATTACAGACTTTGCTATCTGGTGTATTGACAATGGGCGGGACAGAATTTAACAATCCTTTATTTCCTTTTGCAAAAGTTTACATAAAGAAATAGCTGGAGTTGCAATCATGTGCCGTAATTTTTTTAATGGGATAAATTTGAAGTGGACTTGGGTGGGTCCAGTTACAATAGGTTTAGAGTGGAGTTTGGAATCTAGGTAACTATGTTAAAAGAATAATCAGTAAAAGATTAATTTTCAGAATTAATATTAATCTATCCATATTGATACTTAAAACTCAGTAAACCATGTTTTAGGAGAAATAATGAATTGGAAAGCTGCTGCAGGAAGCATTAGTAGCAAGTGAGTGAAAGAGGCCAGAGCAAGGTTTATGTTTTTATTTATTTCCAAGCTGATGAGAGGTGGCCAATAGGATCATTTTTTTATTGAAATAGTTATCGTAATCATTCATGTTCCATAGGGGTTGGTAGCAAAACCAGCATTTATTATTGCTTTGGAAGATGGTTGCAAGTAGCTGTCTTGATCCTCCTAGTTTGTGTGGAAAGACTACCCAATCTTGGGTAGATACTATAAATTAACTTTGATATATTCCATATTATGTGTCTTGAATGGGAACTGGTGGTGGTGTTCCATTGAGCCCACAATCCTTCTCATTCTGGAGGAGAATTCTGATTTGTTTATCTGGTGTTGAGAAATGAATTGTTTCTACAGTGGCCAAATCGTAGACAATGCAGCCAGTGTACATGAGAAGGTTTCAGCGTCACTATTGCAGGTTATTTTATTAACTGAATTTAACTAATTTCTCCAGCTGCCAAGGAGGATTTGATTCATGAGATATTTAGATATTTAACTATTCTGCTATTGTTATGTTCTTTCTGGTTCCGAAATGGTTTTTAATGGCAGTTTTCATGGAAGGAAAGAGAGGTTGGAAAGTGGTCCACAGGTGTCAAAAGTGATGCTGTTATCAACAGTAATACCTTTCTCTATCAAACATCATCAGCCTAATTGATTAATAGAATCATAAGTGTCGATACGTGATAGGATAGCAGGAGAAGTTTCAGTGCTTCTCCAAGGTTGATGACACATTATGTAATGTAACACTGGACATGAACCAGGATTTTATAATTTAATAAGCTGAAATAAAAGCCTGTATTTTATTTCTAAGAAGATTACATTTATTTCCAATGCAAGTTTATGAATAAAATCATGACCCAAACTGTCTTTACAGGGCAGAGTAAACTAAGAATGCAAACAACTTTTGCTGAGACCACATCTTGGTTTAAGTTGAAAATCAATTCCAGTTCCTCCTAGTAGTGAAGTTAATGATGCAGCTCAGCTGTTACTTTCGAATGTCTCAAATAAATTCTAGAATCCAAAAATGCCTGAAATATTCCTCTAAGCAGCTATCAGTTCATCAGTTGTTACAACAGTTCAGTTGTAAAGGAATAGCTGGGTTGCACTCCCTGTTATGTGATTGCTGCGAAATTAGAAGTCCAGTAGGGAAAATAAAAATGTTTAACAAATGTGCTTCCCTATGTATTTTGTCTGTCATACATTTAAAGAACTCTATGGTACAAAGCAATTTGTACTTTAGAGTTCTTAAAATGTCTTCAGCCACGTGTGCCCTAACCAGCCATGGTCCACTTTAATGTCCTCATCAAGATTTCTGTTCAGAACTGCCCTGCTGGTCTCATCATTTCAGCCTGTTATGTTGCACAGAATACATTTCTTTTGACATTGTTTCACCATTTCTCCCTTGGTCCACTCTCTTGTGATCCAGCTCTATAACAATTCTTAAGTTTTAGCCATTTTTCTATTTCATAGTGCTCATTTCACCATGGATGTTTATTTCCTTGGGACCTTCACACCATATTAGGATAGCCTGGAGATCCATTTACTTTCTTGAACAAATGTCAATCTCAGGGAACCCAGATGGGTCTAAGCTGTGATTGTATTAGAACAGACATAGAGTTGTACACCACAGAAAAGAACCCTGCAACTTTGTGCCTACTCATTGATATTAATCCAATGCTAATCTTATACTATTCCTCTTGGTCCTTTCCATTATAAGAACATTATAAGAACAAAAACATTCCACAAGTAGGCATAGGTAATGAATGGACAATGAAAAGTGCGAGGTTTAGTTAACGTGTCACATTTCACAAACAAACATCTCATTTGCCATGCAAAAGCTATGCAAGGGTAGACTTTGTGTCTACAGTAGGCTTTGCAGAGACAATGGGAAGTGCTTATGAGAGTTTGTACAAGTAGGTGAAACATGTTTGAATAGCATCTTTTGGCTGCTAGACTGGAGTCAGTTTTAAATTTCTGGTTGAAGTTTGTTGTCCAAAGAGGGGCCACATGGTTTTCAAACATAGAGAAAACGTCCATTGCTTGGGATAGTATTCTTCAGCAGTTTGTGATGAACGCTGCAAGTTGACAGACCTGCTGTGCGACCCCATTTCAAGATGGGTTTTGAGTTCCGAGTTCAGCTTATTCTAAATCTCTGTAGTCAATTGCAGAGGTTGTGGCTGGTTATTGTGTTTCTCATGGAATAGGAGAAAAAGAACTCATGGTAACCTGGAAGGAGAGGTTATCTTTTGGAAAAACCCAAGAGGAGGCAAGTTTCTTCGGTAAAGCACTTCAGTTGCTGATTGAAGGAGATCAGTTTGTGTGTCCAACAAACAACAAATATCTCTCTGAAACCAACAAAGACCTTCCTGAGTGGTAACAACTTAAGTTAAATCACCAGAGCCTGGTGAATATAATATCTGCTCAATTCTGTGCACAGTATGAAAATTGCCTAATACCAGTGAACTTGGAGAAGTAAAAAGTGAATGACTGGACAGTGAAAAAGAACTTTCCTAAACACATACACATTACAGCCACGTAGGCTTAGAATTAGAAGAGAGCTAAAGTAATAGTAATAAGTTAAGTATTGATCTTATTATTATGTATTAAGAAAATAAAACCAGTTTTGTTTAAATAGCCATTGTCTTGGTGAATTTCTGTTGGTGCTGGTTTTTTGGGCTTGAAACAGGAAGAACAGAGGGATCTGGCAATTTAGGTACATAATTCTCAAAATGTGGCGTCATAGGTAGATAGGGTTGTAAAGGGAGCTTTTGGCACATTGGCCTTCATAAATCAAAGTATTGAGTTTAGGTATTAAGATAAAGTTGTCTAAAACATTTGTGTGGCCAAATTTGGTATATTGTGTGCAGTTTTGATCACTTATCTACCAAAAAAGTATCAATAAAATTGAAAGAGTGCAGATGTGATATACTAGGATGTTGCTGGGACTTGAGGAACTGAGTTACAGGAGAGGTTAGGACTTTTTTCCCTGGTGCATAGAATGAAGAAAGATTTAATAGAGGTATACAAAATTATTTTGGGTATGGATGGAGTAAATGCAAGTAGGTTTTTTCCACAGAGGGTAAGTGAGATAGGGATGAAGTCGCTCCAATGAATGTTGAGGATGGAGCGGAGACAACACTGGTGGAAGCGTTCTAGGAGCCGTAGGTGATGCCTAACATCGAAGAACTCGAGATGGCAGAGGTCGACAGCATCGAATCCACGCTGCTGAAGATCCAACTGCGCTGGGTAGGTCACATTTCCAGAATGGAGGACTATCGCCTTCCCAAGATCGTGTTATATGGCGAGCTCTCCACTGGCCACCGTGACAGAGGTGCACCAAAGAAGAGATACAAGGACTGCCTAAAGAAATCTCTTGGTGCCTGCCACATTGACCACCGCCAGTGGGCTGATATCACCTTAAACTGTGCATCTTGGCGCCTCACAGTTCGGCGGGCAGCAACCTCCTTTGAAGAAGACCGCAGAGCCCACCTCACTGACAAAAGACAAAGGAGGAAAAACCCAACCCCAACCAACCAATTTTCCCCTGCAACCGTGTCTGCCTGTCCCGCATCGGACTTGTCAGCCACAAATGAGCCTGCAGCTGACGTGGACATTTACCCCTCCATAAATCTTCGTCCGCGAAGACAAGCGAAAGAAGAAGTGAGATACAAACCAGAAGACATGGGTTAAAGGTGAAAGGGGAGGTTTAGGAGGAATATTAGGGGAATTTCTTCATGCATAGAGTGGTGGGAATATGCCACGTGCTGCCAACTGAAGTGGTGAATGCAGTCTCAATTTTAACATTTAAGAAAAATTTGGACAGGTCTATGGATGGGAGTGTGGTGGAGGGTTATGAGATGGGTGCAGGTTAGTGGGACTAGACAGAATAATAGTTTGGCACAGATTAGAAGGACTGAAGTGCCTGTTTTCTATGCTGTGATTTTCTCTGATTCTGTGGACTCTTTCTCCATTACTTTGATGACTGTTGATGATTGATTATATAATTTCAAATTTAAAGAATTCAATGGCTTTGCAAATTTCTTCTGCATCTGATCTCCATCTCTGATCATTTCCAATGGATTTGAATGCCTGCAGAGCCACTGATATCTTTATGACATTTTCTTCCTCCCCCAACTGGTGTAGACCATTCCATTCTTCCTGTTGCTGTGTCTTCATCCTATCTGTTCTGAAGAAGGAGCTTTCCATTTTCAAGATGTTTTCCTTAACTCCTGTTTGCCCACTACCATTATTGACAGGGCCCTCAATTGCATCCGTTCCATTTTCTGCTCTCTTCTCACTCACTCTCCTCCCATTCAGAGCAAGAATTAGGGGTAATAAAAACACAAAAAGCTGGAGAAACTCAGCAGGTCAAACTCAGCTCAGTCTGCAGGAGAAGATGTTGGAGCCTCTTGTTCTTGCCTTCAATCCCACTAGGCTCCTTGTTCAATGGATCATCTTCTGTAAATTCCATCACTTTCAACATGATGCCACCAAAAGACTCATCTACTCTTTCCTCCCCCTTTTTGGCATACTGAAGGATTGTTTCCTCTGAAATAGCCTGGTTTGTCCTTCTGTAATTTTCTTCTGCTGCACCTTCCCATGCAACTGCAGCCCCCAATCCAGGTTCAAAGCGTCAAGGTGAAGTAGTAATTAAATTGTGCATACAGTTCGGTGTATTGTTTTTAGTGTTATCAGTGCAATTTTCTCTACGTTGGAGAAACCAAGCATAGATTGGGTGACTGCTTTGTGGAACCTCTGTTCATTCCATGAGGAAGTTTCCCATTAGTTCAATTCTCCATTTTGCTCCCATTTTGACCCATTTGTCTTTGGCTTTCAAATATTCTCAAATGTAAGATCGAGGAACAGCACCTAATCTTTTGAATTTAAATTAAGTAATTTCAGATAATGAGTCTTGGATCAGAACTAGCTCATTTTGATCCAAGTTGCCAACTTTGTAAAATCAATTTGGTTTTATCTTTTTTGGGCATTCCCGACCCATTGGGTGTTTCTGAGTTTGTGCCTACAATGTGACTGTGTCCCCAATCATCTTCCTCTTCTCCAGCTTCAGTTAACAAGACCCCTTTGGACTCTTATCTTGTCACAGATATTTGCTTTGTACTTTCTAGCTTCGCATGTGCTCTGCAGTCTAAAACATTCTATGCTCTAATTTATCACACCAAATGACCTTTCAACAGAACTTGGGGGGAATAAAAGATACATTTTCTCTCTCCACAAGTGCAACCTGACTTTTTTTTTAAATCTAGTTTTTTTTCCCTTTTCGAAACCAGGTCTTGAATCTTGACTCCTGTATTGGGAATGCAAAATAGATCAATGTTTGGCTATTTTTCTGAACAGTTTTCTACATTTGAATTGTGAAATGCTCATTGGCTGTCACCACTCCATCTGTTTGGTATTTTCTCGTTATAATTGTGAAGTGATACAGTGCAGGAACAGTTCCTTTGACTCAATGAGTCCACACTGCTCATTGACACTATTCCTCTGTTTTATTTTCTCTCTATTTTCTCATCAGTTCCTCACAGATTCTTGCACTCACCAACACATTGGGGCAATTAACCTCTGACCCATGTGTCTGGGATGTTGGGAGGAGAATGTGCAAGCTCTGTACAGATAGTATCAGAGGTCAGAATGGAACAACCTAGGAGTCTGACACTGTGATGCAGAGGCATTGCTAGCTTTAATGCAGTGTTGCCCTAAAGCTCCTTGCTGATTTAATCAACTGCTAATTCACTGTGGGCAGGCATCATCAATGTTCAAAAAAAATGCAAAACAAATACTGGTTAACAATCAACAAATCTATTTGTTTAATGTAACTGGTTTCTGAAGCTGTTAAATTGTCATATTGAAATTTGTGGTAACTGGACCAACTCTAGCAAGGCTGTTTGGCTATTTCATCTCTTTTTTTACTTAATAACAAGTGTTACTGTGCAAACATGAAATTATACAGTGTATTTGTACACAATTGTGCACTGTAAGAGAGAGGTTATTGAATATCTTTAATCCTGGTTCTAATTGGCCTCCACATACCGTATAAACTCTGTCTCAACAGATATGCAAGGGTTCAAGTTCATTAGATTGAAATATCCAATTAGAATCATGCCTTTTTTCCTATTTCTATAGGTTCCTTCAACTGACAGGAATGCCCTGAGTTCACTCTGGGGGAAACTAGCATCAGAGATACTGATGCAAAACTGGGAAGCTGCAATGGAAGATTTAACACGACTCAAAGAAACCATTGACAATAATGTGAGCATTTTTCAGTATTCCATTCCCCTGTCAATGTTTGAATTGTGCGCTGAAGAGAGTATTTTTCAAATTTCAGAGATAGACCATAGTATATTTGATTTGAGGCACTTTGAGATAGATTGATTTCCCACCAGATTCAACCTTCCGATCAAATACTCGTTTTGTCTTTTCTTCTCAGACGGTCAGTTCTCCTCTTCAATCTCTCCAGCAGAGGACATGGTTAATTCATTGGTCACTGTTTGTGTTCTTCAACCATCCCAAAGGCAGAGACAATATCATTGACCTTTTCCTGTATCAACCACAGTGAGTACCGCATGTACAAAGTCACACAGAATCAGACCAATATGAAAATCACAGTCATCTGGCTTTAAATGGCTCCTCTTGTGGTGGTGTGTGTTTTTTAATTGTGAGTTATGAATGTTCTTTGCTTTCCAATGCAACCTGGTGATGTTTCAGCAGGAACATAGAAACGTAGAAAATAGGTGTAGGAGTAGGTCATTTGGCCCTTCAAGCCTACATCGCCATTCATTTTGATCAAGGCTGATCGTCTACTCAGTACCTGCCTTCTCCCCATACCCCCTGATCCCCTTAGCCACAAGGGCCAAATCTAACTCCCTCAAATACAGATAAAGAACTGGCTTCAACTACTTTCTATGGGAAAGAATTCCACAGATTCACCACTCTGAGAGATTTTTTTTCTCATCTCAGTCCTAAAAGACTTCCCCCTTATCCTAAAACTGTGACCCCTGGTTCTGGTTTTCTCCAACATTAGGATCAACCTTCCTGAATCTAGCCTGTCCAATTCCTTAATAATTTTATAAGATCCCCCCCTCAATCTTCTAAATTCCAGTGAGTATAAGCCTAGTCAATCCAGCCTTTCTTCATATGTAAGTCCTGACATCCCTGGTATCAATCTAGTGAACCCTCTTTGCACTCCCTCAAATGGCAAGGAGACTAAAACTACACAATACTCAAGGTGTGGTCTCACCAAAGCTCTGAACAGCTGCAGTAGAACCTCTCTTCTGTACTCAAATCCTCTTGCTATGAATGCCAACATACCATTCGCTTTCCTCATTGCCTGTTGCAACTGTGGCCATAAGGAGCTATTATTTTCAGGGTCTCGAAATGCAAGAACGTGGCCCGACTTGCACATGGACGGTTTGGGGAATAGGGCCCCTTCTGCTCTCATGAATGACACATTAGCATTATCAGATGGCCACAAGCCTTACTTGCTCTCTGAATAGATCTACCGGAGGATACCCGACTGCTGATCGCTGAGGAGGACTTCAGCGACCCCAGGAAGGTTGCAGCTTGAGCAGACGTCCTCTGCGAAGAGAGACTCCATCATGGTGGTAGACCAAGTCACAAGGTCTCATGTGCAGTGGACAGCTAGATCGCCATAGCCTACCAGAAGGCCAACGGAAACCCCACCACCCCGCTTTAGGGTGAGCAGTACTATTTCTATCACCAATGGTGAGGTTTGGAAGCCATCGATCCTGCCCTTGCTGAACGTTTCAGGTAAATGCTACAGCCGACTGTCACTAGTGGCTGCGGTTGCTGGCCAAAAAGACAGTCTTCTCCACATGTGGGACTCCCTACCGGGGCTATGGTTCCTAGTCGACACTGGGGCCGAGATCAGCATCCTGCCACCTTCAGCTCATGAAACTGGGCCCAGCCCTGAGGGCCACGAACAATTCCAACATTCAAAACTTTGTCATCTGTACCATTCTGCTTCGCTTTGGGAACAGCTGATTCACGTGGACATTCACCCTAGCAGCAATGTAACAACTCCTGCTGATGTCACAAAGGGCATAGTACTTGTTGACGATGGTAGACCATCTCACAAGGTGGCTAAATGCAGTCCTGTTGGCAGAAATCTCAACAGAGCCCTAATAAACATGTGGGTGGCCCAATTTGGAGTCCTGGAGCACCTGACATTGGACAGGGGTGTACAATTTACCCGAGGGCTCTGGGCGGCCTTATCCAGCCTCCTGGAAAACCAACTCCACCACATCACATCATACCATCCCCAGGCCAACGAGATGGTAGAGAGGTTCGACGGACACTTTAAAGCGGCATTGATGGCCTGACTCAAACGTCCAAACTGGGTCGACGAATTGCTGTGGGTCCTGGGGATCCACACCGCACCAAAGGAAGACTTCAATGCCTCAGCATTGGAGATAGTGTATGGCGCACCCTGGTTATCCCCAGGGAATTCCTGGCTGCCACCAGGGAAACGGACTAACCACCAGCTATAGCCCTCGAGAGATTGAGGGAACCAATGGACATGCTGGGCCCAGCACAGCCTCCATCGCATGGCCAGACCAAGACGTTCATCCCCGGCTACCTGAGAAGCTGCAAATATATCTTCATATGATGAGGGGCGCCCCGGGGCCACTACAGTGGCCAGACGAGGGGCCCTCTTGAGTGGTCAGGTATAATGGGATGACATATGTGCTGGACGTTTACTATTGACTGCCTCAAACCAGCACACTTGGTCACTAGCCTGCTGATCAACCCACCACCTCCATGCCGCAGAGGCAGGCCACCCAAAACCAAGGACAGCGCCCGAATCGGGGTTGGGTGGGTGGGGGGGCTCGGTAGGCATCCTGGCACACAAGATGGTGGCCGAATGCAATGATCCTGCAAGGACCATGCTGATTAAATGGCCTTTCTTCAAGGGCTGTAGGCCGCATAGTGCACCAGTGGGGACTCTGGCCTATCAGCGCCAGCAAGCCAGTAATGTCATTTTCACCAGAAGTGGCAGGACAAATAGGCCCAGCGGGCCTATGTAAGGCAGGCCAAACTGTCAATACTCACCTCGTGTAATTGTCTTGCTTTCACGCCCTGCAGTAGTACGTGCTACAATTTTGATTTTTTTTTTGTAACTTGGATATTATTCCAATGAATTTGAAAACGTGCAGCAGGAATTGCAAGGGTAGTGCTGAATTGCATATTCAATTTCAAGTTTATTATTATCTGTACATATACAATCTGTTGCAATAACATCTCTCCAAACCATGGTGTACACAAAAACACACAATATACAGTACATAATCAAAATAAATATATACATGATCAACATGATTGCAGGATACTGTTTTTCCATCTCACAGCTTGAGGGAAGAAGTCATAACCCAGCCTGGCTTTCCTGATTTTGATGCTTTTGTGCATGCTCTTTGATAGTAGTGTGAATGGTACTGAGCACTGGATCGATAGGGTCTTCTATAATTCCTTGAGCCCAATTTGGATAATGCTCACATTAAATGTTGTCAACAAAGGAAAGGGAGATCCCAGTAATCTCGGCTTTTTAATGATCCTCTGTTTTGACTTCTGGTCTGATGCTTTGCAGTTACCATACCACATGATGCAGCCAGATAGAACATTCACAATTGTGGTCCTGTGAAAGGTTGTCAAGAATGGGTCCATTAGCTTGGCAGTGGTTGAAAACCTGCCACAAGGAAAACTTAATGTAACCCACTACAAAGATTGAATTGTTTGGAGGTTAATTAATCATGTTATTTTGGATGATAATACTGACCCTGCACTCAATTTGGGTTAGAATAAATGGACAATGATGGAATAGGCAAAGGGATCAGTAAGTATTCTTTTGGATCTCAATTAGAGACTGTGGGGTAAAAGCTTCATGCGAGGGGTGAGGCGAGCAGATTCCAAGCAGTTAAATAGGCAATGGGATCAGTAATTATTCTTTTGGATCTCTCCATTGGCCAATTAGCTCCAGCCAATAAAAAGAGAGGAAGCACAAGCAGAGCGGCCAGTGTGTGAGTGGCTCAGGGTAGGAGTGAGACTTTGAGGATTTGGCTCAATTGGCTTGGCAAGAAGAGGCTGAGGTGGTGGTACAGAAGTGGAAGTAAGTAAGGGCCTCCTTTTTTGAGGAACAAAAAGGATTAGCAGAATGACACAGTTAAGGGCAGGTTTTTATTTATCTTCTATATTTTTTTTCCACAAGTCATAGACAAAAGGAATGGGAGCCAGGGCAGGGGAATGCTCCTCTCGCAGAATGTGGGTCATTAGGGAAGCTAGCAGTATCCCTGACTACTTAATATGCGTAAAGTGCATCCAGCTACAGCACATTACAAACCAAGTTAAGGAATTGGAACTGGAGTTGGATGCACTCCAGAGGCTGAGGGGGAAATAGGAGTTACAGGGATGCTATCACACCTAGGAGGCATGAGAAGGGTCGCTGCGTGACAGTCAGGAAAAGGAAAGGGAACGGCAGTCAGGGCAGGGCACCCCTGTTGTCGTTCCCCTCAAAAACAAGTTTACCATTTTTGATACTGTTTGGAAGGACGACCTACCAGGGACAAGCCACGACGATCAGGTTCCTGGCATGGTCTGGTGGCAAAGAAGGGAAGGGAGAAAAAGAGGTGGGCTGTAATGATAGGGGATTCCATAGTTAGGGGGATAGATAAAAGGGACTGAATTTATTGGATGGTATGTTGCCCCCCCCCCCCCCCCCGGTTCCCGGGACTATCTCAGATCGAGTTCACAGCATTCTCAGAGGGAAGGTGAGTAGCCAGATGTTGTGATCCATGTAGGGACCAATGACGTGGGTAGGAAGGCCGATGAGATCCTACAAAGAGAGTTCAGGGTGTTATATGCTAAGTTTAAGGATGTGACCTCCAGGATTTACCTGTGGCATATGCTAATGAGGTTAGAAAAAGGAGAATAATGAAGCTTAACATGTAACTAAAAATATGGTGCAGGATGGAGAACTTCAGGTTTCTGGATCATTGGGCTCTTCCAGGAAGGTGGGTCCAGTTCCGCCAGGACAGTTTGCATCTGAACAGGAGGGGGAGTAATATCCTTGTGGGGAAGTTGCTAGTGCTGTTCCGGGTGGTCTGAGGAGGGATGTTTAAACTAGATATGCAGGAGGATGACATCTAGTGACAGAAGAGAAGGGATTGGAGAAGGAAAAAGATGAAGTGAAGATTGCATGCAATGTCAGAAGTAAAAGGGTTGTATGTGGTGGAAATTTTCTCACATGCATCGATTTCAATGCAAGAAGTATTGTAGGAAAGGCAGATGAACTTAAGAATGTAGATTGACACATGGAATTGACTAAGAGTGAAGCTTAGTTGCAGGAAGGGGAGGACTGGCAGCTCAATGTTCTGGGTTTACGTTGTTTCAGACACGATAGAGTAGGGGGGAATAAAAGATGGAAGAGTGGCATTGCACATCTAGAAATATATCACAAATGCTCAAAGGGTAGTCTAGAGGGCTTGTCTACTGAGGCTATATGGGTGAAGTTGAGGAATAGGAAAGGTATGACCACACATGTGGTTGTATTATAGTCTGCCCAATAGTCAGCAAGAATTGGAGGAGCAAACCTGTGGGGTCAGGTGCACAAAACATAAGGTTGTGATAGTAGGAGATTTTAATTTTCCACATATTGACTGGGACTTCCATACTGTAAAAGGGCTGGATGGCTTGGAGTTTGTCAAATATGTTCAGGAAGGTTTTTTAAATCAATATATAGAGGTACGGGTACATAATCCTTTATCCGGACGTCTAAAATCTTGAAAGCTCCAAAATCCAGCAAGAGGGGAGAGAGACAGCAGTGCAAGTCGGCGGGCGAGGGGGAGAGACTGTCAGCGCGAGTTAGGCAGGCGAGGGAGGGGGGAGAGATGGCAGCATCACTGGAAGGGGGTGGGGATGGATATGGCGGCATGTCGGGTTGGCTTAAATCTGCCTTTCTGAAATCCAGAAAAATCCAAAATTCGGAATACACTGTCCCCCGAGGGTTCCGGATAAAGGATTGTGTACCTGTACCAACTAGAGAGAATGCAATAGTGGGTTGGTTATTTGGGAACGAGACAAGAGAGGCAAACGAAGTATGTGCAGGGGCCATTTTGGGTCTAATGATCATAATGCCATTAGTTTTAAGCTAATTATGGAGAGGGATAGGCCTGGGCCTCGGATTGAGATTCTAAATTGGCATAAGGCCAATTTTGAGGAAATGAAAAAGGATCTAGAATGGATTGGGATAAATTGTTTTTGGGCAAGGATGTGTGAGGTAAGTGGAAGATCTTTAAAGGTGAAATTTTGAGAGTACAGAGTTTGTATGTTCCTGTCAGGATTAAAGTCAAAGTTAACAAGCATTGGGAAGCTTTGATTTTTGAGAGAAATTGGGGATTTAGTTCAGAAGAAGAGAAAGCTGTATAGCTGGTATGGGCATTAAATGAGGTTCATGAGTATATAAAATGCAAGAAAAAGAGGCAAGATATAAATCGGTAAGGCTAAAAGAAGACGTGAAGTTGCTTTGCCAAACAATGTGAACAAAATCCTAAGGGTTTCTACAAGTATATTAAGAGCAAGTCAAGTTTATTGTCATCTTATTGTACAAGGACAACCTGACGAAACCGTTCTCTAGCTCTCGGTGCAAAAACATGCAGAGATGCAACCAGATGAATAATACATATGCAGGACAAGTATTATATCCATAAACATAAATAAATATTGTTTTGTACAAATGTGAGTCTCAGGTGGCAAAGGATAGTAACGGACAAAATTGGTCCCATTGAAGATCAGAGTGGTTGACTAGGAATGGAGCCAGAAGAGATGGGGTAAAAAAAGGTAAAAATTCCATTATTGTCATGTAATACTGCATTTAGAATGTAACATGCATGAAATTCTTTAACTTTGTTTTCTGTAAAGAAGACAGAGTCGCCATTTTGTCCAGCACCCCTCACAGAAATAAGGCCCCAGCTGAGCCACCGAGCTGTCAGAGACTCTGGAGAGCATAAATGGGTTTTATGCTTCATTATTTACTCAGGAAACTGGCGCAGAGTTGAGGGAAGTAAGGAAAACAAGCAGTGATACAGATTAAAGAAGTGGAAGTGTTTGCTGTCTTAAAGCAAATAAGGGTGGATAAATCCCTAAGGCCTGACAAGTTATTCCCTTGGGCCTTGAGGGAGGATTGTGTAGAAATTGCAGGGGTTCCGGCAGAAGTATTTAAAATGTCCTTTGCCACATGTGTGGTGCCAGATGATTGGAGGGTAGTTCATGTTGTTCTGTTGTTTAAAAAAGGCTCTAAAGGTAACCCAGGAAATAATAAGCCAGTGCACCTGACATCAGTTTTAGGTTGATTATTGGAATGTGTTCTAAGAGATCGGATGTACTTGGATAGTCAGGGATTGATTAGGGATAGTCAACATGGCTTTGTATGTGGTAGGTTGTGTTTAATCTATCTTGTAGAGTTTTTCGAGGAGGTTACCAGGATGTTGTCTACATGAACTTTAGTAAGGCGTCTGACAAGGTCCCAAGTGGGAGGTTAGTCAGGAAGGTTCAAACACTCAGTATTTATGGTGAGGTAGTAAGCAGAATTCAACATTGGCTATATAGGAGAAGTCAGAGTTGGAATGAATGATTGCTTCTCAGACTGGAGGCCTGAGATTAGTGGTGTGCCTCAGGGATCGGTGCTGGGACCATTGTTGTTTCTCATCTTTATCAGTGATCTGGATGATAATGTGGTAAATTGGATCAGCAAGTTTGCAGATGACACAAAGATTTAAGATATTGTGGGCAGTGAGGTGACCTTCCAGATCTTGTGTAGGGATCTTGACCAGCTGGAAAAATGGGAGTATGGAACAAACTGCCAGCTAAAGTAGTAAATGCAAGCTCAATAATATTTGAGAAGAATTTGGACAGGTACATGGATGGGAGGGGTATGGAGGGCTTGTTGCTTCACTCCATCCTAGCCCACCAGAAAAATGATGCCTGATATGCCAGGCTGCTGTTCATTGACTTCAGTTCAGCATTTAATATGAACATTCCCCAGAGGCTGGTGAAGAAGCTGTCCTCAACACCCCTCTCTGTAAGTGGATCCTGGACTTCCCAAGGGAAAGACCACAGTCTGTCCGGGTCAGTAGCAGAATATCGAGCACTGGCATTGTGGGTGCAGCCCATTCCTGTTCACGCTACTGACCCACTACTGCATTGCCAGATCTAACTCCAACAATGTCATCAAGTTTGCAGGTGACAACAGTAGTTGGCCTCATCATCAACGAGTTGCACTACAGAGAAAAAATGGAAAATCTTGTGAAATGGTACGAAAGTAACAATCTGAGTCACAATGTGGACGAGACTAAGGAGATCATCATGGACTTCAGGAGGATCAAGAGTGACCACCCTCCCCTAAACATTCAACAACTCTGTAGTAGAGAGTAAAACATTCTAAGACATCTCTTGGTTCCCTCATCCAAATAACTGATGGAACATTAACCACTGGAGCTGCAGCACCAATCCCTCATGGATCCTTGGAATATTATTTCCAATACCAAGTAGGGTATTTTTAAAATAATGAGAGGTTCAAGTTCAAATTTATTGTCAAAGTACATACATGACATCACATGATCCTGAGATTCTTTCTCCTTTTTACTTATCAATAGTGTAAACCATACTCAAGAGAAAGAACTATGAGTGTACTTTTGCATGAATATTCAACATGCAGCTTCATAAAGCAATGGGAAGGCAAAGGAACTATACCTGGAATATTGTGTATAGGTCTAGTCTTCCAACTCAAGAAAGAATATAACCTTGCAAGTGTGAGTACCAAACAGATTATATAGGCCTATTATATTAGGAGCAATCCATCATCTCTTGGGTTTAGATGAATGTGAGGTGATCTAATTGAAATGTAAAATATTCACGTGAACTTGTCAGGAGCTAAAATTTTCATATGCTGGAGTGTTTGGAGCTCGGGGTGAAAGCCCTCAAAATAGGGAGTGAGGATTGAGATGAAAAATTACCCAGAATCTGTGGAGGCTCAATCTACTGAAGAAATTGATAAATTTCTAGATAATAAAAGAATTACAGTATATGGGGTTAGTGCTTTGAAATAGTGCTGAGATGTCACTGAAAGAGAGAGATATGAATAGTAAGGTCAGCAAATAGAATGCTGGCATTTATTTCAAGTGGAATACCACGTAAAAGCATGGATATAATGTTGAGGCTTTTTAAGGTATTGGCCAGATGCACTTAGTTTTGTGAGCAGTTTTGAGCTCCTTATCCAAGAAAAGATGAGTTGGCATTGGAGAGGGACCAGAGGAGGTTTGCTATGAGTGATAGTGCTGGGACTATACTTGCTGGAGTTTAGAAAAAATGAGGGGAGATGTCATTAAAATCTATCAAAAACTGAGAGAACTGGAGAGAGTGGATGTGGAGAGGATGTTTCCCAGGGTGGGCAAGTCTAGGACCAGAGGGCACAGCCTCAGAATACAAAAAAAACTCATTAGAACATAGATGAGGAGGAATTTCTTTACTCTGAGGATGGTGAATCTATGGACTTCGTGGGTGTGGATGACTGTGGAAGTATGTTGGGTACATAGTTTTTTGATTAGGAAGTGAATCAAGTTAAGGGAAGAAGACAGGAGATTGGGGTTGAAAATATCATAAATCAGCTACAATAGAATGCTGGGTTGGCTCAATGGGCTGAATGGCCTAATTCTGTTCCTCTAAGGGGCTCTGCCATCTCTCTCCCGCTTCACCCGCCCAAGTCGCGCTGCTGTCTTCCCCCTCCCACCTAACCTCGTTGCGCTTCTCTCTCTCTCTCTCTCTCTCTCTCCCCCTCTCCCCCTCTCCCTCCCCCCCAAACCCCCCACCCTGCTGTACCACCACCAGGGGAAAAAAAATGCTGGTTTTTGGAGCTTTCCGGATTTTAGATGTCCAGTTAAAGGATTGTGTACCTATACTAATGTATTTTATATTTTGAACATAAACCATCTTTATATTGAAAGGTTAGAAGATTTTATTTTCAAACATAAGATAAAAATGAACAACCTGAGCAGCCTGCAAACTGTCTGCAAATTTCTAACAGGCATGAGGGTAGATGATGAAATTGTTTGGAGTTTAGAACTTGCTGGAGTTTTAAACTAATTGTCCAGCCATAGGCAGTGTGAACTTGTGTATCTGCTCAAAGAGCTCCTGTGAATATTTGGTCTGCATTCTATCAGAGACATATGGGAAGCTTCTAATGTAGACCACATAAGTGCCACATGCTTATTGCAGTATGTATTGTTGAGGAATTCTCTTAAATTAAAAGATGCCTTGACCATTGCATGCTGTTCTTAGCTTTTGATAGTGTGTAACTGATTCTTAATTTGTGTTTCAGTAAGTGTTGATCTTGGTAAAGTTAATTGCTTGTTAACTTTATCTGCTTTTTGTTCACAGGAGCAATGTTTCATCTCTAATTTGTTGCTTGTGGCATTCAGTGTGTTACTTTCAAAGTTAGATTAATTGAAATCAAAATCATTTTGCATCTGATTAGGGAAATCGGCATATATGTGCTGATTGAGTCAGGGTCCAACATTACTGTCTTTTATAGCCCTTGATGCCTCTGTTGCCAATCCTCACCCCGGCCTCCCACAGGCTACAGCCCGTTGACCCTGTCGCTAACTTTCATCCTGATTGGCTGCCTTCCAGCTGGAGCCACCAGAGCATCTAACTCCCACTAGACCGTCCCAACCAACCCCGTTCCAGCATTCACGCTGACTCCACCACTAGTTCCCATCCTGACCTCCTCCAGGCTGATACCTTGATTGCCTCTGCTGCTGGATCCCACAGTTATCCTTGTACCCACCTCCCCCACAACTCATTCTCCTTCTATATTCCCTTGCACCTCTTCTGGCTCTTAACCACTCATCTATTCCTTTGAGTTCCCCCCCCCTTCCCAAACCATCTGCCCTGCTGACCCTCTCATCTCTCCCAAATCCCTTCTGACAACAACTCTCCACCTCTCCACTCTGACCTCCCACCTTCTCCTTCAGACCCTCTTTACCCTCAACTTTCAATCATCTGCCGATTCTCGCTGACCTCCTCCATCCCACTGACCCCTGCTCTATCCCCTGCTAGGTCCTTATTACTTATTCCTTATTATTGACTTTCACTTCTGATTTACCCTCTCGGTGATATAATGCTCTGACCTTGCTGCCCACACCTCAACGAGTTCTGCGCATGCCACAATGCCAAAAACTTATTCCATAATCTCCATGCCTACTTCTTCAACTTGGATTCTCCACCCTCCACTGAAGACCCTTTCTCCCTCCTTAACCCTTCTTCCTTTCCTTGGATACCCCATTCTGGCCTTCTGCTTTCTCTGGATCTTTTTATTTCCAACTCACCTTCACCTTCCCTCACTTTTTCTAATCTCACCATCTTGGAACACTGATCTTCATTCTTTCTGCACCAATCCCAACCTATCTCAAACCTGCAGACAAGGGCGGACTGACTTCTACCTTGTTGAGACCAGATGATATCTGTCAGACACGTCTTATTTCCCCCTCAAACAGGACTCCACTCTGAAACATCAAACATCTCACACACCATCACTGATCATCACGTCCACCCTGGGTAGGGTAAGACTGTGAACAATCACGTTAATCAGGCCCCTCCTGATTTTATATTCCAAAAAGATTATAAAATTTAAATTTAGACATGGAGCAGGGTAAGAGGGCCTTCTAGCCCTTGAGCCGCTGTTGCCCAAATACCCAATTAATCTACAACCCTTGTACGTTTTGCAGGGTGGGTAAAAGCTGGAGCACCCAGAGGAAACTTGTGCAGACACAGGAAGGATGTACAAGTTCCTCACAAATGGTGCTGGATTTGAACTTGAATCACTGGTGCTGTCTTTCTTTGGCTTGGCTTCGCGGACGAAGATTTATGGAGGGGGTAAAAAAGTCCACGTCAGCTGCAGGCTCGTTTGTGGCTGACAAGTCCGATGCGGGACAGGCAGACACGATTGCAGCGGTTGCAAGGGAAAATTGGTTGGTTGGGGTTGGGTGTTGGGTTTTTCCTCCTTTGCCTTTTGTCAGTGAGGTGGGCTCTGCGGTCTTCTTCAAAGGAGGTTGCTGCCCGCCAAACTGTGAGGCGCCAAGATGCACGGTTTGAGGCGTTATCAGCCCACTGGTGGTGGTCAATGTGGCAGGCACCAAGAGATTTCTTTAGGCAGTCCTTGTACCTTTTCTTTGGTGCACCTCTGTCACGGTGGCCAGTGGAGAGCTCGCCATATAATACGATCTTGGGAAGGCGATGGTCCTCCATTCTGGAGACGTGATTCTACTAAATAGAATAATACCTAGTGTCGCCGAGAATATTCTCCCAGAATCACAGTGCGGCTTTCGCGCAAACAGAGGAACTACTGACATGGTCTTTGCCCTCAGACAGCTCCAAGAAAAGTGCAGAGAACAAAACAAAGGACTCTACATCACCTTTGTTGACCTCACCAAAGCCTTCGACACCGTGAGCAGGAAAGGGCTTTGGCAAATACTAGAGCGCATCGGATGTCCCCCAAAGTTCCTCAACATGATTATCCAACTGCACGAAAACCAACTGGTGCTGTAACGGCTTTGCATTAACCATGCTGCCCCATTTTTGCAATATTGTTATTTCCAGCTTTCTTTTTAGTTGGTGACTGAGCAAATCATTCTCCTTCAGCCAGTGCCTTCTGAAAATGCTTGTGGGTATTCAAGGGCTGTTGCATTTGTCATACTTTCCTGTCTTTTCATATTGTAACTTTTTTGAGGCACCTTTAGAAAAACAAGGTTGGTTGACTCAGAAGGCTTTGGCCTTGAGTGAATTGTTAGTAAGAATCACAACATTGCACCTTGGGTTGGCTCTCTCTGTTGAAGGTGTTTGTATAAGTGCATGTTATTGCTGCACGATTTCTGAGGTTCTGTAGAAGTTGCTCATTGAGTTATTGTCAATGTAACATAATACCGGTGACCAAGTTAATTTAATTTATTTTAGACGAAAAGCAGACTATGTTTGACAGTTTGTTGGATTCCTTGATGTGCATTGCTGCTTAATTTGAAAAGCTAAGTTTGTGAAGCTGCACTTGCTCCATTCATTAGAAATGTATGTTTGAGAGAAGTGTGCAAAGTTTTCATACCTTCCTGGATGTTGTTAATTTTTGACATCTACTTCTGATGAGTGAATACTTCTGTATTGTTAGTTTCCTATAATCTGGACTTCATATTACAATAAGGATGTAGACCAGTAGTTCTCAACCTTTTTCTTTCTACTCACATACCACTTTAAATATTATCTATGCCATAGGTGCTCTGTGATTAGTAAGGGATTGCTTAAGGTGGTATGTGAGTAGAAGGAAAAATTTGAAAACCACTGTTTTAATTGTACCTAATTGACTTGTTATGTGCTCAGTTTCATAACTCCAAAGAAAATGGGCCAATGACAATTTTTTTCAAGCAAAATATTTCAGGTACAATTGGATCTAGAGCAGTGACTCTCACCACTCACGTACCACTTTAAGTAATCCCTTACTAATCACAGAGCACTGATGGCATAGGGATTACTTAGTGGTATGTGAGTGGAAAGAAAAAGGTTGAGAACCACTGATGTAGCCATACTGGAGGCTAATCAAAAAGTTACCACTTTTAGTAAAAGAAAGATCTTGCAAAGAGGAAGATGAGTGAGTACTAAAAAATTTCAAAAATTTAAATGCTTGGATAGAAGAACAAAACTGGAGGGCATTGATGTAGGGCTGTCACCCATGAATCAATTGGGGAATTCAGATGGAAGCTTGCTACTTCAATGAATGGTGGAGATGAGTAGCTTGATACATTCAAGAGGAGGCTGTGCAGGCATGGGTGGAAGAGCAAGAGGATTATCAGAATGCAAGACTTACTGGAAAGGTTGCAAGAAGAGCTGGTTATAATAATTTTTCTCTGACTAGCCCTATTATAACCATTTTCATACCACAGGGTAGCAGTGAACCTACTTTGTCCTGGTGAAATTCCCAGGAATTTAGGACCTCCTGGGCCTTTCACACCACAGTCCAAATTCCAGGGAATTTGCCCTCCCTGACAATTTTGGAGGGGTCCTTCCCCCAATTGATGACACATTATGCAAGTTCACTCCCCCCATCCGTCCATCGGTTGCTTGCCCACCCACTCCCCGCTCCCCCTTTCCCCCTCCCCAGCTGCCCATCGACCTCCCTCCCACCCTGCGCTTCGGCATGTAGCATTGGCAGCACAATGTGGGATGAGTGGCTGACTTAGTTTCCCATAATCCCTCACACAGATGGAACTGCTCTGGGAATCCAGTTGTGCGAGGGATTATAGTTAACGAGGATGGCTATTCATCCCGCATTGTGGTGCTGTTGTGACGTGTTGAAGTGGCCCGCTGTTGTCAGGCGATAATTATCTTTTAATTTTAATCGCCTACATGATACAGCACACAAACACTGATGTCACAAGGCTTCCCTGCTTGGCCATTTGGCTCTTCACACCGCAGTGAATGGGTGGTCTGGGAAAATTACAAGGTAGGTCACGAACCCATTTAAAATTCAAGGGCCGACCTTTTCACACCACACGTTTACAGGAGGGTTCCTGTGAAAATTTCCAGGATTCTCCATTTTACAGTGCAGTGTGAAAAGGCTTTAAGGAATGGTACAGATTTGGTATTAAAAATTTTAAATATTTATTTATTCAAAATAACTGCTTCTTTTAAACAATTGTCAGTAACACATAAGCTCTCTGATAGAATTTTTTTTAGATATTTGCAAGTTAGGAATTTTGTTCAGTCTAAATTAAACACTTTTCCTCAAATAGCAGACTGAAATATTCTTGATATGCTTTTTGATGTACAATTTGTTCACAACAGATTGATATCACGTATTTATATTGATTTATTGGATTTAAGACTAGCCCTAATGGCTAAGATTAAAAATGATTGATTTTGCTTCCAACCCTTAAGGGACAAAATATCCCCAATTTAAAGTTGTGTAGCAAAAGACCCAGATGCAATTTCGTCCTTTGATAGGTCAAGAACAATATTCACATTGTACAACCCTACCTTACTGCAACAGGTGTGACAAAATATATTCTCTTTCAATATAGTTAAGGTTTTGAAGTCATTGCCTCACTAGTGTGGTGGGTGCAATTTGCATGACAGGCTTTATTGATAATTTTGAAGATGGAATTAATGGAAAGGAAAAATGTAGGAATATGGAGAAAGAGCAAGGAAGATTACCATTCCAAAAAAATCAGAGGTATATTCTGTTAAGTTGTTGCAGTTTCAAGCCTGAGAAGTCGCAAAAGATGTAAGTGATCAAAACAAGTGGATGAGCAGGTATAACCAAAAACGTAACTGTTGCTGGTAACCCATTTGCTTTTATATATGTGTGTACATATATATATATATATTATGATCTGGAAGAGAATAGAGGTGGCATCATTACTAATGACTAATTTAGTGGTCATTGAAGAAGGTTTGCTAATGTTGTAACAGGATACACTGTAGATCAAGTGGGTAAATCAAATTTAGACAAGTGTGTAGTGATCCATTTTGGGAAATTAAACCAGGCCAGGACATGCAAGGAGAAAGGAAGGCTTCATGGGGAGGGTTATTGAACAGCAAGATCTTGGGCTACAAGTACAAAATTCCCTGGAAGTGGAAACTTGGGTAATGTGAAGAGTTTGTTTGACACTCTTGTCTTCATTGGCCCAAGCACCAGTTGGGATACCATGTTACAGTTGTACAAAACATTGTTTGCATTTGGAATGTTGTGTGATTTCCTGGCTATAGGAAGATTGTGGTTCAGCTTGAGAAGGTGAAGAAAAGTCTCACAAGGATATTGCCTGGACTGGGGGGCTTGTGTTATAAGAAGAGATTGGATATTTTTAGCTGTTTTTTTTTGGAACAAAAGAGCCAAGGGATGACCTTACTAAGGTTTATGAAATTATGGCAGGGCATAAATGAGGTTGATGGTATTTATGCAGGATAGAGGAGTCTAGCACTACAGGGCACAGATTTAACATGCTAGAGGAAAGAATCAAAGGAGACCTGAGGACATGGGTAAATGGAATGAGCTGCCAAATGAGTGGTTTATGTACACCATTTAAAATAAAATAAGCAGAAATGTGGATGGGAAAGGTTTAGAGCAATGGTTTTCAAACTTTTTCTTTCCTCTGTTATTAGTAAGGGATTGCTTAAAGTGGTATGCGAGTGGGGTAAAAAGGTTGAGAGTATTTGCTTTGGATTTCCAGCATCTGCAGTTTTCTTTTGATTTTCATTTTCTGCAAGAAACAGATGGTTGGAGATTACTTATTTTAAATATCTGAAATCTGCTCGTTTCTTGTCAGCAATGAGGAGAACAAACCTAATTTTTCTAGATCATCCATGTACTGAGATTCATCATCCTTGGAATTAATCATATAAATAATATAGTTCATGTGTGTTGAGATTAAACATGGAACAACGATGACATTGAGCTAAATGTAAACTCCTCCTTATAAGCCTGTTGAGATAAGGTAGATTGTGTAATGTGATTAGGGGTCCTTGACCAATTAAGGATCTGAAATAGCAGGGAAAGCAGACTATATGGAGATACTACAGTTGTATCATTACCTAGTGCAAATTTTGCCTCTCTGCTGAAGTATATTTGAAGTTGGATATTGAGAGCTTTGATAATTTGAGGTGAAATAATATCCATAATTAAACAATGCTTAAAAATTAAAAAATGCTTAGTAAAATTGACTGCTTAGATACTTTGTGGCAGTGAATTGTCTATGGTTGACAGTTACTGAACTTTTGATAAATTACCACACTAGCTAAATACTGTATCACATTTGGCTAAAGACTCAGCTCAAACACCTGCAAACTCTTCACTTAAGTGCTTTGAGGTTTTATAAACAGTTCACTCACTGCAATACAACACTAGATATAGATGTAATAGCTGCACCATTTTGATTACAATATTCATGTCTCTGTAGATAAAGTTTGAGGTTTATATAATGTGATATAGCTCACAGTTGAATGCAAATTTGGTGCCATACTTACTAGATAACTAGAAACTTTTGTTTTAACAAATGCTAAATCTTCAATTGCCACTAAAGTGACATTGTTCTGACCTCAAAGCCCCACAGTGTGACTGTTTATGTGCAGTCACATGGTTTCCAGTCATGATAAAAAGTGAGCACCCTGAATGCCATTCTATGCCACCATAAAGAAAGCACAGGAGTTCCAGTTCGTGAATTAACTTCCATTTGTATATTGTCATTAATATTCAGTGTTCAGTACAATTATTCTCTAGAGGCTGAGGAGAAGCTGTCATTGCTGGGACTCAACACACCTCTCCAACTGGATTCTGGACTTCTTAACAGAAAGGTCACAGTCCGTCCAGGTCAGCAGCAAAATGTTGCACATTGATGCTGAGCACTGGGGCACCTCAAAACTGTGTGAGCCACGACTCCCAAAGCCAGATGCAGCTCCAATAGAGTCATCAAGTTTGCAGATGACATGACCTCATCAGCAACAGCGAGTAATTGTACGATAGAGAAGAGGTGAAAAATCAAGTGAAATGGTGCAGGAATGACAATACAAAGGAGATGATTGTGAATTTCAGGAGGACCAGGGGCAACCACCCTCCACTACCCGTTAATAGCTTGGCAGTTGTAAGAGAAGAAAGCACCAAGTTCCTTGGAGGCCACTAAAGAAGTGACCTAATCTGGACACACGTCTTGACGAAGGACTCAGGCCCGAAACATTGTTAATATATCTTTACCTCCTATGACGCTGCGTGACTGCTGAACTGCATGGTAGTTCTGGCTCTGATACTCCTGTACCTCTTGTCTGATTGAGGAGATAATAGATCCAGCAGGGAGATATGTAATGATAAAATGTCAGATATATTCAGAATTTTGGAATTTACTCAATGTATACGCACCTAATGAAGAAGATCAAAAATTTATGCAAGATATCTTTTTGAAGATTGCAGATACGCAAGGGAATATACTAATAGGAGGGGATTTTAACCTTAATTTGGACTCAAGTATGGATAAAACTGGAAAAAAGACTAACAGAAAGAACAAAGTAATCAAATTTATAATTAAATCGATGCAGGAAATGCAACTTTTGGATATAAGGAGGAAACAACACCCAAAGGAAAAGGAATATTCATATTATTCAGATAGACATAAAACATACTCAAGGATAGACCTATTCCTGTTATCAGCCCACATTCAAGGAAGAGTTAAGAAAACGGAACATAAAGCTAGATTGTTATCAGATCACTCACCCCTGTTATTGGCAATAGAGCTAGAGGACATCCCACCAAGAATGTATAGATAGAGAATAAACTCCATGCTACTTAAAAGACAGGATTTTAGAGAATTAATTGAGCGACAAATTAAAATGTACTTTGAAATAAATACGGAATCAGTGAAAAATAAATTTATACTATGGGATGCAATGAAAGCATTCATCAGAGGACAGATAATAAGTTATGTAACTAAGATGAAGAAGGACTACAATCGAGAAATAGAACAGTTGGAAAGGGAAATAACAAATACAGAAAAAGAATTAGCAATAAAGGAAGATACAACTAAAAGAAGAGAATTGACAGACAAGAAAATAAAATATGAAACACTACAAACATATAAGGTGGAGAAGAACATAATGAAGACAAAACAGAAATATTATGAGCTAGGAGAAAAAACGCACAAAATACTAGCGTGGCAGCTTAAGACAGAACAAACTAAAAGAACGGTATTGGCATCAAGGAAAAAGGACAAACAAATTACATATAACCCAACGGAGATCAACGAAAACTTCAGGGAATTCTACGAACAATTATATCAAACTGAAAACGAAGGGAAAGAAGACAAAACAGATGAATTTCTAACTAAAATTTAACTACCGAAATTACAAACAGAGGAGCAAAATAAATTAATAAAACCATTTGAAATAGAAGAAATACAGGAGATATTAAAAAAAACTACCGAACAATAAAACACCAGGAGAGGATGGACTCCCAATAGAATTCTATAAAACATTCAAAGACTTATTAATTCCTCCTCTCCTGGAAGTAATGAACCAGATTGAAAAAACACAAAACATACCAGATTCATGCAAAACAGCAATAATTACAGTAATACCAAAGACGGGGAAAGATCCACTAACACCAGCATCGTATAGACCAATATCTCTACTTAACACAGATTATAAGATAATAGCTAAATTATTAGTAAACAGATTGGCCGACTGTGTACCAAAAATAGTAAAACTAGACCAAACTGGATTTATTAAAAAAAAGACAAACAACGGACAATATCTGTAAATTCATTAACTTAATCCATGCAGTACAAGGAAACAAAATTCAACAGTAGCGGTTGCTTTAGACGCAGAGAAGGCCTTTGACAGAGTAGAATGGAATTATTTATTCAAAATACTACAAAAATTCAACCTACCAGAGAAATATATTAATTGGATTAAAGCATTATATAAGGGACCATTGGCGAAAGTGACAGTAAATGGATATATATCAAACCAATTTAAATTAAGCAGATCAACAAGGCAGGGATGTCCACTATCTCCCTCACTGTTCGCGTTAGCTATAGAACCACTAGCAGAACTGATAAGAACAGAAAATAAAATACGAGGGATAAAAATAAAAGAGAAGGAATATAAAATCAGTCTATTTGCAGATGACGTTATAATATACTTAACAGAACCAGAAATATCAATAAAAGAATTACATAAGAAATTGAAGGAATATGGAGAAGTATCGGGGTACAAGATCAATGCAAATAAAAGTGAAGCAATGGCAATGAATAATGCAGATTTCACAAAATCACCATTTAGATGGCAAACACAAGCAATTCGATACCTAGGTATACAACTAAATAATAATCTTTGCCATCTATATAAACTAAATTATCAGCCATTAATGAAAAAATTACAAGACGACTTAGAGCACTGGAAAGACTTACCACTAACACTGATAGGAAGGATAAACTGTATTAAAATGAACATCTTCCCAAGGATACAATACCTATTTCAATCATTACCAATTCACCTAACAGAGAAATTCTTCAAGGAGCTAAAGAAAATAATAAGGAAATTCCTATGGAAGTGGGGAAAACCGAGGATAGCACTAGGTAAATTAACACAATGTTACAAACAAGGAGGTTTACAACTACCAAACTTTAAGAATTATTATAGAGCAGCACAATTAAGATACCTATCAGATTTTTAATCAAACAAGGGAAAAACCAGATTGGACCAGATTAAAGCTAGATAAAATAGGGGAGAGGATACCTGAGCATTGAAAAATTGGGTGAAAAATTGGTGCAACGTAGGAATTCACCAGTATTACACCATCTGCTCAACATTTGGAAGAAGATTCACGTAGAAAGGAATAAAATAAATTATCAACTACCAAAATTAATATTGACACAAAATCAACTAATCCCTTTCACAATAAATATCCTTTCCTTCAGAGAATGGGAGAGAAAAGGGATCAAAAGAATAGAAAATTGTTTTTCGGGAAATAAATTATTATCTTTTGAACAAATGAAGGACAAATATAATATAACTTTGCATACCAACTGAAAACGTACTTGAAGGACAAATTGGGAAACAGTCTGAGGTTACCAGAAGGAAGCAATTTTGAATATGTGATTACAGACACAATGATAATTAAAAAATTTATAACAAACATGTACATCAAACTGCAAGAAAAGGAGAACAAGGAAACAAACTGTAAACCTAAACAAAAATGGGAACAAGATCTAAACATAAAGATAAAGAATGAAACATGGGAAAGCTATGCTCCGGAACCATGAGAAATACAATAAGCACGAGATTACGCATGATACAATATAATTGGTTATACACAGGCTATACATCACACCCCAAAAGTTAAATAAATGGGACCCAACAGTATCAGACAGATGTTTTCGCTGTAAAAAGGAAACGGGAACAACAATACATGCAATTTGGACATGTGAGAAAGTGGAAAAATTTTGGGAAGATCTAAACCAGATATTAAATAAAATCACAAAAAGCAATATACCAAAAAAACCCAGAGATCTTCCTCCTATTAATATAAGAAATAAACAATTTGGACTCGATTTGGATGGAGCACAGAAAAGATTTATTATGATAGCCCTAGCTGTAGCAAAAAAATGTATTATGTCAACCTGGAAATTAGAAGACAACTTGAGAATACAACAATGGTACATAGAAATAAATAAATGTATTCCATTAGAAAAAATAACATATAATTTAAGAAATAACATCACAATATTCGAACAAATATGGGAACCATACATGAAATACAATAGAGAAATCCTACAATGAACCTCCACCACCTAAAATGACAGAAGAAGACAACAAAATGAACTGACTCAGTATATAAAAGTAAAAGATAAAAATTTATTGTTTATTTTATTAAGTGACAACATTGTTTAACGGATTTAATATATCTTAGATTGAACTTTGAATAAATGGGAAGGGGGAGAGGGAGGGAGGGAGGGAAGGGAGGGGGGAAAAAGGGGAGAAAATGACACTATATATTCAAGAGAAAAAGGTCTGTATGTATTTTGATCAATATAGTTTATTGTATAAAAAATAAAAAAATTTAAAAAAAAGAAATTATTATTGGGGTCTCACTCCCCACCACTCCTCTTTCCCCCCCCCCCACCCAATCAATGTGCTCTATCAGAATTGTTGTTCAAAGATGGCTCACAACATAATTGAGGGCCCCTTTCACCCGCATGCAGCATCTAGTCCAATCAGACAAGAGGTACAGGAGTATCAGAGCCAGAACTACCAGGCAGAGAAACAGGTTCTTACCATGGGCAGTGAGACTACTGAACGACTCATGAACTACTCATACAAAACCCTCTGAGACTCTACTATTTATTTATTTTTATATGTGAATATACATACTGCATGTGCTTCATTTGTCTGTGTATTATGTCTGTATGTATATTTGCATGTTTTTGCCCTGAGGACTGGAGAATACTTTCATTGGGTTGTATTTGTACAATTGAATGATGAAAAATTTGAACTTGATATTATAACATAACTTTCAAAATGAGTTTGGGAACACTCTAGTAACTCAGGAGGAAAATTGGTAAGTTTAGATGGTGGAGAGATGGTGAAAAGATTGGGTGCAAATGTTCAGATATGGCCTCGATGAAATGTCATAATCCCAGTGTTGTGAAATTCACTTATTTAAAGACATGAAAATAACAGTTTTTAGATACCCTTCTGGTTATCAGAACATTATTGGCATTATCTTAAACAGGAATGTGTTGTGCTTGAGTATTTTCCACTTAGCCATTGTAATCCCGAATGCATGGCACTGTATCCATCATCCAAAGGGTGAATTTTAACAGTTCCAGCAAAATATTAGAATGATTGAGTCAGAATCAGACTATATAAGGTATTGAGTTTTATATTTAAGCTGCTCTGTCCAAATCTGCTTAATACTGCAGAGTTTTTAATATAATTGCTGAACTTGAGTTTGACACAATTCTTTGTTAATATATGCGCATTGCTTCAGCTTCTTCTCTCGTTGATGATTTTAAAATACTCTTGTCACAGAAAGATAGGCTAAAAGCTAAAATATTATTCTTGGATTATTGACAGAAGTTTGAGTTTTAGGAAGAAATTGATCCCATTTCATGCAGCTGTGTTATGGAAATGAGCATACTAATGCCATTTGATGCAAAAGTATTCTGTGGTCTAGCTCTGATTTTTGCCATTATTCTGCATTTTAATTTTGAGAGCACATCTCTTTTAAAATATTTTTATTGAGTTTAACAGATAAACATAAATACATAATTGACAATTACACAATAATTCATTTGTATACAAATAAGCAAGCACAAAAAACAAAAGGCCAATGAGTGGATAAAACTACATTAATAATTGCTTATAATACCTCAAAAATTTTTGATTTATACCCATTTGTTGAAATGATGTACAGGTACACAATCCTTTATCCAGATATCTAAAATCCGGAAAGCTCCAAAATCTGGCAAGTGGGAGAGAGAAGGCAGCGCGAGTTGGGCGGGCAAGGAGGAAAGACCGGCAGCGCGAGCCAAGCGGGTGGGGGGGGGGGGAACCAGCAGCGCGAGTCAGGTGGGCGAAGGGGGGGGAGACCGGCAGCGTGAGTCGGGCGAGTGAGTGGGGAGACTGGTAGCGCAAGTCAGGCGGGTGAGGGGAGAGACCGGCGATGCAAGTTTGAGAGAGCGGGGGGGGGTGGAGAGATGGCAGTAGGGACTGGAAGGGGGGGGGTGGATATGGCAGCACAATTTGGGTGGGCTTAAAATCTGGTTTTCTGAAATCTGGAAAAATTCGAAATTTAGTACACACTGTCCCCAAGGGTTCCGGATAAATGATTGTGTACCTGTATAAAATAACGTAAAAAAGAAAAAAAAAGCTTAAAACTAAATTTAATCCATCCCCTCCCACTAATCGAGGTCACTGTATAAATTTAAAAAAAAATCAATAATGTGGAACTACTGATGACTCCTGGAGAACTGGAATATACAATAATTGTTAATTCTTCCAATTATAAAAAAAATTCTAAGAATGGGCCCCACAATTTCATAAATTGAAACTTTCTATCTTAAATATTACATCTAATTTTCTCTAAACTTAAATAGGACATTATGTCATTCAGGTATGACCACTGTGAAAGAGTAGGGGATGAATCAACTTTCCATTTCAATAAAATGCTTGTCTGGCTTTCAATGTAGTAAAGGCTAAAACCTTTTTCTGAGATGCCAATACAAGTTTATCTGAATCACAAGGAAAAACCAAACAAAGCAATTAACAGGCAAGATTCCAAATTTATCTTAAGAATTATTGAAAAATTTTGGAAAATGTTTTTCCGGAGTCTCTCTAAATTTGGGCACTCCCAAAACATATGGATCAGAGAAACTTAAAAAATTTTACATTTCTCACATAATGGATCAATATTTTTATAAAAATAAGATTATTTATGTTTGGACATATGAGTTCAGGGTGCCACCTTAAATTGTGATAAGTAGTGTCTTGCACAAAATGAGAGTAGAGCATATGTAAAATATACATATAATAACATTTGTAATTTACTTTTAATATTACATTTGGATAAGTCGATGAATTTCCCCTTGGGTGGAAATGAATTGAAATTCTCAAAAAAAACTTCTATGTTGGCGATTTTAGGATTTTTTTTTTACAATTTTCCTTTTCCAAATTAACATGTAATCTGTTAATGAGAAATAGGTTGAGAAGTTGGGCTCAATTTAGGAAATTCTTCAGAATTTCACTGGCTAGTCCCATTATAGATAACCCTCTTTTTCAACGGTCTTCATTGGTCGCAGGTTTTAAGAAATGGTATAGAATAGGTATTCAAAGTTTTAATGATCTCTTTATTTGAGATAATTTTGGCTCTTTCGAAAAATTATCAGCTCAGTGTAATCTTTCCAACTCACACTTTTTCAGATATTTACAAATTAGACATTTTGTTCAGTCTAAGGTTTTGGATTTTCTGTGAATTTCCAACACTAATGTTCTTGATTTGTTTTTTAATTGATGGTTTTATTTTCATGGTAGATTAACATCATGTATTTATAATAATTTATTGTATTTAAATTCAGTTCCTGTGGCTGGGATCGAACGATTGGGAACAAGATTTGAACAACATTTTCAGATGAACAGGGCACTTTTCTGATTGCTCTTATTAAACTGCTCATAGTCATTTTATATTTCTCTCCTTGAAAGAGAAAAGGAAGTTGAAACAACCTCGCTATATAGCTGTTCAGTATTGAGGTTTTTGTCCTGATTTTTACTTATAGATGACATCCAGATATGAATATCATAACAATGGAACATTTGTTAAAGACTCAGAACTGTTAGTGGTTGGCATTGTCATACAAAAAAAGGTTATTTCTTGCTGTGTTCTTTGTGTATTTAAAGCAGAAGATCTCCTAGGCTGACTTGTCTTTGTCTCTTTGCTATCTAGATATCTAAATGCCATTCAGACAATGTGTCCACACATTCTTCGCTACCTTACCACAGCAGTGATCACCAACAAGGATGTCCGAAAACGTAGACAGGTCCTAAAAGATTTAGTGAAGGTTATTCAGCAAGTGAGTACTTATTTAAAAATTTGTATATACCTGTTTTTTATGACCCTAAATTAGGAAGCATTTTACTTCTTGTCAGTCTTTCTACCTTTTTTTTTTCCTACCTTTTGGGATCTTCAGTCTTCATAAATCCAGCTTAGTACTGCCAGATAAACCTGTCCATGCTGACCATATTGCCCATCCAAACTAATCCCATTTGCCTGCATCTTATCGGTATCTGACTCGCTGCCTTGCAAAAAAGATTTAGAGTATCTGTTGTATCTGTGCCTCTTGTAATTTAGTAAACATCTAAGATCATTAAACTATGTGTACATGGACTTTAGTAAGGCCTTTGACAAGGTCCCACATTGTAGGTTAATCAGGAAGGTTCATAAGCTTGATATTTAGTAGAACAAGGCAGAATAATAGTTTTGGACAGACTAGAAGGGCAGAAAAGCCTGTTTTCTGTGCTGTAATCTTCTATGGTCACCCCTCAGCTTTTTATATTCTAGTAAGAATAAACTCAACCTATCCAAACTGCCCTTGTAACTACAGCCTTCCATTCCAGACAGTATTCTGGTGAATCTCTTCATCACTCTCTCCATTGCTGCCACATCCTTCATATGTAATCCAAGTACGGCCTGACCAGTGTTTTGTACATTTGCAACATGGTGTCCCAACTCTTAATCCTAAATGCCTCCGTGTACAAGCCAAGCACACCAAGTGCCTTCTTCACTCCCCCGTTCAGCTATGTCACCGCTTTCAGTGAGTTTTATATTTGCCACCCAAGGTCTCTCTATGAGATGAATTTTAAAATGTTTTGAGCAGCACAAAGGGAGCTGAGCTGGTCTATATGCCCAACTCAACCACAAGAACAAGAAAGAACCACCACTGCGCATCCCCATGTCTCCTGATGATCCTCTCCTGTCCACAACCGAGGATGATGTATGGCCTGCCTTCAAGAGAGTGAATCCGAGAAAAGCATCTGGTCTGGATGAAGTACTTGGGCAAGTATTAAAATTCTATGCTGACCAACTTATCATTGTATCCATGGATAGCTTCAACATCTCACTCCAGCAGGGGGAGGGACCCATCAGTTTCAAACAGGCATCAATCATACCAGTGCCCAGGAAGAATGTGGTAACCTGCCTAAATGACTATCAACATGATGAAGTGATCCGAAGGCTGGTATTGAAACACATCAGCTCCGCTCTGAGCAGTGACATGGATCCATTCAAATTCATCTGTCATATCAGCAGGCCGACAGTAGATGCCATCGCACTGGCTCTATACAAAGCCCTGGAGTACCTGGACAGCAAAGATGCATACCTCAGGATGCTCTTTATTGCTTACGGTTTGGCATTTAACACCATCATCCCCTCAAAATTGATCAGCAAACTCCAAGACCTGGACTCAAAAGCCCACTATGTAATTGGATCCTGAATTTCTTCACCTCCAGACCACAATCAGTGAAGATTAGAAAGAAAATCTCCACAATTTTCATTAATACTGGAGCACCACAAGGCTGTGTTCTTAGCCCCTTGCTCTACTCACTTCTATGATTGTGTGGCTCAGTACAACAGCACCACCATCTACAAGTTCTCTGACAATGCCACAGTACTGGGTTGTATAAAAAGGGGTGATGAGTCAGCAGACAGGAGGGAGATTGAAAACATAGCTGAATGGTTCATCAATAACAACCTTGCAATCAAAGTCACCAAAATCAAGGAGATGATTGTTAACTTCAGGAAAGGAAAACCAGAGGTGTACAGTCCAGTGACCATTAGGAGATCAGAGGTGGAGAGCGTGAACAAATTTAAAGTTTTAGGAGTCGCTATCTCAGAGTATCTTTCCTCGATCCAAAGCTAATGGCGTCATGAAGAAAGAATGCCAGCATCTCTACTTCCTCAGGAGTTTGTGGAGGTATCCTGGGTAAACTTGTACCTCTCACTTTGTTCGTTTTAGATTGGTCACAGTGTTTGAGCTACCGAAAGAAAACAGAGACACATGCTGAGAGCACCTCAGTTTATACAAATCTTTATTACTAAATCTAAAGTTGATTTCAAACTACAATATGCAAGCCCTTCCCAATTATATTTATCAACGCCTGGACTGGTCCCAACTGCCGAAGCGAGGCAACAACTGCACACTTGTAGTAGGTTGTCGGGGCGCCGCAGCTTCTTCACCTCCCTCAACCGGGACGTTGGTTGGACTCTAGAAGTTCTTCTTGTTGAGAGACGTTTCCACCCCTCAGAGAGTCTGAAACTTCAGCAGCGGGACCATGGCTTATATTACCCAAAAATTGTTTACTCATAGCCCATCACCCTGAATAAATGGTTTACTTATCTTCAAGGTCTCCTGACAGTCTGTGACCAACAAAAGACAACTGCATCTCTGAGCCTCATGGTGTAAATTAGATTATGTCTTCTTCATACATTATTCTCCAAGTAGGCTTCTGATACTTAAACTTGTAAAAGCAAAAGCATGGTCTAAATCCTCCATTACAGGAGGTTTGGTATGACACCAGAAGCCCTAGCAAATTTCTTCAGATGTGTGGTGGAAAACATGTTGTTGGGCTGCATCAACGTCTGGTATAGGGACACCAATTCCCCGAGCGTAAAGCCCTGCGAAAGGTAGTGGACACAGACCGGACATCACAGGCAAAACCCTCCCCACCATCGAGAACATCTACAGGGAATGCTGCTGTCAGAGACCAGCAGCAATCATCAAGGATCCACGACACCTAGCACATACTCTATCCCCGCTGCTATCATCAAGAAAGAGGTATAGGTGCCACAAGACTCTTACCATCAGGTGTAGGAAGAGATGCTGCCCTCCACCATCAGAATCCTAAACAATGAGCTCCATCAGAAATGAATTTAAGGACTCTTGTACTTCTGCGTGGGCTGCAGTAAAAAGAATCTCAGGGTTGTATGTCATGTTTGTTCTCTGACAATAAATCTGAATCTGACTTCATGGGGTTGAGAATTTAAAAGTGGGTATGTTTCTAGATTAAGAGCCATTGGAGGACTAAATATTGAGTGATGTACGGATGGAATGCAAACAACAGAATTCTGGACAAGCTTGGTTTGAGGAGAGTGGAAGATTGGTTAGGCAATCAACATAGTAGAGAACACCAAGAGGCCATTGTACTAGAGTTATCAACTTCTTGTGTATGTATGGCGTATAGAAGTTTCTGTATTTGAATTTGAGTAAAACTAAGTTCAGAGATGCTCAGGTTGATTTTGTACTTTTTTTTAGTATTAAATTTTTTAATTTTTTTTTTAAATTTAGACATACACCACTCTAACTGGCCATTTTGGCCCATGAGCCTGTACAGCCCAATTACACCCGATTAACCTACAACCCTGTTACGTTTCCAACAGTGGGAGGAAACTGGAATCTCTGGGGATAACCCACACAGACTCAGGGAGAACGTACCAACTCCTTAAAGACAGTGTTGGATTTGAACCTTGGTCCCGATCGCTGGCCCTGTAAACAGCGTTGTGTTAACTACTGCGCCAACTGTGCCACCCCGTTGGAGAGAAAATTGAGGATAACATTTTATTTTGATTCAGAAGTCAAAGGTCTGATTTCCAGACAACTATGAATGAGGAAAAAGTTGAACGACCATTACGCAGACCATCTTAATACTTCCACATCTAGAACTGATTTTAAAATTAATGGAAAATATGTGGCTTTGAATTCTAGTGACATTGCCTTATTATGTGCCGATCAAGCTTTATTTGATGTATAGATTGTGTATCAGATATGGCGAAAGGGTTTGAAAACAATACTGCCTGTGTTAGTCAATCTGTTCTGCAGCAACTGGAGTATTAAATTATTTGGGTAATATTACAAGAAATAATGTGTCCTCATTACATCACTTGTTTTATAGTGCTTATCTCCTGTAACATTAGACTTCTGTCCTTCAACTTCATCTAATGCAGTGTTCCTCAGCTGTTTATTAGACTAACCTCCCATTGCTTCACCAGCTTAATACTTGGCTTAAATCCCTTGTGTTTAAAACATTAGACCAAGATGGCTTGAAATTGGCACACTGCATGTTAATGTAAGAACTCGAGTAGTTTTTTTTTTGTTGATTACACAAAATTGCTGGAGAAAGTCAGCAATCACATATTGTTCTTTATATAGGAAACATTAAGACACATAGCCATTATTTTGGGCCTGAGCCCATCGCCAAGGTATGAGCAAAATGCAGGTAGATCTGAATAAAATGGTGGGGAGAGGAGCACAGGCAAGGGGTCATAAGTGGATATTGGAGGAAGGGCACAAGAAACAAAGCTGGGAAGTGATAAGAGGAGTGAATCGTTCTCTGAATGGAGAGGAGAGCTGGAGGAAAGGATCCGGAGGAATGAGGAGGAGAGAGAGAGTGGAGTGGCTTAACGAAAACTGGAGAAGTTGATTGAAGAGAGTCCAACTAAATATTTGATGCTGCTCCTCCAATTTACAGGTGACCTTGGTTTGGCAATGCCTGAGACCATGGACAGACATGTCATAGGGATATGGAATTAAAATTATTGGCCACTGGGAGATCCCCATCATTCCTACCCTTGCTCTTTCCTTCCTTCTCCCCAGCCTTTTAATTCAGACACCTGCCAGCTTTCAACTTATAACTTGAAGGGCTCAGGTCCAAACATCTGTTTATACAGTATCTTTACCTCATACAGATGCTGTGAGACCTGTTCTGTTCCTTCTGCATTTCTGTGTTTTTACTGCATTGTCAGTGTCTGCAGACTTTCATGTTTCACAGCAATGAAGGAATGTGTATGTGTATATGTTGATGGTAAATGTACAGGTGTTGGCATTTCCATGTACCTCGTGCTCCTGCCCCCTTTCATTGAAGCGATTGTAGGTTTGAGAGCTGTTTTCAGAATAATCTTTATGAATAATATACACTGCAATGATTAGTGGAGGAGGAAATTAATATTTAGAATGGTGGAGGTCTTGCCAATCTTTTAGCTGGATGCTATTGAGTAGTTGAAATTTCATGCACCTGCTTACCAGGCAGGATTTGTGGAACCTCCTGCTGCTATTCTGGCAGTTTAATTTTCTTTCTTTACATTATGACATTCTTATTTTTTTACTCGAAGAGAAAGCAGATATAAATTTACTCAGCAGCAATGACATCTTCCAATCTATATAGTTGTTTTAATTGGTGTTTCTTGGATGACTGATTTCCTTTGACCATATTCATACTCATGAATACTTGTGCACGCAATTTTCTAAAGTGCATGTAGAAGAAAGTGCAGTGCTCAATAATCATCTGACTTTCTGTATTGTAAAATATGAACGATGATCTCATTCTCTGCAGCAAGTATTGATGGAAATCTAATCCTTTGGGGCCTTTTAAACATCGTAGAGTGTTACATGGTCTATCTGACTCTGTTGGCAGTTAAGATCTGACATGTAACTGAGTTGTCCAGGCTTTGTTATTTTCAGCTGCCTTTCAGCTAACTGTACTAAGTTAGCACTAAGTACTGTACTAAGGACGACTCCTTGAGTATGTTCGTGCAAAATATTACTCTTGAGCTGACTTGTATCTACACAGGATGATTCTTGAGTATGGTCCCACCTGATCCTACAATCTCTCCTGAGCCGGAGCATTTGATGGCAGAACTAGATAAGATCTGGTTTTAAAAATGGAGGAACATGTTTGATACTTGAGGGGAATGATTTGCAAGGCTATGGCAAAAGAGCCAGGAAACGGACTAATAACTTCTTGTAGAAAGCAAGCATATATTCCATGACCTCTGTCTATTTACTTTGCTGTATCAATTCTATTATATGGCAAACAGGAAGAAAAGGACAAAGGCCTTGGTGTGAAACATCAGTTTACTGGAACAAAGTATTTGTTTGCTCTTGTCGAGACCATTTATCGGTGGCAAGTCTCCAATGATTCATTTATATGAAAATAACTATTCATATTTTACTAATGTGTAGAACTTTTTGTTTCATCTATACCTGAAAAGCTCCAGGATATCTGTTTGTCCAAATGCTTCTTATCAAATGTGGTTAGCCTGCTCCTTAGCCATCGAAATGGAGCATGCAGCAGTGGTTCCTCATCCTCGAGCGGCTGAAAAATGCAGGAAGAAATAATTTCACTGTTGCAAATTCTTACCTGTCTTCTGAGGATGTGGATCATAAGAATTCCATGTGAGCTTGCACGAATGCAGTGCTTTAAGAGTGTTTGTTGCCATTTGGTGGCATAATCCATGCAGTTTGTTCTGGCATTTTAGTGATGATGTTGCAAGTAGTTATTGGTTGGAGACAACAGCTTACAAAATAATTTTTGGAATGTTTGACAAATTAACCCATATTCTGCTGCAAATTTACAAACAAAATGGAAACACTAGTTCCCTAGTACATATTTGGGTGCTACAACATTTCTCACTATTGTGCATTAATTTCTGTTCTGCCTTATATTGGGCTTTTTAATGTTGCCCTTCGATAAAGTCTTGCTTCTGCCATGTGATGTATTAAATATCTACAATGCAGAGCAGGTGACAACATTTTAATCTCCAGCAAAGGAATGTAATTTTTTACAGTTCGTCATGAGCAAAGTTCACATATGCACCCAGTGAAGTTAGCTCTTGATGTGCTATATTTCAATTCACATAAAATTAAATTTAGTTAGCATCCATAGCCTCTAAGCTTGTCCATCATTCTGAGATCCAAATGCTAAAAGTGGACTGTTTTCTCCACGATACTGGTTCAGTTTAACTAAGGGGATCCGAGTTACATTCTGATCTTTCTTACTTCTCTCAGGGAAACCATTCCAAAGGTGGATCATCGTGCATGAAATAATGCTTCCTTTTCTTCATGTTTGTAGCTTCCCATTTTGGCCAATTCCAGATCACCTTGTTCTGTTTTCCTATTACCATAGCTAATGTCCAAGACCTTTTAGTACCTAAAACACATTTCTGCCTTTGCACGTTGGCAACACCTGAAGCAGTTGCATTCTGAGGCGTTCTTCAAATTGAATACACATCAATCCAATCTACTGCAAAGCAATCACTTAATGTTTAGTTCCTCCACCTACTTGTCAAACTGTAATGTTAACTCCATTTATTATCTCCAGAATGAGTATTTCTAGCATTTTCTAGTTTCATTGGTAACATTTAAGGTGCTTGGATCTGCCCTGAATCCACGTCAGATAAGAATGTAGTTAAATGTTCAAAAGTTACTCCCTTTGCTGGTTGGCTTTTTGCTTGGTCTGATTAAACTCCTGTTCAGTGCTGTGGAGTTTTTTTTCTCCTGCTCTTCATGATTCAATATAATTGTCAATTGTAGAAGACTTGGAAAAATAACAAACAATTCTAGAAAATGTGAGCCTTTTGGGCAATGAAATCAGTGGCAGATTTATGGATGGGTTAGTAGAAAGTGGAAAAGGTTTTGAATGCCAAGGGTTGGCTGAAATGAAATGAAAAGTTAAAGCCAAGTTTTGACAAATATTTCCATCATATTTGAGTTCACTTGTGACTGCTTTGAATTCTTTGGCTTGTTTTTCCCTGAATATTGTGGATGGAAGCTGTTCATATTAAAATGCAAAATCCAGCATATGCGGGAATCTGAAATAAAAACACAAAACAACCACCATGGATTTAAGAAAGGAAAATCAATTTTGGCAAATTGATTCAAACCTCTTTGTAGTTGTAAGTCATGAAATGCACAAAGGAAAACCAATGGAAATGATTTGTTTGGGCATTCCGATGTGGTCACAAAACAAGAACAAGGGATTAGGAATAATATTCTGGTTTAGACTGAGGAAGGTTCAATGGACAAGAAACTGACCAGAATGGGCGGGTTTGAGACAATGTCCATACTTCATCATGAAGAAAGCGCATCTACCCTGAGAGCTCTTATCAGTGATTCTCACTGGAGTTTATATCCCTCCTGATGCTGATTACAAACAGGTACTTCATGATGTGGTGGTGAGGCCTCAATTTATCAATTATATTGACGATGTTAATTAGAATAATAAAGCTTGCTGGGTGCCAGAGTGGATTCTGAGAGTGTATAAGAGGGTTCAGAGGGATATGAAAAAATGTGAGGACTTTGTGGAAAGAATCGAGGCCATCCTCTTTGGTAGAAATAACAGAAGTGGTGTAAAGCAGTGGCTTGGTGACCTTGTACACAAATTACTCAAGTAGAGCAAGCAATTGTAAAGACCAATGGAATATTGGTTGTGAAAAAAAAGGATTTGTTTTCAAGTGTAAAACATCTTGCCAAAATTATATACTCTTGGTTACAGCTCATCCTTTTGTGAGGAAGACTGGAGGAAGAATTATCTCAGGAGGTGGTGCCTTGAAATTCTATACATAAAGGTTGTGGAGGCAGTCATTGACGTTTTTTAAGCCATCAATCTAAAGATTTTGAGGATATAAAGAGAAATCAAGGAATCTTGATTCAAGGGCGGCACGGTTGGCATTAGCAGTTGGCACAACACCTTTACAGTGCTGGCAATCATTCAGGGGTGGGGGAGGGGTCGAGTCATGCACTGTCTATAAGGAGTTTGTACATTCTCCTCGTGTCTCCGGGAGCTCCGGTTCCCTCCCGCCGTTCAAAACGTACTGGAGTGTAGATTAGTGGGGTATAAATTGGGCGGCATGGATTGTGGGGTGAAATGGCCTATTACCATGCTGTATGTTTAAATTTTTAAAAAATTAAACCTCGGATTAGGCAGAAAATGGAGCTGAGGTAATATCTCATTGAGTGCTAGGATAAATTTGAGGGCTGAGTGGCCTTTTTCTGTTATTATTGTCCATGGAGAGAGGGAACCAAAATTAATCTTTCAAATGGATAAGAAGTTTTCAAGAGGCTTTGATGCTTATTTATGGTCGTAGACCGTACTGGCAAGCTCAGGATTTATTGTCCATCTTTAGTCTTGACGATCGTCCCGTTTTTAAGTTTTAGGTTGGTTTTATGGTCATCACTGAATTTGATCCACTCCTGTATTTTCCCTGCTCTTTGGGGCCTTTTTTTGGAAATCAAAAAGCTTGGGAGAAAAGTTATTAAATAACAACCCAACCAATCGACTGTCTTTCGTTCACTCTCTCTAATAACTTTTCCCATTGCAAAAGTTATGTTTTGTTAACTTATGCCATTGTCGTTTCTTTTTGTATGGGGTTTCATCTCTGGGAATTCATCAGTATATCCTGCAATTCCTTCTTTGAGGTTCCTGTGATGAGTTCTCCCATTTTCCTGTTTGGTTTTGGTTATTCTTCTCTGGCACAAATCCATGATGATTTCAGTGATCCACCATTTAATAGTTCAACTATCTGCAAGCCACGTAGTAATGAAGTAGCATTTGATAGATTACTATGCAGCTTAACTGTGATCCTGGAAATTTGGGGATAATGTTGAAAAGTTTTCAGTTTCCATGGGCTTGCCTGTTTTTCTTTAAATGCATGTAATAGCATACAAGAACTTGTGTAGAAAAACACAGCCAAGTATGATCACACTCATTGTGGAAGAAAAGAAGTAAAATGAATTACAATTTGTTAAAAGTACTCCCATTCAACTTTTTGGCAGCCTAAACCATTCCATAACCTTTGAGTGTCAGATCTTGGAGTCTTCTCCAAGAGGAATCATTACACAGGCCCATTCCAGTGAAATACAGGCATTGACTTAACCTGGTATTGTGCCATTTGGTTCAAAATCAAGGATGGAAATTACAGCTGTTCTGAAAACTCAGGAGTTGACCTTGGATAATGAAGGCATGCATCCTACCAAAAAGTACAAGGCAAAGCTGGACAGCATAGCATGAAACAGCACAATGCATTCACATTGATCAGGGAGCCAGTGAAGCAGCTGCATCCACTTCATCTACTTGATGTGCTGTTGTACCTGTAGTTACTGCTACTTATGTGAGATGGGCCTTGGAGAGTGAACTTGTAACGGCACTGATTTAACACAGCTTACAGGGTCACATCTTGAAGATGGAGACCAGAGTTAATTAGGTGATACCAGATGAGATCGGGATTGGTATGCTGTGTACGGTTTCCATCAACAGGTTGAAGCCGGAGTATATTGATGGTCCATGTTTTGCGTTGGAGACAAAGGCAGAGGACCAGTAGCACCCTTACAATTTGGACCGTGTATTGCTTGTCTTGTACTATCGTAGAGGTCAGGCCGAACTGTCAGCCCTCCGGACGCTACATCACGGGACAGTTTCAATCAGTCACCTCGCTTGGCTTGGAGGCTGGGGGGGTTGGGGGGCTGCTGTTACGGTCGTGTATTTACCTTCATTGGGAGGAGGAGAGTGAGTGTCAGGATCACCCATGTGGCAGTGAGCTAATGAGAAGATCAGAGGAGTTTAACTGCGTGGTGTTTGGGGAGTTGAAGAATGCAGTGTTGGGTCTAGTGATTAATAAAAAGAAAGTTGACTTCATGGTGTGCTGAAAGAAACTAGTGAGTGTATTCTTTATTTGTTTGTATGCTGTGTCAAATCAGTGCTGTTACAAATTCTTGGAAAGTGGCAGACCCAGCTCAAGTTCTTGGAAGTGTCTTCTGTGCACGTGCGCATCAGCAGGAGGGTACATTCACAGAGATCTTTAATCTCGCCCTGCATCAGACTAGTTCTTTACTGCTTCAAGAAGACCAACATCGTACCTGTACCAAAGAAAAGCAGAATAACAACTGTAAATTGTGCCAACTGATGACCTTCTTCAGATGTGTAATGGAAAGTGTGCTGACTGGCTATATCATGGCCTGGTTTGGGTGCACCAATACCACTGAGTGGAAAGCCCTGCAAATGGTAGGGGACATGGCCCAGTATATCACAGGCAAAACTCTCCTCACCATCGAGAAAATCTACATAGAACACCGCTGAAGAAGAGCAGCCGCATTCATTGCGGATCCACATTACCCAGGAAATGCTCTGTCCTTGCTGCTATCATCAGAGAAGAGGTATTGGTGCCATAAGAGTGGTACAACCAGCTTCAGGAATAGTTGCTATCTCCACCATCAGACTCTGAAACAACAGATTCAATTAGAGTCTCATTTAAGGATTCTTGCTTTGCACATTATTTATTATTAAATATTTATTTTCTGTATCAGTTTTTATATATATATCTCTTGAGTACAGATTTTTGCACTATCATTAGGTAGAAATTCTTCCTGGCCCTAGGGATGAAGAATCTCAGGGTTTTATGTGTATATTGAACTCTGACAATAATTTTGAACTTTGACATCTGCCATCGTGAAATGCTTTGAGAGCTGAGACATGACTCGCATCAACTCAAGCCATCTAATCAGCCTTGACCCACTTCAATTTGCCCAACATCCAAACAGGTCTGTGATAGGTGCCATTTCCCAGCCCTCCACTCACTCCTGGAACACTTGGATAACAAGGACACCAATGACAGACTACATTTCTTCTTTCGAAAACCAGCAAACTCATATCCAAACTTTGAAACCTTAGTTTCAGCATTGTAGCTAGAATTTTCACTTCCTGCCTAACAAACTACAGTCAGTGGAGATGGGAAGCATCTCCACTGCCCTGCAAGGATGTGTGCTCAGCTCTCTACTATACTCTTTCAACAACCACAACTGCATAGACAAATATCACTAACTCCATCTTTAAGTTTGCTAAGCAAATTAATTATTCCCAGCATTGGATTATTTGCTAAATGAGGATTTGAATGGATCTGCCATGACCAAGAAATGTTTGTTACTTCAGAGGATTCTGTGGAAATTTAAAAAGAGAGCTCATTGAATGGCTGGTGATTCCAGTGACTGAATGGCTTCAGTACCTTGCCTCAGCATATGATGACCAGTTCTGCACCTGAACTTTGGACAAATGGCAGAAACCCAGGTTGCTGCACTGAGTGAAGGCTGTGAAAAAGATTACAGAGAATGGAGAATAGCTTCAGAGATAATTCTATAATCTACCATGGCTGGGGTTCTAGTCAAACTTGTTGCACTTTGTGGTTATCTAGAGAATTGACCAGCTGGCTCTGTATGGAGTACTCTCTACTTCATATTGCATCTGCTCAGATCATGATGCACTTTGTTCAGGAATAAGGGACATTTTTATTTGATCTGCAACGTTTGTGGAGTACTATTATTTTCACCGGTTCACTTTTTATCTTAGTCTCACCTACTTTTTTCCCCACTGTAATTTTGTTGGGAATTGAATGATGGTAACTAAAGAGAACTTGATACTGTTGAAGGGAAGGTGTCATTGAGGAACCACAGTCTGTCTGAGTTGGTCACTCTTGGTTCATCCCTATCAGGTGATCCAATTGATGTTCTTGTTTCATCAATAGCTATTTTTTCCATTAATGATGCAGACTAAATCTGCATTTTCCTCCTGAGATTACAACACAAAATAATAGAGCATAACCCCAAGCTATTCACCTAACTGCATGCAATGAATGTATTCATTCCATATTATCTTCACAAATGATTGGCATATTTCTCCTGTTGCTTGGCTTACTGTTCTATTGTGACTTTAACTTCCTGGAACATGCTCTGTTTCTCTGTCCATTAATGGAGTGTGATGGCTTTCACCAGACAATAGTCTCAATACTGATGTCCATATTCTTCCATTTGGAAAGGGAACAGCAGCCGCTTGCTGATCTCCCTGGCTTTGACATAAAGGTCTGTGATACCCACTGAACAAACTTCTGATGATGCTTCAAACCCACCAAGGGTTTGAATTCTAAAATTCTAATTATTTTAATTTGCAAGATTGGAAGTCTTTGTAGGAAAAAAAACTAATAAAAATAACCTTAAATACAAAAACAAAAGTATACATTAGTGTTCCTATTGTGGGCTGATAGTTTAAAGAAAAAGAGTAATTGGTATCTTTCAGTACTTAAAATAACTGTGCTGAGCCTCTTTAGCTGTTTGGTGTTTACAGTCTGGGTTATTAATATTTTAATATCCAACAATGAACTTTGTGTGAGCTTTTACGGTATTAGAGCCAGCTAAATAATCCTGGAATAGGTTTCATGTGAACTGGAACAATTGATTTTTCTTCTCCTAATGGCTCTGAAAAAGGAATTGATTATACTGGAAGAACCTTGTACCAGATATAAAGGTGTGTCATGCTATCTATCTGCACTGTCCTTCGGTTTGAAATTACTCCAGCCTGCTTAGTCACCTACATGATAGTGAAGAGTAAATATACAAACTTTCATAATTACGAGTACTTGAGGGCTACTTGAGTAACTATTTCTTGATTGTTGCAGGAATCCTACACGTATAAAGACCCCATTACTGAATTTGTGGAATGCCTGTATGTGAATTTTGATTTTGATGGTGCACAGAAGAAGCTCAGAGAGTGTGAATCGGTAAGTTTGTTTCAAAACTTGTTGAAGTATTAATTCCACGTGTGTTATCCTTCACCACAAGCACCAACATAAGTTGTTCAAAATCTTTGAAGACTGCTTTTAGGATTGTTGCCATTTAGGAAAAACACGAATCCTGTTTTCATTTTCTTGTCTCTCCCAGAATCTTGTCTTTGGGAACATGGGCTGGAATTGAGTAGCAGAGTATGCATTTGTACCAAGCTATATAGTATCCTTCATTCAGAGTGAGTTCCTAGTAGCTTCAGCCAGTTTTGAAAGGCTTCTAAAATTTGCCCAATATAAATTAGATTGGTAACAAGCATCTTTAAGGATACTGAGATGCCAGAGCTATTTGAGTTCATGGTATATAATCAAGTTCCTCTGTCCTTTGTAAATGGTATTGTAATAAAACAATATTGTTTTCATTAAATGTAGCTTATTTAAAAAAAACTACTGCCTTATTTGATTTGATGTGTTAGTGTTGTGTAACAAAGCTGTACTAAGCACACAAAGATTTTGTACCACAACCCTGACAGCAAGGTCCTTGCTCTCTCCTGGTACAGATCGGCCTAGGATTCTGATTTCCCTCTTGCTCCCTTCTAAATGGTGAGATTGTTTCTTATAAGGAATTACTTTAAAATGTAATATTGCAGCCATTTTAAGCCCAATCACTGCCACTGCCTCTTTAAAACTTGAATGTAGGGCATCTTATCAACAGAATTTGTTGATTAGTCTAATTAGATTCTTTTAGTACTTTTTGTTAATAATAATTTATTTACATTCCCCACCATGGCTAGATACTTGGTTCCAATCTATTTTATGAACATCTAGTCCCCAAATGTGAATATAAATGGTGTATTATCATTCTTACTTCCTTTTATGTCAATCATAATTTTTCCTGGCTCAGCCTGTAGGAGACCCATGTTTATGCTCACTTTTGTCCTTCTCATAGCTAGGGAAGGTTTTGCCTTCTGTCTTTAAGATTTCTTTCTTATGTCCTTATGTCAGGTTCCTGTCTATCTCTGTATCATACTTTGGAAAGCTCCAAATGGTCCACTCAAGCTTGTGTCGTTTCTCTGGTGGCATTATAAAACTCTTCATTTAATCTAATCTGGTTAGCTACAGTTAGACCATGTATACCACCTTTATTTCTTACAGATTATGAATTATTTTCTTAATTTTTTGTTTACTTTAATGATGCAGCACCACAGGAGGCCATTCTGCCCCGTGAAACGCATGCAACCCAAATACACCCAATTAACCTACAAACCCTGGACGTTTTGGAATGTGGGAGGAAAATGGAGAAACCCCACTCAGGTCACAGGAAGAAAGCACAAATTCAAACTCTGGTTGCTGGCACTGTAACAGCATTGCTCTAACCACTATGTTAACTGTGTCACCCAGCATTTTTACCAGTGTTAATCTGATTTCACAAACCATATTGGCCATCTCTTCCCTTACACTGGTGATTTGGACAACTAAATAATGATCAATATAATCAACCTTTCTCAAGATTTTTTTATTGAAAAATTTTTATTGCACTGTCATGTTGCAATGATGTCTCCAATTTTTTTTAGCTCAAGCCTATTTATTTCTTGTGAATTAACCTGTTTTAAAAAAAAAATTCTTTATTCTGATTATAAGCTTTAACAAGTTTATATTTTTCCCTGAGGAGACATTAGAACTTAATGTGTTCTTACATTTGTTGGATCCTCTTGCATGATACAATGGTATTAACATGTTGTAGTCTGCCTCAAAAGTTCATTCCATGCAGGTAGGGGATGCTCTTTCACTATATTTCCTTGACTTTCCTCTTTCTATTTTTGTATTAACTCTTGCCCAAGCCTTACTTTATCAGTGTGACCTGTTTATTGCTGAATCTGTCCGGAGATCTCAGCCCAGTTTAAGGTACACCTTCCCTGAAAGATAGTGCTCTTTCTCCAAATCTAATGTCACTGCCCCATGAAGCAATACAATACCAATATTTTACATGTGGCCATTTCAGCCACACATGTAACCTGATATGGCACAGTGCATTCCCATGGGATTCTGTGTTTTAGCTAAGATCATTGCTTCCCGAGCTCTCTTGACAGCATTTCATTCCTGATTCTGCCTATATTGCTGATTCTATTGTGCATTACAACATCTAGATTCACCTCTCATTTCCTCTTCTAGCTGCAATGAGATGGTTGCTGCTCCTCTTACCTCCATGCTGTTTGGGTGACAATTTTCTGCTTAATGCTTCACACCATGTCATCCTGCTCTCAGCATTCCCCTGTGCTATTGACTCATCTTCAACCTCATTAAATGTCACCAATCTGTGGGAATTGCTGAACTTTCGAACATAGTGAAGTCAACAAAATTCATCAAGGTTAGGCTCTCTGGATAATATGAAATATAATATAACTGCTCAGCCTTGTATTCCTAAATAGTGTCTATGGTAGAGGCAGGTGCTGTTGAAGTAGTATCATCTACTCAGACAATATGCTGCAGAGCGTAAGAAATGCAGGCCGTTTCCAATTTTCTGTAGCATGCTGTAACCATGTATTACAAGTATGGTTTGTCATTGAATGCAGTCAAGTAGACATCACAAAACAATTGTAATGCCTGTAATTTTGAACTTGAAGCTTACTGGTTTTAATGGGGACGGAGGGCTCAGTTTATGGCATGTTGAGAGTCTTTGGTTTTCCAAGAAGAGTGATGGGAAAGTGAAAGTGAAGTGAGTAAGCCTGCTTTGTCTATAGTCTGTTGAGATATTTTGAAGACTGTCCAACAAGCAGACTTGGGATTGTAATTCTAGAATGATCAACTCTGCTTTCAGGGTAATTTGTGACCCAGTCAAAGTAACAATGTTTAGTACATTGCTTCTGACTGAATTTCTCAAAGGAAGAATATAAATGGCATCAGCAAATTGTTGTCTCTGCAAGTAATGTTAATTATTTTTGTGAATATTTGGATTTTCTGGATCTGGCTGTCTTGATAAAATATAGACCAAGGTGAAGAATTCCATTATCAAGAGATTGTAGCTTCTGAAGTTGTGGATAAAATTAAGTTAAGAGGAGAAAGCACAAACTCTCTACAAATATTGTTCAAAATAATGAAGGGAATTTGGGCTCTGATGTAAATAGTTTCTTGCATGCAATTGAACTAGAGGGCAGAATGCTTGAAAGTTATCAATGACGATGGTTTTAAGTGGATTCATAAAGTTAGTTGCACAGAAACAGGTCCTACGACCAAACTTATCCATGTTGACTCTGATGGCCATCTAAGAGTCCTATTTGCCTATCTTTGGAAACCTTTCCTATCCCTCTACCTATCTCCATCGGGCACACAAAACTCAAAACGGTCAACCAGTTTACCTATCTCGGCTGCACCATTTCATCAGATGCAAGGATCGACAATGAGATAGACAACAGACTCGCCAAGGCAAATAGCGCCTTTGGAAGACTACACAAAAGAGTCTGGAAAAACAACCAACTGAAAAACCTCACAAAGATAAGCGTATACAGAGCCGTTGTCATACCCACACTCCTGTTCGGCTCCGAATCATGGGTCCTCTACCGGCACCACCTACGGCTCCTAGAACGCTTCCACCAGCGTTGTCTCCGCTCCATCCTCAACATCCATTGGAGCGCTCACACCCCTAACGTCGAGGTACTCGAGATGGCAGAGGTCGACAGCATCGAGTCCACGCTGCTGAAGATCCAGCTGCGCTGGATGGGTCACGTCTCCAGAATGGAAGACCATCGCCTTCCCAAGATCGTATTATATGGCGAGCTCTCCACTGGCCACCGTGACAGAGGTGCACCAAAGAAAAGGTACAAGAACTGCCTAAAGAAATCTCTTGGTGCCTGCCACATTGACCACCGCCAGTGGGCTGATAACGCCTCAAACCGTGCATCTTGGCGCCTCACAGTTTGGCGGGCAGCAGCCTCCTTTGAAGAAGACCGCAGAGCCCACCTCACTGACAAAAGGCAAAGGAGGAAAAACCCAACACCCAACCCCAACCAACCAATTTTCCCTTGCAACCGCTGCAATCGTGTCTGCCTGTCCCGCATCGGACTGGTCAGCCACAAACGAGCCTGCAGCTGACGTGGACTTTTTACCCCCTCCATAAATCTTCGTCCGCGAAGCCAAGCCAAAGAAGGAAGATATATATTATAAAAAAAAAGAGAAGATATTATATATATATATATATATATTCAATATAACTCAAGAAGATTTTCATTACCTACTTCTATAATATGGATTCTCCTCAGGGCTTCACTTTTGACTTCCCCGCCTTCCCTTGCCTTTATGGCTTTCTCAATAAAAATTATGTTTTCATTATAATAGGCTTTGAAACTAGCAGAACTGGATTTCACTCTTAAAATTAGCACCATACATATTTTATTAACTTCATTTATATTTGAGAACAGCATTTAGTTTTCAATTAAATTACTATTATCACACTGCAGTGGCCAAGAATTTCATCCAGGAAATATTGTATACTCTTTAGTTCGGGAATTTCTATAACCATCTGCGGGAGACTTTTAAACCTTCATTGATTGGATCTATAAGTGTAGTCTTTTATATCATGTGATTAGCAACCGGCAGTGCCCCTGTTTTCTATATTTCTGAAATTCTTAAAATTTTCTAAGAAAAATGTGACTAAATTTAACCAAGATTATTGCTCTTTCCTTGGGGTTCTGAGAGTTTTGAATATTTATTGGGTTTAATTGCAGATACTCAATGACTCAAGTAGGTCATTATTGATGTCTCACAGTTATGATGCATATTCAATCACCTGAAATATTGACAACCCCATACGCCTTGACCTGAATGCCTCCAGAATTTACTGATTTTTATTTTAAGATTTCCAGCATTTGCAGTGTTTTGTGGTTAAAAGTCTTCCAGTGTTTTATCTAAATGATAACTTTTCTCAAATGAGAAGTATTAGTGCCCAAATTTTTATTTCAAATACTGCTCCAATCAACATTCATTCTTGGGTGAGACATTAAACCAAGACAATGTTGCCTTTAAAGTATCCCATGACACCATTTCAAAGTGTGCTGAGGAATTATTTCTAATGACTTGTTGACTAATGGATTAATATGTACCATGATTTTAAAAAAACCATCTCTCAACTTCGTCATAAGAGTGTTTGCAGAAGCTTGTTGCTGATTCATTGGACCTATGCTTTATAAAAACTTAAGATGAACATCAAAAGTTGAATGGCAATTGTAAATACAAGCAGTTTCTGTAAAAACAGTGTTGAATATTGAAAACTGAGTAGACTTGCTTGAGACCTGAAGATTTTGGTTGTGATAATAGAATTCCCAGCAATTCAACACGTTTTGAGGAAATGGTCTTCATTACATTCTTGAATGTAAATCAGCCTTCTGTGGCTGTTAATAGAGGAATCAATACCAGTTACTGTAACTTACCCAATAAAGCTTATTTTGTCATATTTTATATTGCTTTAAATTCAGGATATATTGGTTTCCATTGAACAATGCTCAGCTGCTTGTGATGAGTTATGAAGTGCAGGATGTTTTTTTGGCATTTCTCTACTAAAATTTTAAATAGCGAGATTAAATTAATAGGATTTAAACATGTCAAATAAATTGGTTCTCGGCAAGCATTGAACTGACCAGCGTTAAAATCCTTGTACTATTTCTCCACCAAAAAAGAATTTGTATTTTTATTTGGCATTGCTTTAAATTTTCCAAGTTAGTTCATATGGACCATTTCAAAACAAAAGTTTTCACAGGCACATGGAGATATTGAAGTACCTGATTAAAAGCTTAGTTTTTTTGTTAAGTGGAGAGAAAGAGAAGCAGAGAACTTTTGGCAGGGGTGGGGGAGGGGGAATTTCAAAGATTCGAGCCAAGGCAACCATCAATAACGAAGCAGAGAAAATCAGACATGTGCAAGAGGTTAAAATGAAAGGAGTGCACCAGAATTGGTTTATATTCACCATTACACGTGGAACTGTGGTTAGCCTATGCTGGTCTTGCAAACTTAATTGAAAGAAAACAAGAAAGTCTGCAGATGTTTGGGTTGAGTGCAATACACAAATGTGCTGGAGAAACCCAGTAGGTTATTCAGTTTCTGTAGGAAGTCAAGGAGATATAAACCAGCTCTAATGGTGAACACTAATGTTTTGGTTCTTGGCTACTTTCACTTTTCAGGCATACATTGTGCAAATTGTATGATGGTAAATCTTGATCATTCCAGTTGTTTATCACCAACTTGGCAGAATGGTTAGCGCCATGCTATTACAGTAGCAGTGACCTGGGTTTGGATCCGGGAGATCCAAAATGAGTGGTGGACTAGCCTCCCCAAACGAACCCAGCTTAGCGCTGACATTGGCGACTTCAGGGGTTTTTATGAGACACTAAAGGCGGTGTACGGCCCCTCACCCCAAGTCCAAAGCCCTCTGCGCAGCTCAGACGGCGAAGTCCTCCTCAGCGACAAGATCTCCATCCTCAATCGATGGTCACAACACTTCCAATCCCTTTTCAATAGACAATAGACAATAGGAGCTGGAGTAGGCCCTTTGGCCTCGAAAAATTCCAGAAGGTTAGTCAAGCATGACTTACCCTTAAGGAATCCATGCTGACTAGCCCTTATACTATTATTTCTGCCTAAGTGTTCTGCTATTACTCCTTTTATGATAGACTCCAATATCTTCCCCACCACCGACATCAGGCTGACCAGTCTATAATTACCCGTTTTCTCCCTCCCTCCCTTCTTAAAAATCGGCACCACATCAGCCACTCTCCAATCCTCAGGGACCTCCCCCGAATCTATGGAACTTTGGAAAATGTCGACCAGTGCTTCCACAATTTCCATAGCAACTTCTTTAAGCACCCTGGGATGCAGCCCATCAGGCCCTGGGGATTTATCAGCCCTCAGTCCCAACAATTTACTCACAACCTCCTGTTTCTGGATCCGGATATCCATTAGATCCCCTACTTCCCCAGGAAAGTTCCCCAAGTCTCTTGATACCGCATGACCACTACCCCCTAACTGACCATAACCTATATCCTCCTTGGTGAAGACAGTTGCAAAGTATTTGTTAAATTCCTCAGCCATCTCCTTGTTTCCGGTAAAATTTCACCCTTTTCCATTCTTAATGGACCAATTTTAGACCGAACCAATTTCTTCCACTTCACATATTTAAAAAAGCTTTTGCTATCCTCCATTATATTATTTGCCAATTTCCTCTCGTACTTCATTTTCCCCTCTCTTATGACTTTCTTAGTTACCCTCTGATGCTCTTTGAAGGTTTCCCAATCCTCTAACTTCCCACTCCGCTTCGCTATCCTATACTTACTCCCTTTGGATTTGATATTACACTTGATTTCATTAGTTAGCCACGGCTGCCATTTGCATCTCCTAGAGCCTTTCCTCCACTTTGGAATAAATTTGTCCTGAAACCTGTGAAAAATGTCCAAAAATACCTGCCATTTTTCCCCAGTTGTCCTCCCAGCTAGTGTATCTTTCCATTTTATTTTGACTAGCTCCTCCCTCGTAGCTGCATAATTCCCTTTATTTAACTGCAGTACAGATGCTTCCGACTTCCTTTCTTTTTCCCTTTCTAATTGCAGCTCAAAAGTAACCATACCATGGTCACTATTCCCTAATGGCTCCCCTACATCGAGGTCACTTATTAACTCTGCGTCACTGCACAGCACCAAGTCCAGAATCGACTTCCCCCTGGTAGGTTCCTCCACTAGCTGCTCCAAGAAAGTATCTCGTAGACATTCAATAAGCTCAGTCTCTTGTGCTCCTGCCCCCGTCTGATTATCCCAGTCCACCTTCATGTTAAAGTCCCCCAAAACTACTGTATTGCTACCACTTTGACATGCCACTCTTAATTCCTGATTTATACTTCTACTGATATCTAAGCTACTTTTCGGAGGCCTGTAAATGACCCCCATTATGGTCCTCATGCCTTTACAATTTCTTAATTCTATCCAAACAGACTCTACCCCACCTGTTTCAATGTCTTTCCTTTCAAACGCCTGAATTTCATTTCTTACCAACAGAGCTACCCCACCTCCTCTTCCTAACTTTCTGTCTTTTCTATAGGACGTGTACCCTGGAACATTTATTTCCCAATCCTGCCCTTCCCGCAGCCATGTCTCCGTTACTCCGACAATATCATAACCTCCCATTGCCATTTGTGCCTCAAGCTCATCCATTTTATTCCTTACACTCCGTGCATTCATACACAATACCTTGATACCATATCTCCTTTCTCCCTCCACCTTTGTTCTCGATGCACTTGCCCCTACTCTCCTATTCTTTTTAGTTCCCTTTTTCCTTATTGTTTCACCGTCTAACGGAAACACCCCTATATTCACTCTCCTATCTGCTTCCCTATCAGTCCTGTTCCCTTCCCCCTGCCAAATTAGTTTAAATCAAATCTGACAGCATTTTTAAACCTAACTGCCAGTATATTGGCCCCCATTGCATTCAGGTGTAAACCATCCCTCCTGTAGAGGTCTTGTCTTCCCCAGAAGAAATCCCAATGGTCAATGAACTTGAATCCCTGCACTCTGCACCATTCCTCCAGCCACACATTTAACCTCCTAATTTTATTATTTTTGCCCCCACCCATGTACAGCACAGGTAGCAGCCCCGAGATTACAATCCTGGAGGTTCTGCTTTTTAACCTCCTTCCGAGCTCACGGTAGTCCCTCTTCAGGTTCTCCTCCTTCATCTTATCCACGTCATTTGTACCCACGTGTATCAGGACTTCTGGCCGTTCACCTTCCCCCCCCCCCCCCCCCGCCCCCCAGGATACTCTGAACCCTATCCGAGACGTCTCGCACCCTGGCTCCTGGGAGGCAACACACCATACGGGAACACTTGTCAGGTTCGCAGAATCTTTTGTCTGTTCCCCTGACGATGGAGTCCCCAATGACCACCTTGTTCCCCTTCCTTCCTTTCCGCACCACCGGTTCCCTTGGTGCAACCTCTGGCAGGTTATCTTCCCCAACTACAACCAATACACTATATTTGTTGCTAAGAGCAGTAGCCACCGGGGTGCTCACCACAGAGCTAGCAATTTTCCCCCCTCCCCTGACAGTAGTCCACTTACCTGACACCCCCAATCCAGGGGTAAGCACTTCCATGAGCGTTTTCAGTGCCAACCACTCAGTCCAAGAATCCGCCCTGCTCCAGTTCCCTCAACAACCCTTGAGTCTGGAGCTGGATGAGGTCCTTACCCGGGAAGAGACATATAAGGCAATTCAACAATTGAAAAGTGGCAAAGCAGCAGGTATGGATGGAATTCCCCCCAGAGGTCTGGAAGGCTGGCGGCAAAACTCTGCATACCAAACTGCATGAGTTTTTCATGCTCTGCTGGGACCAAGGAAAGCTGCCTCAGGACCTTCGTGATGCCATCATCATCACCCTGTACAAAAACAAAGGCGAGAAATCAGACTGCTCAAACTAAAGGGGAATCATGCTGCTCTCCATTGCAGGCAAAGTCTTCGCTAGGATTCTCTTTAATAGACTAATACCTAGTGTCGCCGAGAATATTCTCCCAGAATCACAGTGTGGTTTTCGCGCAAACAGAGGAACTACTGACATGGTCTTTGCCCTCAGACAGCTCAAAGAAAAGTGCAGAGAACAAAACAAAGGACTCTACATCACCTTTGTTGACCTCACCAAAGCCTTTGACACTGTGAGCAGGAAAGGGCTTTGGCAAATACTAGAGCGCCTCAGATGCCCCTCCAAGTTCCTCAACATGGTTATTCAACTGCACAAAACCCAACAAGGTTGGGTCAGATACAACAATGAGCTCTCCGAACCCTTCTCCATTGACAACGGCGTGAAGCAAGGCTGTGTCCTCGCACCAACCCTCTTTACTATTTTCTTCAGCATGATGCTGAAACAAGCCATGAAAGACCTCAACAATGAAGATGATATTTACATCCGGTACCGCACGGATGGCAGTCTCTTCAATCTGAGGCGCCTGCAAGCTCACACCAAGGCACAAGAGCAACTTGTCCGTGAACTACTCTTTGCAGACGATGCCGCTTTAGTTGCCCATTCAGAGCCAGCTCTCCAGTGCATGACGTCCTGTTTTGCGGAAACTGCCAAAATGTTTGGCCTGGAAGTCAGCCTGAAGAAAACTGAGATCTTCCATCAGCCAGCTCCCCACCATGACCACCAGCCCCCCCACATCTCCATTGGGCACACTGAACTCAAAACGGTCAACCAGTTTACCTACCTCAGCTGCACCATTTCATCTGATGCAAGGATCGACAAAGAGATAGACAACAGACTCTCCAAGGCAAATAGCACCTTTGGAAGACTACACAAAGAGTCTGGAAAAACAACCACCTGAAGAAACACACAAAGATAAGCGTGTACAGAGCCGTTGTCATACCAACACTCCTGTTCGGCTCCAAATCATGGGTCCTCTACTGGCATCACCTACGGCTCCTAGAACGCTTCCATCAGTGCTGTCTCCGCTCCATCCTCAACATTCATTGGAATGACTTTCATCACCAACGTCGAAATACTCGAGCTGGCAGAGTCCACAAGCATCGAATCCATGCTGCTGAAGACCCAACTGCGTTGGGTGGGTCACGTCTCCAGAATGGAGGACCATCGTCTTCCCAAGATCGTGTTCTATGGCGAGCTCTCCACTGGCCACCGAGACAGAGGTGCACCAAAGAAGAGGTACAAGGACTGCTTAAAGAAATCTCGGTGCCTGCCACATTGACCACCGCCAGTGGGTTGATATCGCCTCCAACTGTTCATCTTGGCGCTTCACAATTCGGCGGGCAGCAACCTCCTTTGAAGAAGACCGCAGAGCCCACCTCATTGACAAAAGACAAAGAAGGAAAAACCCAACACCCAACCCCAACCAACCAATTTTCCCTTGCAACCACTGCAACCGTGCCTGTCTGTCCCGCATCAGACTTGTCAGTCACCAACGAGCCTGCAGCAGACGTGGACATACCCCTCCATAAATCTTCGTCCGCGAAGCCAAGCCAAAGAAGAAAGAAAGACCTGGGTTTGGATCTGACATTGTCTGTAAGGAGTTCGTACATTCTTCCAGAGTTTGAGTGGGTTTCCTCTGAGTGCTCTGATTTCCTCCCACCCCTCAAAATACACAAGGTTGTCGGATAATTATGGGTTTTGGGAGGCACAGGCTTGTGGGCCGGAAGGGCCTGTTACTGAGCTGTATGTCTAAATTCCACAACTTTCAGATGATAATTGGTCCTCCTAAAATTACTCCCTTCATTTCAGGCTTTGATGTCTTTGAGACCAGAAGTTTTCCCAGTTACTGCCTCTTCATACAAGATGGAATAGATATTGTGCTTCCCAAATCATTCCCTATCCAATGAATAATATGTCGTTGTGATGCACAAACCAAGGAGAAAGAATCTGATATCAATTGTTAAGCAATCAGTAGGATACTGCTGTTTGCATGCTATTACTTTTCACATTTTTGTGTGATGTGGTTAATTTTATGCCCAGAAAGATCAAGTCTCAATGGTTGTGAATGTGCAGCTGGAAGAAAAGATAAAGAGAGTGTTGGCAAAATAAAGGAAATAATGTTTTTCCTGCTTTAATGTAGCATGTTGATGCGTCAACTCGTGTTGAATTCAGCTGATTTTAATTATGATAGCTAATTATTACACTGGCAAAAGATGAAAGGAGGAAATAATAATGCTTTCATGATTCTCTTTTTCTAAAAATGAGTGAGAGCAAAGTGAATTAGGTAGATTAATGGTTTCCCTTTCATTATTTTTGCTGTTTGCAACCAGCTTCCTAAAGTTTAGATATATAAATGGCCACTGTAGTTGGGAGCTTAATTCATGTCTGTACATTCATGTGGAGTCAGTGGTATTCTGTGGAAATAAGGTGATTCTCATCAAAGCCTCTGTTCACTGAGACAAAGTAATATTTCTGTTCTTTTATGACTATGGTGAGAAACATGTATTTTCAGTTCTAAAAGTATCCTTGTCTTTGAATTTTTGGTAATTTTAATGATTCATCTTTGTCATTTTATTTTATAGGAACATAATAACTGTATTTTTTCTACATAATATTAAGTGGTGGCTAGTATTCACTAGCCTATTTGTTGATCCACTAATGACTGTGAGCATGTTTAAATCTTTTATGAAAGGTTAAAGCTAAAGATGTAGTATTTGTCCAAAATTATGCTCAAAAATGTAAATTTATATACATAATTATGTTTGGACAAAGATCCATTCATCTGCTTGGCATCTTTCCCTTATCAGCCTTGAAGGAGTTATCCATTTTCAGTCACCTTTTTAAATGTTGTTGCTGTCAAATAAATTTTGAAAAGTATATTTGTACTAGAAATCTGAATTTAAAAGAGAAAATGTTTGACGTACTAGACAGGCTAGGCAACATTTGCAGAGAAGGAGATAAAGTTAATGTACTGTATTAGATTGATGATCTTCCATCAAAACCGGCAAAGATTAAACTAAACCATCTTGCAAAATGAAGGGAAGAATTGGAAAAAGGCCCTTTCAGGTGGACCAAATGCTCTGTGTAAAGGCAAAGATTTTACCCCCTTGTGGCTAAATATTTACCTACCTGAATGTGCCGAGAGCGGCACTGATGCCAACCCTCCTTGCAGAGGGATAATCGGTGGAGCGTAGCACTCTGCAGACTCACCTGAATGTACAGCCTTGCTAAGGTGCTGTTTAGAGACAGGCTAATAACTTCATCAGCCCGCGACCCAACTCCCCACTGCCTGACAGCCTCCCCTGCCCAGCTGCCTGACAGCCCCCCCCCTGCCGAGCTGACTGACAGCCCTCCACCCCACTAGGAAGAGGAGGTCTGCGGGGGCTGCCGGGACAGGGGAGGTCTGTGGGGGCCGCAGGGGCGGCCGGCGGGTGACATTAGGGGCCGGTGCAGGCTGTGAGAGCCTGGCTGGTTGCTCCAGCTCCTCACTGGGCACCGGTCTTCAGAGCTTAAAACAAGGCATAGCAATAGTGGTCTTCTCTACCCATAATCCCCCATGCAGCTGGAACTGTTCTGGGAACCCAGAGCGGTTCCACCTGCATGGGGGATTATGGGTAGGGAGGACCGCCATTGCAATGCCGCATATTTATGACGGGAGGCGCTGCAGCACTAGTTGCCCCATCTCCATCAGATCCAGAGGGTGCTACGAGGACCCTCTTGATACGAATTGGGTGCTGGAGCAGCCTTTTAGGGCTGCTGCCTGAAAGGTGAGTTCTTAGTTTTCAATCCACTCCTGTTGCTGGCCTTAAGATGGGGAATTCACCTGAAATGGCCTAAAGAGAACCAAAGGTAAAGGTCTGGGATGGAGAGCAGGAGCAGGTGGGTGACACAGTTGTGGTGTTGCTGGCTCATGCATACAAAAGGTGTGACTATAAATTGTAAATAGTAGCCAACAAATGAAATCAGACATACCAGAAGAGAGAAAATAAGAACTAAATGCTTAGAATGAAATCCAAGACTGGTATGGCTGATGAATTTATTATTGAATCCTGAAGACTTTTTTGTGCCTAGTTGGAAGATCGGTGACTGATCCTCAGCTCATGATGAGGTGAATTGAAATATAGGTGGCACAGTTAGTGTAGTGGTTGGCACAATGCTACTACAGAGCCAGTGACCTGCGTTGGAATCTGCTGTCTGAAATTTGTGGCCCAAATTTCTGACGAAGCTCGAGTCATAATCGTACGTTATGGAAAGAGGCCATTTGGCTCACCATGTCCACATAAACCTCTATTATTCCCATCTTTCTGCATTTGGCCCTTAGCCTTGCTGAGGGACTTTGTGCTCATCTAGACCAGCCATTCTCAACAGGGCCTTAGCTGCTCCCTCCCCGGGACCACAGCATATTTAAGGGAGGCCATGGACCGAAATCATTATTTTTTTTAATGGAGATGGTAGGAGCGAAGTATGGAAGAAACCAACTAAACTTGACTGCTTCATGGGTAAGGGGGCCCATAAACTTTGTGCAGGATCCTAAGGGGCATATCCTTAAAAAGATTGAGAATGCCTGATCTGGATACTTAAATGTGGTCAGATCTCTGCTTTCACCATACTCTCTTGCTGTGCATTCCAGGTACTCACCACTCTGGGTGAAAAGGCTCCCCCTCAGATCCTCTCACCCTAAATTTATTTTCTCTAGTTCTATTCACCTCTGGAAAGGAAAAAGATTCTTGTATTACCTTATCTATTATACCTTTCATAATAAACCTTGCTTTTACAATTGTACAGCAGGGAAACCTACAAGGATGCTTCTCTGAACTAATTCTATTTGCCAGCATTTGTTCCATAACCTCCTAAGCCTTTCCTATCCACGTACCTGTTCAATTGACTTTTAAATGTTGTCATTCTAGCCATATCTATCGTTTCCAGTGGCAGCTCGTTCCATATACCCACCACACCCTCAGATCCCCTTTAGATCTTTCCCTCTTAAATCTATACCCTACAGTTGTAGACTTGCCTACCTTGAGGGGAAAAAAATAAGACTAGCTATTCACTTCTCTGTGCCCCTCATGATTTTATTTACTTCTATAAGGCCACCCCTCAGCCTCCTATGCTCCAGTGAAGAAAGCCCAAGCCTTTCCAGTCCATGAATCATCTTGACCCCATTTCGTCTCAAATCTACAATCTTCTGATTTGGGATATGGTCCAAGACTAGTGTCAGTAGAATGTTAATTTTAGTACAGTATATGTTTAGTATAAAGCAAAATAGTATGAATTCTAATTTTTTAAGATTATATGCAGTAGAGTAGAACCAACTAAATTAAGGCTTGAGGAACATAAAGACAGACTGAAGATGCACACGTGAGAGTGGAGGATGTCCAGTCCAGATATGATATTGAATCCAGAACAGTTGCTTCATTGCCTTTTTTTAAAAAAAACTCGACTGAAAAGGCTGGTTGAGTTATTTCACTAAAAACTGCTTTTGCATGCCACTGCATTTTAAATATTAATGGCAACATTTTCATTTCTGATTTGTAATTTTGTGGCCATTTCACAATGGTATATGTACTTTGATGGCATTCAACAATGAGAATCAATTGTTGAGTAATGAGAAGCCAGAGGGCGAATAAACCAGAGTTTCTGATGTTGTTCAGGTTTTCTCATTGTAACAGCTCAGAGTAACTGGGAATTCTGCTATCTGGAAGCAGTAATGACAATTTGCAGATTTCCTGGGATGCTGATCCAATATAAAAAGTCATAAAGTAGAGAACAATATGATTCAATTTTACCATCTTCAGGCAAGAAGGTATCTTGAAATTTTTTACTATTAAACAGTTGTGGTGAAATGACTTAGTGAACTAGTCACCACCTGGAGAGAGGATGAAATTTCAATTTGTGGACTTCTGTGAGTTAACAATTTGCATAAAGATTCATTTAATATTCTGGGCTTAATTAGGTGTTATTAAGATCTTGGGCTAGTTCTTATAAAATGTCTCAGTGGGTAATATTCTCAAGGTGACTCATCATGGACAACTTGTTGGCTCAGTTGCTACTCTTAATTTCATGTATAACTGGTAGATGTAATGGCCAGTCCTCTTTCATGATGTTATTGTGGATGTCAAAGGCAGCTAAGAGAGCCCCCATGTTAACTAAATCACAGATATAATCGAATCAAGGTTCCTCAGAAACAAGGTTTATAATGCAAGGTAAATGGTTTAAATGCAGTTAGCTCCCCTAGAAATAGGGGCTTTGATGAAGAAGGATAATGAATGGAGTATGGATTTAAGTGTTAACTGATAAACCAATAGTCAAAATCTCACACCACAGAACCATTTGGCATTTACCTTGTAGATCTAACTTTCTTCTTCACCCACTCTGTCTGGGTTGGAAAATGCCACACCTGTGGTTGTTCCTACATCACAACCCTGTGAATTTTTGTACAATGTTGATAACTAGGAATATTTTTCAATAAAAAAAGTTATTGCTTATGTTGACATTTAGCCAATCTTGCCACTTAGCAGGTGGGCCCCAACTCCTGCTAAGATGTTTGGTAACACTTGTCAACACTGGACAGCATGGTTAGCGCAATGTTATTACAGTGCCAGCATTAAGGACCGGAGTTCGAATCCTGCGATGTCAGTAATGAGTTTGTACATTCTCCCTGTGTCTGCATCAGTTTCCTTCATGGACTCCAGTTTCCTTCCACTCTTCAAAAAATGTACTGGGGTTGTAGGTTAATTGGGTATAATTGGGCAGCACAGACTCTTGGGCCAAAAATGACCTGTTACCATTCTGTATGTTTAAATTTGAAAGTTAAAGAATTTTTTTCAAAAGATTTACTTCGTGAAAAAATATAGTGATTATGATAGACAACTTCAAGCTGAAAACAAAGATAACTTCAGATTTGCTGTATCACATAGGAAGTTGAAAAAACATTAAATTAATTTGTATTGAATTCAGCATGTTTTCCCACTGATTTTCATTTGTTCTCAGCATCTGATGCCTCTTGTGCCATTGTCAAACAATAGTTGGCCAGCATTGATGGATTCCAGTTGCCCTGATACCACTTTTCCATAGTCACAATGTCCTGGTGAAACCTTTCACCATGTTTGTCACCATCTGTACCAAGATTAGCAGGGAAGACGTTCAAGTGTGAATGCAGAAAATTAATTTTCAATGACATGTTGCACTTCATGGTTTTGTCAGCATGAAGCATGTTGTCAAATCAGCTGGATGTAGTTTGGTGCTCTGTAGTTGTCAAAAAAAATCTCAACAACTCCATGTCTCTGGTGGCTTCGCAACTGGCAAACTTCTTTCATGTGGCACTATTTTCTTGACTGAAGCCAGATTGGGATATTCAATAGATTTCTTATTTTTAGCAGAGAAGCCAAATACATTGGTCAGACAGAAGTAACAGTCCATCATGTGATCCTTCTATTCTAGCCATATCATTGGGACTGCATATTGCACTGATGTCCAAGTACCTCTGAGCAAAGCTATCAGATTGACTGCACATGTTGCACAACAAATGTGAGCAGCCCAGGGTTTGTCTTGGTCATCAATTTTACAACTGAAGTAGAGCTTATAGGTTTTTTTAATAAGTGTAGACACGCTGTGTCTTTGTGCCATAAGCGTATACTTGGCACAAAGGTAAAGGTTCCATTTAATATTAAATTTAAAATGTAACATGCATGAAATTCTTTAACTTTTGTCTATTGTAAGGAAGACAGAATCAAAAGACACTTTGTCCAGCGCCCCTCACAGAAACCTACAGCACCTGGTGTTCTAAGGCGGTATCCCCTCCAAGTACTGACCAGTCCTGTGCCTGCTTAGCTTCTGAGATCAGACAATCCCAGGCATATTCAGGCTATTAAGTAACAATTTATCACAGCTATTGCTGTATTGAATCTTCCTGAAAATAATAAATGCTATTGTTAATTACACTCACTATGCTGTTGCCTGAAGAACATGCGCATCAACATTTGTTCAGTCTATATCAATGTAATGCACAGTATCTGTGTATGTGAGCTGCTTTTATAGTCTGTCTGTATCTATCCTGACTAAGCATGTCCAGGCCTAAGACAACATTTGCATAGCACTGAGTCCATGCCCAGGCATTCTTGGACTGACCAAAATAGATTTAAAATATTACAAGAATTCACAAAAGTAGGTTATATCTAAATAATGATATGTGATAGAAAAATGTTCAAGGTGATTTTCATGATCATATAATCATATAACCATATAACCACCTACAGCACAGAACAGGCCATTTCGGCCCTACTAGTCCATGCCATAACTAATTCCCACCCTCCTAGTCCCACTGACCAGCACCCGGTCCAGACCCCTCCAGTCCTCTCCTCTCCATGTAACTATCCAGTCTATCCTTAAATGTAACCAATGATCCTGCCTCAATTACATCTGCCGGAAGCTCATTCCACATCCCTACCACCCTTTGCGTAAAGAAATTTCCCCTCATGTTCCCTTGATAATTTTCCCCCTTCAATCTTAAACCATGCCCTCTAGTTTGAATCTCCCCCACTCTTAATTGAAAAAGCCTATCGACATTTACTCTGTCTGTCCCTTTTAAAATCTTAAACACCTCTATCAAGACCCCCTCAATTTTCTACGCTCCAGAAAAAAAAGCCCTAGTCTGCACAACCTTTCCCTGTAACTCAAACCTTGAAATCCTGTCAACATTCTTGTGAACCTTCTCTGTACTCTCTCTATTTTGTTTATATCTTTCCTATAATTTGGTGACCAAAACTGTACACAGTACTCCAAATTTGGCCTCACCAATGCCTTGTACAATTTCATCATAACCTCCCTACTCTTGAATTCAATACTCCGATTTATGAAGGCCAACATTCCAAATGCCTTCTTCACCACACCATCTACCTGAGTATCAGCCTTGAGGGTACTATTTACCATCATTCCTAAATCCCTTTGTTGCTCTGCACATCTCAATAGCCTACCATTTAATGCAGCCTCCAGCCTTCCTAAATCACCTTTTAATCTATGGTAATCTTCCTCACTGTCCACAACACCACCAATCTTTGTATCATCCGCAAACTTGCTTATCCAATTCTCCACCCCTACTTCCAGATCGTTAATATATATATAAAACAAACAATAGTGGACCCAGGACCGATCCCTGAGGAACTCCACTAGTCACCGGCCTCCAATTGGACAAACAATTTTCCACCACGACTCTCTGACACCTCCCATCCAACCATTGCTGAATCCATTGCACTACCTCCTTATTTATACCTAATGCCTCCACCTTTTTTCCTAACCTCCTGTGGGGAACTTTGTCAAAAGCTTTACTAAAGTCTAAATAGACAACATCCACAGCTCTCCCTTCATCAACCTTTTTTGTAACCCCCTCAAAAAACTCAATCAGGTTTGTCAAGCATGATCTACCCCTGACAAAACCATGCTGATTACTCCCCATCAATCCCTGTATCTCCAAATATTTGTAAATACTATCCCTCAGAATACTTTCCACCACAGACGTCAGACTCACGGGCCTATAATTCCAAGGTTTACATTTCTTTCTTTGGCTTGGCTTCGCGGACGAAGATTTATGGAGGGGGTAAAAAGTCCACGTCAGCTGCAGGCTCGTTTGTGGCTGACCAGTCCGATGCGGGACAGGCAGACACGATTGCAGCGGTTGCAAGGGAAAATTGGTTGGTTGGGGTTGGGTGTTGGGTTTTTCCTCCTTTGCCTTTTGTCAGTGAGGTGGGCTCTGCGGTCTTCTTCAAAGGAGGCTGCTGCCCGCCAAACTGTGAGGCGCCAAGATGCACGGTTTGAGGCGTTATCAGCCCACTGGCGGTGGTCAATGTGGCAGGCACCAAGAGATTTCTTTAGGCAGTCCTTGTACCTTTTCTTTGGTGCACCTCTGTCACGGTGGCCAGTGGAGAGCTCGCCATATAATACGATCTTGGGAAGGCGATGGTCCTCCATTCTGGAGACGTGACCCATCCAGCGCAGCTGGATCTTCAGCAGCGTGGACTCGATGCTGTCGACCTCTGCCATCTCGAGTACCTCGACGTTAGGGGTGTGAGCGCTCCAATGGATGTTGAGGATGGAGCGGAGACAACGCTGGTGGAAGCGTTCTAGGAGCCGTAGGTGGTGCCGGTAGAGGACCCATGATTCGGAGCCGAACAGGAGTGTGGGTATGACAACGGCTCTGTATACGCTTATCTTTGTGAGGTTTTTCAGTTGGTTGTTTTTCCAGACTCTTTTGTGTAGTCTTCCAAAGGCGCTATTTGCCTTGGCGAGTCTGTTGTCTATCTCATTGTCGATCCTTGCATCTGATGAAATGGTGCAGCCGAGATAGGTAAACTGGTTGACCGTTTTGAGTTTTGTGTGCCCGATGGAGATGTGGGGGGGCTGGTAGTCATGGTGGGGAGCTGGCTGATGGAGGACCTCAGTTTTCTTCAGGCTGACTTCCAGGCCAAACATTTTGGCAGTTTCCGCAAAGCAGGACGTCAAGCGCTGAAGAGCTGGCTCTGAATGGGCAACTAAAGCGGCATCATCTGCAAAGAGTAGGACCCTTTCTTAAACAGCGGAACCACATGCGCCACCCTCCAATCCTTTGGCACTACCCCCGTGACCAGTGACATCCTAAATATCTCTGTTAATGGCCCCACTATCTGTCCACAAGCCTCCCTGAGTGTCCTTGGGAATATTTTGACCAGTCCCGGAGATTTATCCACCTTTATCTTTTTCAACACAGCCATCACTACCTTCTCGGTTATCCTTATATGCTTCATGACCTCCCCACTATTTTTCTTTACTTCAACTGGTTCAATATTTTTTTCCCTAGTGAATACCGAGGCAAAGAAATCATTCAAAATTTCCCCCATTTCCTCTGACTTCTCACTCAGCCTACCCTCGCTATCTACAAAGGGTCCAATTTTATCCCTCACTAATCTTTTACTTTTAATGTACCTATAGAAACCCTTTGGATTTATTTTTACTCTGTCTGCCAAAGCCTCTTGGTGCCTTTTTTTGGCCTTTCTAATTTCTTTCTTAAGATTCCTTCTACACAGCTCCCTGCTCTTTATACCTCTTGTACACCTCCCTTTTTCTCCTAACCAAATTTCCAATATTCCTCGAAAACCAAGCCTCCCTATGACTTCCAGCCTTTCCTTTGATCCTCACTGGGACATATCTACTCTGTACCCACAAAATTTCTTTTTTGAATATCCTCCATTTTTCATTAACATCCTTACCTGAAAATATCCTGTCCCACTCAATACTCCCCAAATCCCTTCTTATTCCTTTGAAATTTGCTCTTCTCTAATCCAGAACCTCAACTTTAGGCCCCTCTTTGCTCTTCCCTAAAACTACCCGAAAACTAAGAGAGTTATGATCACTAGACCCAATTTGTTCTCCAACATTAATGTCCGATACCTGACCTAGCTCATTCCCTAACAGGAGATCTAGTATTACACTGTCCCGAGTCGGTTCTTCTACTAATTGATTTAGAAAACAATCTTGAACACATTTAACGAACTCTAGCCCATCCAGCCCTCTAACTGTATGGGTATCCCAATCAATGTGAGGGAAGTTAAAATCTCCCATGATCACTACCTTATGATTCTCACACATATACGTTAGCTCCCTACAAATTTGTTCCTCTAATTTTCTTGGCCCATTTGGTGGTCTGTAATACACCCCTATTAGCACCCTCATGCCTCCTTCACCCCTCAATTCCACCCAAACAGCCTCACTGGATGATCCCTCCAGACCATCCTGCCACCTCACGGCAGTAATGCCCTCCTTAACAAGCAGAGCAATTCCTCCCCCTTTTTTACCCCCTGCTCTATCACATCTAAAACAAATGTATCCTGGAATATTAAATTGTCCGTCCTGCCCCTCCTGTAGCCAGATCTCACTAATTGCCACAATATCATGACCCCAAGTATCTGTCCATGCTCTAAGCTCATCTACCTTGTTCACTATGCTTCTTGCATTAAAATATATGCATTTCAGAGAATGACCCTCACCTATATTCTCTTTTCTACCTTTTACCCTAATCTTCATCCTACCTTTGTTATCGTTATTATTCCTATCTTGGTAGCCATGCTCCCTTGACACTGCACTCACACTCTGTTCCCCACCCCCCTGCCAAACTAGTTTAAACCTTCCTCCACTGCTCTCGCAAATCTGCTTGCCAGCACATTGGTCCCCCTCCAGTTCAAGTGGAGTCCATCCCTTTTGTACAGGTCCGACCTTCCCCAGAAGAGATCCCAATGATCCAGAAATCTTATCCCTTGCCCCCTGCACCATCTCTTTAGCCACGCATTCATCCTCCACATCCTCCTATTTCTACCCTCACTAGCACGTGGCACCGGCAGCAATCCAGAGATTACTACCTTAGAGGTCCTGTTTTTTAACTTCCTACCTAATTCCACATAATCCTGTTTCAGGACCTCATCCCCACTTCTAACTAAGTCATTGGTCCCCGCATGGACCACGATTTCTGGCTGTTCTCCTTCCCCTTGCAGAATGCTATGAACTTGATCAGAGATATCCCTGACCCTGGCACCAGGGAGGCAACAGACCAACCTGGATCCCCGATCTCGTCCCACAAACCTTCTATCTGTCCCTCTGACTAATGAGTCCCCAACTACAAGTATCCTGTTCTTATCTCTCCTTCCCTTCTGAACCTCAGGGGCAGCCCCTGTGCCAGAGACCTGACCCCCACGACTCGTCCCTGGTAGGCTGCTCCCCCCAGCAGTATCCAATGCCGAATACATGTTGCTGAGTGGCACTTCCACAGGGACTCTCCCTCCTTTCCTTACAGTCACCCAATTCCCTGACTCCTGCCTTCTACGAGTGACTGTCTCCCTGTAACTATCACTGCCTCTGCTTCCTTTATGATCCTCAGTTCATCCAATTTCAGCTCAAGCTCCCTAACACGGTCACTCATTATATGCAATTGGATGCATCTTTTGCAGGTGTCGTCATCAGAAACAGCTGTGCTGTCTCTGACTTCCCACATCCCACAACTGGAGCACTTATCTACCCCAACTGACTCCATTTCCTCCTTTCTTACTATAAATATGTTATTTCAAAGATACCTTTCCACACAATGCAGCCCAAAATTCATCAAATACTCCCAAAAGTTTCAGGAAGAAAATTCTTCGTTGTCCAATGTCAACTGTTAGGTGACATTTCAGATTAACTTTCATTAACAATTCAGCTTCTATCTCTATCAGTTCAGGAGAGTAAAGGAATTATTTAAAAGATTTGCATCTGCTTTATCTTTTACTGCTAGACCCACTAGGACTAGAACTCTCATGCTCTTTTGGAAAAACTTAACAGATCCAACTGGTTAACTTGTAGTTTTTCCATTTTCTGTCATTTCTTTCGGGCATTGTTGCTATGGTGAAAATTGATTTTGTTTTTGCTTATGTTTCCAAGAGAGGATCATTTAAGATTATGATGTTTTGCAACTTTCTACAAAGGCAGGAGAGCTGGCTGTGTAAAATGCATGACATTATCTGCTATTATAGTCTATCATGGATTGAATATTTTTATATATTCTCATTACAGGTGCTCGTGAATGACTTCTTTTTGGTGGCCTGCCTTGAGGATTTCATAGAGAATGCTCGTCTCTTTATCTTTGAGACATTTTGTCGCATTCATCAGTGCATTAGCATCAGGTACGTTAATCACATTAATTTGTGCAGTGGAAGTAACTTCTTATATTTTAGTTTGAGAACAATAAAGTACTTACTTGCAGATTGTTTTCTTAGAAATAAAAACAGGTCAGGCTGCATCTGTGGAATGAGAAAGGGATTAATGTTTCATATCAGACCTTCTTCCTAACTGGGAAGGAACTGCTGAACTGCTTTTCAACGCTCTGACCTGAAAAGTTAATCCATTTCTCTCTGCAGCTGCTTTGGTGAGTGTTTCCAGCATTCTGTTATTTTAGATTTTCAACGCAACTTTTACTACATCACCCTCAAAAAAAAACACATCTCCTGGATCCTAGGAATAGTTGATCTTTTGAGTAATGATTGAGTAATTCTCCTTAATGGATCAACTCTACTGATGGAAATACAAATTAACTGAGAAGTGGTCATGGAATTTTGTGCATAGATTTTGTATGAATATTTGTCAGCTCTCTATACAGATGTTTACTTCTACTCAAATAATTTCTGAATCTGTGAACTCAGTGCCTTGAGAGAATTCATGTTGCTGCATTTGAATCAAAGTTCATAGATCCTTGCTGATTATAGCACCTGCCCCTACTTATTGAGATGTATTGTTTTATACTATGTTAATTGCGCAAGTTTGTGATTTCAGATACATTCTGTGACCAGATTCCTATTTTGAATCTGAGGCTCCTCAACCAATCTCTAGCCCAATAAATTCCATTAAACTCACTCAATTGTTGAAGTGGGTTTTGAATGTCCCCATAGAAACTCAAACTCAAAATGTTGCTTGCAAATTCTTTTCCATTTGTAATGGAATGTATTTGATTTTAGAATGGTGCAAGAAATACAGGCTTGTAGTTATGGGTAAATTCAACTTCCCTAATATTGGCTGGCACTTCATGACTACAAGAGGGATGGATAGAGCTGAATTTGTCAGGTGTGTTCAGGACACAAAATGTGGACCGGCCAACTAGAGGAGAGGCCATACTGGATCTAGTTCTGGGTAATGAACCAAGTCAGGTCGTGAACAAGTGGGAGCATTTTGGTGAGAGTGACCACAAATCCCTTAGCTTCAACATAGCTATGGAAAAGGATAAAAACAGACAAAATGGGAAAGTCCTTAACTGGGAAAGGCTAATTATGAAGGGATGGGGCAGGAACAAGTAAGAATAAATAGGAAACAATGTTCAAGGATGAAAGAAGTAATGTGAAGGAAGTTTAGGGACCACTTATGCTGGGTTCAGGAGGTTTGTCCCAATGGGGCAAGGAAAAGATAGTAGGAAAAGGGAACCATGGTTAATGAAACAGGTCAGACAACTAATCAAGAAGGAAGCATACACTAGATATACGAAGCAGGAAACCGGAAGGGCTCATGAGAAATATATGGTAGCCAGGAAGGAGCTTAAGAAAGGACTTAGGAGAGCTCGAAGTGGGCATGAGAAGGCTTTACCATTTAGGATTAAGGAGAACCCTGAGGTGTTCTATGTATATGTAAAGAACAGAAGGATGATGAGAATGAAGGTGTGGCTGCTAAAGGATAAAGAAGGCAACATAACATGTGCCTGGAGGTGGAGGAGGTTGGAGAGGTCCTATTCACAAGAGAAAAGGACTGTGATCAGGGTGAGGTTAGAGTAGAACAGGCTTGTGTGCTGGACATTGTGGAGATTAAGGAAAAGAAAATGTTGCATCTTCTTTAAAACATCAAGATTGATAAGTCCCCGGGGCCGGATGTGACATATCCCAGGTTGCTGTAAGAAATGAGAGAAGAGATAGCTATGATCTTTGAACCCTCTGAATGTAGGGCAGGTGCTGGAGGATTGGAGAATGTCAACTGTATTCACCTTGTTTAAAAAAGGAAATGGGGAGAATCCTGAAAATTATAGACCAGTGAGCCTTACTTCAGTGGTGTTCAAACTATAGGAGAGGATTCTTAAGGATCAGATCTGTGAGCATTTGGAGAAGTACAGTCTACTCCAGGATAGTCAGCATGGCTTTGTGAAGAGAAAGTCATGCCTCATGAGCCTAATTGAGTTTTTTGAGGAGGTAACAAAAGAAATTAATGAGGGTAGAGCAGAAGATGTGGTTAAATGGATTTTAGCAAGACATTTGACAAGGTCCTCCACAAGAGATTCATCCAGAAAGTCACGGGGCATAGAATCAGTGGAATCTTGGCTGTGAAGATTTTTTTTTTAAATGTTTTGCAGGAGGAAAGCAGAAAGTAGTAGTTCTGCAGGATCTAGCTATGTTTATACACTGCAGAATTCACATACTATTTGAACTTTTGTGAGCAATTTTTAAACTAATGATTAACATCCATATGAAATTACAATGATAAACTGGTTAATGAAACAAAAACAGAGTTGACTTCCTGGAAATGCACTGGGAAGATGTTAGTTCTAAGTATCACGAAATTCATTAAGTAAAAATAGGAAGTCTCAAAGCATGCTTAATAAAAGAATGCTTTAAAGTTTGGTGCTGAGCATATGATGAAAATGACAATTATTTTACATCATTCAGTCTCTGGTGTGGGAGCATTATAGGGGAGGGGGGGGAAGAAGGTTCTCTGAAAATAATGCAGTGTTTTTAAAAAACTCTTCTACAGCAATATTTGTAAATGTTGAATTGAAATTTTGGTTCCCAGTAGATTGGGCTCAGTCTCGGTGGCAGCCAACCATTCAATTTTTAATTTATGCATACAGCACGGTAACAGGCCATTTTGGCCCACGAGTCTGTGCCACCCAATTAAACTACACCCTGGTACGTGCGCATGCACCGAAATGGCCTGTTACTACACTGTACGTCAAAATTAAAAGATTGGCTACCCTGGCCACTAGGTGTTACCTAGCCTAGTCTATTACTCTAGTTAATGAATTAGGTGGGACATTCACAACATTGATGAATTAAGCAATCTGACATACAAGCAGTCCCCGGGTTATGAACGAGATGTGTTCCTAAGTCAGTCTTTGTCGAATTTGTAGGTAAGTCGGAACAGGTATATTAGTTTCTTATTTAGTGGCAGTTGGTCAAATATTTGTCTTAATATATAGTATACAGGTATCTTAATATCCATGGCAAATCCATGTAGTCAAATTTTGAACAGCTTTCTTTGTTTTCCCCAATGTGGTAGATAGGGCATATTCATGGCCCTTCTACAATCAAGGCACGTAATTGATGACATCACACAGGCTGCACCAACTTTAAATGACATTCCAATATAGGATCCTGAGGTGGGATAAGTCCTGCATGATTTCAGCACCACTCCAAAGGTTGGCAGGATCAGACAGGATGCCAGATGCTGGTGGCCGGTGTCCAGCTGATGTTGAATGAGGCCGCACTATAACGGAGACAGGTTTATTCAAGTCCAGTAGTTGCGGCCAGATGCTGCTGTCAATCCCAGGCAGGCTAAAAGCTCTCACATTCTGCTCCACGATCCACACGGCTTCCTTTCTCTTATGATGAAGCCCTATTGCTTTCTGTGTTCTGAAATCCCTCTTTCTCTGATATTTGCTTGGGGAAACTCTTAACTATGAATTGTCGGCCAGCAGCGTTCTCCTTCCTCGGGCTGACAAACTGCTGAAGCCACACGTAGTCCGTCAGAAATTCGTAATCCGGGGACTACTTGCATTTGGAATAAATGTTCCTTTTGAAAAATAATTGTGGTTGATTGCCAAATTTATTTTGCATCAAAGCTAGTTGACTGTAGTTTTTGCAGAAATGTGTCTTTTCCAAATAATGAGGAAAATGCCAGTTCCAGGGGTATCTTGATTATAAATTCCTGTCACATTGCTTGTGCTGGCTGAAATATAGAGCTGTGACATGGAATATTATGCTGTGTACATCAGAAGAGATGAGACTGAGCCACTCCCTTTTTAAGGTCAGAAGGTTTAATTGTGGAGTATAACCAGTTAGCATGTCACTTTACCGACTGCAGCTCTGATTCACATTGAACCTGACTATTGAAAGCTGTGTATGTTTGAACTAAATTCCTCTTCACCCACCTCACTTTAACTCACCTCTTCTCACTAGCCAGACTTAGTTAAAATAGGAACATGATTGTGAAAATAATATAGGTTAGAAAGCAAATAGCAACTTCATGGTATATCAGAAATACTCCCTGTTAGAAGTGTGATTGAGGATCCTCTCCAACTATATCCCATTTGAACACCTGCTCACTGGAAGTATTATGGAATTGTTTGTGTTTAGCCCAGAGCAAAGTAGTGGTGTTTCAGCTGCTCCTCTGGCCAGTAGCCTCTACGAGAATGCAGATTGTTAATAACTGCTTGTAAATTGCTGAAAGCAATTAAAGGTTAGTAAATTACCTGTAAATTGTCGGTTTCTGATCAGGATCTTTCAAGAAATATGCACATACAGTATTTAATAGTGCAGTGCAACTGGTGCAGTTTGAAACTTTTTTGCACTATTCAGTGAAACTTGAAATAATACCACATAGCTGAGTTTTGTGGGAGTGAGGGAAGGGTCCATAGTTGAGATCTCCTATTTGGCTCAGGAGAAAGGAATTGTGTTTTCTTGTCCAATGCAAATAGGTAACTATTAGCTACAGAAACGTCTCCAGTTGTACGTATTAAGTCATGTGCCCTGCTAAAAGATGTATAAAAGTCAGATATGAAACTGCTTTGTTTCTTTCTGTTGCAAACATCTGCAATAGAACAGTTGTAAATTGATCCAAATAATTTTTTTTACTCTAAGCAATCAAGTGGAGGTGAATGACCTTTCTTTGAACTAGAAGAAATGGCATTTTACACCACCTGCTTTGAGATATCCTACAAAGACCAAAAAGATGCTATCAGTCACAGGTTTGGCAAAGGAATGCCTACAACAAGTGTCAGTGTCACATAATTGTATGTCTCTGATATTAATTCATGCTTGTTTATCTGTGCATCATTCACTGATGGGATGGAATAAGTGATTCTAAGAGTAACAGCAACATCATATATAATGCAGCAGTTTTGACAGCTGACTCTGGTACTCCTGGTAGATATCTTCATGGAAAAGAACTGTAAATGATAAGTTGCAATTTAAATTAGGAGTGGAAACCAATGCAAGGCAAAGATTGAATAAAGCATCACATAGAGCACATATATCTGGATGGGATATGGGTAGTTGCCAGGTTGAATTCCATGCTGGCAAACCATAGTTTCTGTAGTTGTTGATAAAGGTGTCAACTGGCAGAGGTTGGTGGTTTAAACCTCTGTCAGGGTATCTTCCAGTCAGTCATCTTGTTCAGGGCCCTGGAATAAAGGATTCAAGATTCCTTTATTGTCATGTAGTAAAACTGATGCAATATTGCACGAAATTGACTTTAGTCTGCTGTAAGGCAAAGATTTGCCATCAGCGGAAATTTCCCAGCACCCCTTAAAATCAGAGAAAGAAAAACAAAAGACAGTCCCCCTAGAATCACTAAGTGTCCATGGATTGATTCGCCCCCAGTCACACAGACTTCAATCCAAACCATCGCCAATTCAAGTTCCCGATCCAAACTTCCGACGTGATCAGAACTCAGGGTTCCCTCAGTACTCTTACATCCTGGTTCCAGTAACCTGGTACCCCTTTAGCTAGTCTCCAGCAGCTATTTTTTGGTGTGAGTCCTTGGACTGCAGTCGCCAGCAGTCTGCAGCCTGTGTGGATTCCTTTCCTTGAGTCACCAACAGCCCTCCACATCTGTGTTCTTCAGCCGGAGAGTCCCTCATTGATCTGCTACTGTGGTCACCATCCCATGGGTAGTCTCCTCTGCTCACCTTCTCAAATGAGGCTGGTTTATCCATTTTCTGGTGCCCTTGCCAGTCCTCTGCTTCCCAGTAGTCTGCAACTTCTTGAGGTGCCAGCATCTTGGACCCAGATCCAGTGGTTGCAGGATTTTAAAATAAACCACTGTTAGCTTCTTTAACAGGGTGTTTAAAGCTGGCACTGAGCTGTTAGTAGTTGGACTGGACAGTAGAATCCTGCAGAGCACTGCTGTGTCTTCACTCCCCCGCTCTCCCCAGGTTCACATCAGAGACAGCGCTGTTGAAACAACAGCTCTGGTGACACTGCCATTTTTTTGATGACTTTGCTTCCAGTTCTAGAGTTAATTACGTAGCACCCAATGAATTTCTTCAAGTATAAGCAGACTCCTGAGCAAGGGTGGCCAGGTGGATGTCTTGTTTGGATTGATGTTGGCTCATTCCATTGTATATGTGTCATCTCAACGTTTTCCTGGAGTGGCAGAGTACATTCTTCTTTCCTGGACCTTTTCTAACAGATTAGGTGCTTTGGGGGCAGGAATTTCCATGAATTGATGAGATGTTTATTTTTTTCCCCCCCAAGTCACCCCAAAAGTGATTTCTGTGTTCTCTAGAAATTTGCTTGAGTGAAAAACTTGTGTTTCTGGAGTCTGGAGTGCAAGTGGTGGACAAAGAAAAAAAAATTCAAGGATGTCTCAAGGAAAAATTCCAATGTCCTCAACTACACTTGGGAATCCAAAAAGCACAACATGTATCAAAAAAAGATCTTGAAAGGTATAGGGCATTTGGATTCTTTCCACAGCAGCATGTGGAGGCCAAGCACAGATGGTGGAAGGAACCAGTCCAAACGTCCATCCTAACCCGTGGCAGTCTGCTGATTCACCGATCACCCAGAACCCACAGAACTGATCTCAGCTGGCTTCAACACCAGGAATATTGACCTGAGGAAGATACTGACACTAGTTTCAGCCATTTTGCCACTGAATTTGGAGAATTTTACAGAGGCAGTATTGGTGGGCCTCTGAAGTGCCTATTGTAGGTTGTTCTCAGTAATTGAAGTGACAATAGCCCATTGATGGGGAGGTGCATAATCCTAAAAACCTTGGGCAGTTTTATAACAATGTTTGTTTGGACCCTGCCTGCAGCCCACAGTTCCTTGCCAAGCTTCACTTGAGTGCAGATCTTTCTGCTGTTAGTATTTTGCCAAAAACACAGTACCAGAATCAAGCAATATTGTTGGCTGGCATCGTCATTTGATTGTAAAGATGCAATAAAAATGTAGGAATTGATTCCAATTATTAATTGGAGGTTATAGTGCATTGATATATTTAATGCTGCAATCACACATTGTTGTACTTCTCAAATGAATGTTTTAAAATGTTTCATTTGAATCTTGCCAGAGACATTGACAGCTTTTGACTGGAGACAGAATGTACATTGTGACAGTTGAGAGAGCAATGTGAAATAATGGATAAAAAGTCCCATCTGCAGGCAAGAAGATTTTGGGAGATAGTAGGAGCTGGATGTACTTATTTAAAAACTGCAACAATAAGCCATGCAGTTTCCCTAGAATTTCCCAATTGATTGCAGCATTTTGAAGCTAGACAAGTAAATTTCTGTCATCTTTAACCATGTGACAGATATATATTATTGTTATATTAAAATAGGTTCAGGATGACACTGCAAAATTGCCATTTTCTCAGACTGTGGATGGAGCAGACCATAGAGTGTGTGTGTGTAAATTTGCAGTGTCATCTTGAACCTATTTTAACAGTAGATTCTGAGGTCATTGTAAAACCTTAATGTGAAATGGCAGTGCAAATTTCAAAACACCATTTATAAAATAGATAACACTTAAATCTGAATTCATTTTAGTATTGCTTCAATCTCTGGACAAAAATCAAAATTAGTGGTCTTTTTAAAGTAGTACAGTTGTGAAAAAGTATAAAGATTGCACCAAAGACTAGACATTCTTAAGGGAAGTGGTGGTATTTCTATTATTTTCAAGATTATCTGTGAATTGATGTTATTTTGCTGTTATATTGCTAGCTTTTTGTTAAATTCTGCTTCAAACTATTAAGAAAAACCCATTGATAAGGTAGCAAGTTTGTCAAATAGCTTTCCTGGTTTATATTTGCAACGCAAGAAAATAAATCACTTCCAAGAAGGGCACTGATATAATTTCCTCTTTAATGAGGTTCTGTAAGCACAGGTTTGGACATCTGTAGCTGATTCTTGCAGAGTAAAACCTGGCCTTTAACAGAAACATTTGACATCTGAAATATTAACAGGTTTCTCAAAATTTCGGATTGATATTATCTTGTTGATCAATCAGTGGTGCTGTTCAATTAGAAAACAGTTCCCTGTCTTTTTAATTAACTGCCAAAGAAATAATTTTAGTTACAGCAACATTACTTTTTTTCCTCTGTAGTTCATTTAAATCTTTCCCATTAAATTTCCTCAAAACACATTTTTAAAATCACAAAGGCATGCCTATAAACAAATGAACTAACTGCCAGCTAGCAATTTCCATTAATTTATAAATGCTTTGGAATTTTGTCATAGGATCTTTAGAAATCCAGATAAGCAGCTAAGTAAATATTTGGTTAAACATATTGTGTAAAGGATGCTGTTTCCAACAATCCAGCACCTGTGAGGCAAGGTGATAAATGGGCGGCGGTGTGCATTCGCGATATGGTATTGAATGTGATCAGTTGTGCGTTATTTTACTGTGTTGTGCAGGCTGTGTCCATTGATTAGGGTGGCCATTTCAAACTTATCAAAACAGAGGACAGCATCAGAAACTCTCTCTGAGGGGGCTGCTGCCGTCACACTTCCCGCTTATTGCTCATGCGCCAGCCGGCACTTCATGTGCTGCTGTCACACTTTCCCCTCGCGCATGTGTGAGACGGCACTCACGCATGCACGCAAGAAGAAACAGTAGATGTGCATGCCACATTTAATAGGTAAGTGCCCTTTCTGCCACTTAATTAGTCCTCCATTTAGGGGTGTAACCGAGCATCTGGCCACCCTATTGATGATGTGTTTGAAGGTGAGCTACTCCTGGATAGCATCTCAGTTGACTGGACAGTCTCCTGTACTGCAAGTTGTGGGTTAAGAATTTAGAGTATTGCACATTGCCTGGATGAGTTCAGTATTTGCCAAATTTGCGTACTTTTAAAGAGGCAAAAATTATATATGCTTCAATATTGTTCGATTCTCATCTGCAATCTCTGCAAGATGTTTAGAAACTTGACTGTAGCCCTTACAAACTTCTGCAGAATTTGCAATGGGGGATTGTTTTACTCTGAATATATTTCATACTTGTACTCAATGTAATTTTGGGAAGAAATTGTTGAAACAGTCATACGAATGCATTAGAATAAAGTTAAAGATTAGATAATTGACTATTTAGTTGCTATGCTTCGAGCTGAGTGTTCATGGCACATCATGAGGGTTCTTGTTAGTGCAACATTAAAGCATCAGCAACCCAGTTTAGAACTTGACACTGTCTGTAAGGAGTTTGCAGGTTCTCCTCATGCCTGCCTGAGTTTCCTCTCATCCTTCAAAAACGTATGGGGATTGTAGGTTAATTGGTGTATTTGAGGGGCATGGTTTGTGGGCCGAAGAACCTGTTACGTGCCGTAGGTCTAAATATACATTTACAGCATCCAATGGAGCCCAAGTTTGAGAAACTTGCTCTTCATGTCTTTTTAGAACAGCTAAATAGTTTTGGATCTTAAAAAACAAGATAATTAAATGCTGCAGCAAGAGAGTGAAGCTAGCAAGTAAAAGGAAGTCTTGAGAATTAAGGCCTATTTATTTTGTTCTGCAAGGATTCCCCACTCAAAGTAATTTTGTAATATAAGTGGCTATGAAAGAGTTTTGAATATTGATAAAGGAAAAGGATACTTAAAGTAGCAGCATCCTGAGACCAGTAAGGAGGAAATCGGCATCGCAGCCCTCTTTGTACACCAAATGACAATGCCAGTTTGGCAGTCCCTAATCTGCAGTACTGGTATAGCAAGAATGTTGTCCTGTATTTACCAAAGCTCTGCAATTTAGAATGGAGTAGTTCTACTAGAGGCAAAGAATTGCATCAACAAGGAAGAAAATTGCAAAGGACAGCTGTCAAAGCTGAACCTGAGTACTTCACTTGGATTTCTTTAAATTCCGACTCCAACTGATCTCCTACTGCTTCAGAAAACCTGCCAGTAGGTTAAAGAGCCCATCCCACCCCAGTCTTTCACTCTTTCCCTCCATCGAGCAAAAGATGCACAGGTTTAAAAACACAAACCTCAAGATTCAAGGACAGTTTCTTTTCTGCTGTTATCAGACTCTTGAATTGCTTCTCATTGGTAAAGATAATGCCCTTGCACTGTTTAATGGTACTTTTCTCTTTACCTTGTATATTGTCCTTTTAATACTTTACCCTGCATTTCTTTTCTTTACTTTGTGTAACACCAGACCTTGCACTTTTGTTTTATTGCACTGCTTGTTGTACTTGAGTATGTGTTGACTTGCCTTGATAGCATGCAAAAGAAAACTTTCATTGTGTTTTGGTACATGCTACAAGAATTTCAATTCAATTCAGAAAGTTTTTATCTAAGCCTGGGTGGGTTTGGAGGGAAGTTGGCACTGTTCACCAGAATAATTCCTCTTTCACATATTGGCTTCTTCAAACCTGCTTAGATAATTGATTTGAGATAATTGGCTGCTTTCAAGGATCATAAGCCAAAGATTTTTAAAATAAAAATTACACTTCAATTTTATTTTTAAACTGTTGGAGGAAATTAATGCCATGTGATCATGGAAACTATATTGCTTGTTTTACAATATCTTGATACTTCAATTGAAATTTAATAGATGTTGATGAGATTTCAAATATGTTGTAAATAAAATCCTGTGAATAAAATTATATTTGAGCATTTTGAAAGCACTCAATACAAATTTCCCACATGAGTTTTATGAAGATTATTTGAGTATTGGAATTAATGACAGAATCACCCAAGTAGATTGAAATTCAATTTAGTGAGAACTAATCGCAGTATTCTGGTGATTATGACTTGCTCTAAAAATATTAGTTTCTACTGCAATATTAAGTTTTATCAATAAGATTATTATTTTCTCTTCCTCCACCATGGATTATCTTGTATTGAATATTAGTGTGCATTTTCTTACTCCCTCTACAGCTTGTTGAGCCAACACCAATGCCAATTTAGTTCAAAAAAGCTGCTTGACATGTGCAGCTTTGAAGACCATCTCCAATGTGATTGTCAGTTACCAAGAAGCCTGTCTAAATTGCAGGTGCATAATTTAACAATGATGATTCTTAAAAGAGTGATCAGACACATGCTGCATCATGTATCTGTTCTCAGCCACTTTCCACAATTGCCCCAATACATCTTGTGCACAGAATAAATCAGACTGATGTTTCAGTTGAAGCGCCCCACATTGCAGCTAAATAGAGAAAGGGGGCAGCACTGTTTGTCTACACTATTCAATTATTGCTACACATGGAAAGTGTTTAAAAATGTGTCTTTTAAGGATGCGTAGAATTGCCAAGCTTGAGTGCTTGCCAGTGCCTAACAGACTTGAGCATGGCTATGTGATCACACTCATATGCTCAAATACAAACAAGGTTGGTCTTTTCTGGCAAGCATTGTAATCAGATTAATTTCCTTTCAAATCTTAGATTCAATTGGTTGAAATGAACATATTTCTTGAGCATACACATTAGCAGATTGTGTGGCTGGAGTTCAGCACTCTGGAGAAAATAAAAATGCAATCCCACAAATATTTTTATTGTGAAATGGAAAAGAAGTATGCTACCATGCTTTGAGGCTATGTATTGGCACTTGCCCAAGCCATGGATCACTCAACATCATTATTCACAGAAGCGGGTTTCATTCCATGTTGTCGGAGGCCTCAAGCGCAGCATTAAAACATAGGAAGCTTAGAAATGTGTTGGCCAAGAAACTAAGCTGAACATGTTGTCATTGGGGTCTGACTCCACTGTTCTTTCTCTCTTTATAGAGAAAAGAAAGGGTGGGTATGAAGAGACAAGTATTAAGTTAACTTTTGTTAAATTTCCCCTGGAAGCCAAGAAATACAAGAATTAGAGATTTTGGAATCTTGAGCAAACAAAGGGAAACTGGATGAACTTAGAGTCAGATAGCATCCATGGAGAGCAATGGAAATTCAGATTTTAGGTTGGGACCCTTTTCAGTCTTGGAAAAAAAAACATTGACCATTTCTCCCCATGGATGGTGTCTTACTTGCTTAGTCCCTCCAGCTTCTCACTATTTGATCCTTAAGTTGAGGCTTTGTTCTACTTTCATCTTCCATTTCAGAGGGTGTTATCTGAGACATCCTTGTTAACAAAAAAAAATCTAACAACAGGCTTGAGCCAGATGTCTGTTGTAGCCTGATACTCTTCTGGTACTGAAACAGTACAACATTGTAAACGAGAGATGACAGACTGAGTCTTTGGACTCGAAAGGTGCCTTGGTGTATTTGAAGAAAAATGGGGAGATTTTTTTGTTTTCAGATAATTTCTCGAACAAATGGAAAGGAAGCAGAAACTTTCAATGTCAGACCTTTCTCCATCTGTCTCCTTGCTGATGGATCCCCTTGGAGTGTTCTCTACTGGCTGATGAGTGCTGAGAAAGTGGAATGTGTAGGAAAAACTACATTCATCAATATTAAGTGTTGCATTTGAAGGTTGTCTCATAATCACTGAGGTGACTTAATCAACCACAGATATGTCCATATTACAGATTACCCTCAGTCACATCCTAGTCTATTTCAGGCATTTTCTGTTAATCTGTGCATTGATTAAAACTAGCTTATCCTTGTGGTTTAGTTGGTGATTTCTCCACTACAGTACGGCTAAAGGTAATTGGATTATGAACAGATGCCTTTAGATAGTTGTATGTTTTATTTACAAAGGAAACAATCTTTTTACTTAGGAAATACAAGAAGTCCTGTTATGCATATGGTGTTCTGACCAGTTGGCATCCGTGGGAGGGGTGTGAGAGGAGGTTCATGATTCCTTTTATTGTCACGTAATAATACATTAAATATGTAACATACATGATGTATTTAAACTTTTGTCTGCTGTAAGGTAAACCAAGAGTCGGTATGAGCGTTGCCCAGCACCCTTATCAATAAGAGAAAGAGAAGCACTACCCATGGATTCACCTCCAGTGCCCCCACAGCCTCTGCATAGACTCCTATTTGAACCATTGGCAGCCTGAGCTCCAGGCCCAAACTCCGATTCATTCAGGAAGCCTTCAGTGCCTGAGGCCTTTTGTGAGCCCTTCTTGCCCTCAGCCCTCTCTTGAATCCTGTTTCTAATAGCCTGGTTCTCATGGGCCAGTCTCCAGCAGCCTGCAGCCTGTTTGGGTGCTTCGAATGCAAGTCATCAAAAGCCCGCAGCATGTGTGGATCCTGAGTGTTCCAACCATCTCATTACCTGCTTTGCCTCTTGTTTTGCTTCAGTTTCTTTTCCTTCTCTCCAATAAGTATAACAAGGAACACGTTGCACAGTTTTGTGGGTAAATCCCTGTTTTTTTTCTGATGAAATAGACCAGCTAAAAAAGGTTTAATAAATCACACATTCCATAAGGCTTTCATTTACCACCTTGCTGGAATACCATGGCTTTTAGTTGAGAGCTCTGCTGTATTGTGCTTATTGTATCACAAGGATTCTGTCACTGCTTTTAATTTGTGCAATCCCCATATGCGTATAATTCATCCGCATGCTCTTGCCAATTACATTTTTTAACATTCGCCCAAAACATGGACACATCTAGCTCACTTTTTTTTAAAAAGTACTGAGATTTTGAAGCTGTTGAAAGATACTTATTGTTTCTCTAAAATGTTACCTTGCCTTTTATCTCCTCAGGACATCATAGAATGTTTTGCATCCGAATTAATTCATAATTGAGTGTTACGGTCATGAACAAGTTGGTCAGATAGTGAACCAGGATAAGGGTAAAAAAGGGAAATGGTTTGAAGCTTTCTTATTTGGAGCTGAGAAGCTGTGTCTATTTTATTCAGATTAGCATGGACTGATAGAGGTGTTTCGAAAAGCAAAAGGGCCTAGTTATCCAGCTTTAGATTATGGGAAGACTATAATGCTATTGCAAAAGTACAAATTAATTTTAAGGTCCTCCTTTCCTCAAGCAGAGTGAATCTCTGGTACATGACAAATACACTCCACCTTCAGTAAGGAGTTCTTCATCCTGACTGGAACAGATTATGTACTGTAAAGGAGGAATTTGAATTAAAATTAAGTCTTTACATGGTCATTATGATTCCTAGGCTGGAAATGTTTTCCTTTGCTTTGTTTCCCTCCCACCTGGAATATTTTGCAGAAGACATGGTTGTATTGCATAGGTCGTATGCTATGACACTGGAAATACTAGAGTAGATATATCAACCTTGTCCATTATTGTTATGGGTTTGTATTTCAACACAAGAAAACATAATGTGCTTAAAATGGTATTGGGTGAAGGATGAGAGTTGGTCCGAACATGGGGAGTATTCCAGGCTACACTCCTGCAATTGTGCTATGATTGTGTAAAGTGGGGTCTGACTTAGAGGTTTATTTGCATATAATGACTCCCCTAAAAGTAGGCTGAAGAATTTGAATGTCTGTTTTAAAGTACGAAGACCATCTATGATTGCCTTTACTGGTTTCAGTCAGTGTATGCAGAAGCCCAGTTAATTGTAGTGAGTTGGCTTTTGATGAAATTTAATTGCAGGAAGTGGTGGGATGCTATAAGGTTTTTGGCCTGGGGGTTTACTCTGTACTATTTATTGCCAGCCCGACCTAGACTGTTGAGGAAAGCGCAGCAGTTGCTCAAGATCCACACTCGTTGATAGTCGAGGATTTATTGAGCTCTGGAGCTAGTCACACAGCAGCAGGTTTATTAAAAATAAACAAGAAACAACATCTTTCCTTGAGATACTTATATCTGGGATGTTCTTTGTTGAAGGTGTGGTCTGGAATCTGAGGTTTACTGGATCCTGTCTGGATTGAGTATTGCCAACCATATTTGCAAATCCCAGTCTCTAACCTACTGTTTTAGCATTTGTTCCTTCAGGATTAACAAAAAGCAATTATCTGGCCATCTTGTATATCTAGTGTTATATTAGAATGAAGTGGTTTTGCTGGTGAAATTTTCGTTATGGTTTATTGGTGTGAGCCTAACATTGAACAGAAATGCTCACATTGCATGCTTTTAGTCAGATTGCAAACTCATCTAACATCAGGTGTCATGCTGCCCAAACTTTGGGCTAGTTGGTTTTTGGACATACCTAGCATCAAATGATCCTTGCCGTTGGTCACAATAATAAGTAAAGTCCCCATAATTACATCTAAAGGATAAAAAGCCACAAGTACATTTACATTTCCCTTCCACTTTCCCAGTGCCATTTGAAATAAGTTACTAACACCTGATTTAAGCCACAACTCCCAACAGCTGATGTAGTTTCAATCTTAGCAAATAAAATCATTCTCATCCTGCAAGTGTATTCATCCCCGTATCCAAGAGCTCATGCTTCCTGGACTAGAGCTGATTTTTGTTGTTAATTTACTTTTGGCCTTATTGGCAGGTAGTTTTTAAAAAGTTTTTCATGGCGAGTTTTGGGCAAACAGTTAAGGTTTTAAAGTCATACAGGATGCAAGGACCAGGTTCATCTGCACAGGAAATTGGTAATGAAGATTTGCTGAGACTATTTTCACAACATGAAAATAGTAGGAAAATAACTAATTCAACACCTTTCTCAGCGCAAGAATCCCATATGGGTTGCAACCGTGAAATTGGAAACACAGCAACCAGCTTAGACGCTGCAACTCCCACAAAAACAAGTCAATCTGTTTTTAGTCAACTCTCCTGCTCTTGAATGCAGTTCTTTAGATTCCTAGAAGATTCACTTCCAGCCCTCAGGCAAGATTCTCTGCCTAAATTTAGTGCTGAAGTCTCGTGTCAGATTTGAACTTACCGACTCTGGACTTGGAATATTACACACTGAACCAGAGCCAACAAAAAAAATTTAAGGAGCTGAGTGTTGGCAGCTGAGTTTTGAAAGAGGGGCTAGAGCAAGCTTCTTGGGAAATTGGTGACTGTCATCAATTTTACATATCACTGTTTAGTAAAAGGAAACAGCTGAAGTCACCCTGTTTCATAAATTTTTTTTGCTTCATAAGTTGAGACAAAAGCACTGTCTGATTTGAAGATAAACAAGGTGATCTTGGAAAGAAGCCCATAGTTGTGTGGGTCCACCTGCATTCTCAATGAACTACTCTCCCAAAGTGCTTTCAGTCGCATGCTTTTATTCTCGTTTGCTGATCCCTTTACCCAAAGATGCATAAAAAAGCTTCAACTGTTATCCAGCCAAAGTTATTTCTGCTATCCTGAACCCCGCTTTCTCAGATTCTGCATTCTGACTTAGTTTTCACTATCAGGTTGTCATTGACCCATCAATCTCTGGAAATTGCATTCTGTTTAGCACAACTGTTCTGAGGATTATTGTTAATCCTAGTCTCTTCCAACACTCCTGTCAGACTCCAGATCGCGCTCTCTTATCTCTTCCTGTGCACAAAGCTCAACAGTTAGACTTCAAGACTGTCACAGTGTAATAGACAACAGTGCAGGAAAAACTCAGCAGGTCATGCCCCAACATTCCTTCCAAGTGACGTATCCAGCACCCCTGTTCTGGCCTCCTCTCCGTTGGAGAAATTGGAAAGCACCTTCGCTGTGTCCGCTATGATAACAGGGACTTACCAACTATTTCAATTTTCACACACTATTCTCACACCAACATGTCTTCGTGGCCTTGCAGACTGCCAAGCCAAGGCGACTGCAAATTGGAGGAACTGCAAGACCTGCTGAGTTTGTCCAGTATTTTTGTGTATCGTACTATAAGCACAGCATCTGCGGACTTTCCTGTTTAACTTCAAAACTGTCACAGTGTCACCTTCTCCTTTCCCTTGTCTGATTGCTGAAACAATTTGCTTTCGGCCTTGTTCCAGCTCTCTCTAGCTCTCGTTTCTCCCCCCAGCTTTTTATTTATTTATATTTTTGGATCTGGATTTGGAAATCCTCCACATGTCAGTAATCCTCTGAGAAGACCATGGTGAAGCACTGAATGCAGATCAACAACTTGCTTGGCCATTTCAGTTCAGGATCAGCAACTTGGTAATGTGGGGAGAGAAGGGGTTGAAACCACATGTAGACCTACAGAGAGCATCAGTGAACCAGGTTGGTCTACTGCAATCCAGTGACTGTGGTCATCATAACTAATTCTCATTGTATTTGTTTTAAATTTAAATTTACTCATTGAATTTAAATTCAGTGGGGATTGAACTCTTCTCTAGATTATGCATCCAATAATTAGCACAGCTCCACCTCACCTTCACTGAGTCCACAGGACAAAAGCCTGAGTCCCTCCTACCTCCTTTCATTTAAAAAAAAATTACTGCCAGTTTTCAATTGTTTCCAACTCCGTGACTGAAGGGACTCCTTCTGCTCTTTTTTTCCCTCTTTCTGTAAGGAGCATTGGGCAACAATAATGGCAATTTTTTGTCTGTCTTATGGCAGATATAAGGGAATTTTGTGTAACATTGCATGTTCTGTACTATAACACAATAAAGGAATCCTGAATCTTAAACCATGCAGAAGCTTTATGGTGCACTGGAATAATACACACATCACCGCCAGCAAGACAAATCAACAAAAAAAATCTCTGATCTTGATGCAGTGGCAATCGAACCATTTGGAGTATGTGCGGTTTGAATGGCAGATTCAAATGATACATTGATAAGTATGTCTATGTTTATAAGATGATGAGGGGCATTGAGATAGCTGGAGGCTTTTTCCCAGGGCTGAAATGGCTAACATGAGGGGGCATCATTTTGTGGTGCTTCATAGTAAGTACAGGGGAGATTTAAGAAGTAAATTTTCACACAGACTGGTGGGTGCATGGAATGCGCTGCTGTCATGGCAATGGTCATGGGGACAGATGCAAATGGATATTTTAAGAGATGATCAGGTAGATACATGGAACTGGGAAAAGTGGAGGGTTATGCAGTAGGGTAATATTAGAGTTGGTTATTAGATTAGCTCAGCACTGTGGGCTGAAGGGCCCGTACTATGCTATAGATTTCTATGTTCAATATTGCTATTTCCAACTATGCAACCAAACTGGGACCAAATGAGTTAGCCTGTACATAAACTTTAGAGTTAAGTGTTGATGCTCGTCAAGATCTTTCTCTATTTTAAACCATCTCTAACAAATCGTATGGCAAATCATGTTTGATTTTTGCTTCTGTGATTGCTTACAATTAAAGCCTTTTTCACTGCTATGTTTTTGATTTTATCCAATCTATTTATTTAAAGGATGGTCACTTTACCATATATGAAGACAATTTATAGACTTGCACTCATGTAGAGATGTAAATGATAGAACTATCTTGTTCTAAATATTCTTTCTCTTTATTTCAGTATGCTTGCTGAGAAGCTTAATATGACTCCTGAAGAAGCAGAGCGATGGATTGTCAACTTGATTAGAAATGCCAGACTAGATGCAAAAATAGATTCCAAACTGGTAAGAGGGTTTCTGAAATCATTGCATTGCTGTAAAGCCAAATCAACAAGACAAATGCTGTATTGTTGATAAACCAACAATTTATGCTGTCGCATAAATACATGCCAGAGTTACAAAGACTTGAGCTGCTGGCTTGAGTTAGCAACTTTTACTTGCTCGTGTCCATCTCAAAAGATCCTTTATTTGCTCTCCCTCTGCATACAGGTGAAATTTTCGCTGGGCTGTGAATCAGCAATTAGTGTTGGACTATCTCACTTCTGTAGTACATAACAGCATTGTGCAATTATTAGACAGCTTTATTGTTTTGCAGAAGCACTTCACATCTTGGGTGTAACTTTTCTTTAACTTAAAGAAATGTTAGGCAAATTACTTACAGAATAACCAGCTTACAGCTTTCTGCTGAACAACTAGCGGCAAATAGCCTCTACTTTGCAGCGACCATAACTATTCAATAAACCAGCTAAGTTCTGGCTTTCTTTCTATTTTTTTCTATTTGTGGCACCCTGTAGCAGCTCTAAGGAAGCATACCATTCTCTTTAAGGCAGTCATGATCAATTATCCATCATTCTCCTTGATCCGTCTTGCTGGCGGTGATGTGTGTATTATTCCAGTGCACCATAAAGCTTCTGCATGGTTTAAGATTCAGGATCCCTTTATTGTGTTATAGTACAGAACATGCAATATTACACAAAATTCCCTTATATCTGCCATAAGACAGACGAAAACTTGCCATTATTGTTGCCCAATGCCCCTTACAGAAAGAGGGGAAAAAAAGAGCAGAAAGAGTCCCTTCAGAGTCACTGAGTGTCTGTGGATTTGCCTCCAGTGCTCCTGCAGCCACGCAGATGCCTGGTCAATTCATCGGCAACCTGAGCTCCAGATCCAAACTTCCGACACGATCAGGAAGTCTTCAGTGCCCGAGGCCTTTCAGGAGCCCTTCTTCCCCTCAGCACCCTCTCAAATCCCGACTCTGATACCTAGTTTCCATGAGCCAATCTACGGCAGCTCACAGCCCATGCGGGTAGTGTGAAATTATGATTCCACCTGCTGCACACTATGATACGGTATATCCTGTTTTACGAATTCTTGCTTTATGAAAATTCACTTTTACGAAAGGTTTTGAATGGGTTTTCAGTTTTACGAAAATAGCCTTCAATAGTAGTGGATGGGACTTCGCTTTACGCCATTTCAACTTACGAAAAGTTTCGTAGGAAAGCTCTAGTTTCGTCAAGTGGGGTATACCCCTATTCTTTCATCATCTCCAAAAGTTCACTAGTTGTATTCATTGAGTTTGTAGTCAATTGTTCTCTCTTGTTCAGCTACCCCTTCAGACTTTGGCTGGAGTCTAACTTAATCACTGTGGAATAAATATTTGTATTCGTAAACTAGCGAAGTAATTCAAGGTGTTATTGACAAGGCCACTAATTTAAATTGATGAAAGTTAAATTTTCAAGATGATCAAAATTTGGAATCCATCAGTTAATGTAATAGACATACTTTTAGTTTTGTATCAAATGTTCATGTGTTCAATCCATCCTGAGAATTTAATCCAGACTGATACTTCAGTGCAATACTGAAATTATGCTTTTTTTTTTGCTGAGTCCTTAAACTAAGTTATTATTGATTTTGGGTGAATATAACAAGATCTTTTGGAAATATTTAAGGAACAGGGTACTGTCTTGATGACTGTCCAATATTTATGCTTCAGCTACCATCACAAGACAATGACCTGGCCATATAATATGGCTGCTTGCGGGAACTTGCTGTGTACAATTTAGCTGGTGTGTTTGTCTATACTGTTATAGTGACTACATTTAAAACTGTTAAGTGTGCTTTGGGACCCGAGTCAGGCAGCATAGCACAAATACCAATTAATTCTCTGAGCTTTGATGAGAGTGTGCTTTTTTTTAAATCCTTGATGGTGTATGACACAAACAGAACAAAACTGTTGCCCTTGATATTCGGATGCAGTCTCTCTGCTGTTTCTGGCCATTGAAGGACTTTTGACAAACTAGTAGACGTGAGGTAGAAGGGCCTTGCCATATTAATCAACATGCTAACTATTGATAAGAATTTTTTTCTGGCATTGATTGCTGCAAAACCTCATGATGTGATGCTCTCAATTAAACCAAGTAGACCATCGATTTCCACCTTGTCTCCAGATACTAGAAATCAATCAGTCCAAATAGAAGGCAGACTTGCCTTTCCTCTTTGAGTTTGATAGTGCATCTGTTTGTAGAAATATTTCAGCCAAATATTTTGGACTCTTCATTCCGACAGATTGGAATATTCACTTCCTCATTATCTGTGCCTTTTATCAAATATAGGGAAAAATCAAGGAGAGTATCTCTATAAATAATATAGTCTTGCACTTCCAAACAGTAAATATTTTATTTTTACGTGGGATATTTATTGCCCATCCTTAATTGCTTTCAAGAAGCTGTTTTGAATCCTTGCAGTCTGTGGGATGAGGATATCAATGTAGGAACACTGATGAATGTTCAAGGCCAGGTGGAAAGTAATTTGCAGGAAAATATAGAAAGATAATGAAGATTTTTTTTTCAAGTGGTACCAAGTGTGAGAGAGAGCACCTCAACACCAGTTCTGAAACAGGAAGAAGCAAGTCCGATGGCATGGGATAGACCCGATCATACCTATGATCAAGCAAAATGAACAAATAACTTGGTGACGAAGGCTTTAAGTGAGCAAGTAGGGAGGGGGAACCTCCAAAGTTGCATGAATTGAGGTAGCCAGCATACCACCTACCAGTGGAGGCAGAAATATGCATTCAAATTCAGGAAATTATGAAAGGAGAATAATTGTGGCATCTCAACCACCCTGAAGTTAATTGAACCAAAGAGGTAAAGTGGCTAAGTGAATGGAGATCTCACAAAGTAGACACAATTCCTTTTAAACCAACCTGTATGTAGATTCAAATTGACTTGATACTGAAGAATGAGAGCACATGAGGGAATAGCATGGGGGTTCATGGAAGCATCATATACCATATAAGGCAATTGAGAAAGATGTAAATATGCAAAGAAAACCAGCCAATAGATTGGTGGAAAGCTGATTTTGAGGTGCTGAGCATGAAACCTGCGTGGATAAAGTGGATCGCAATATTGGTAAGTGATGATGTAGAAAGATGGAGATCATTTAAAATTGTGTTCGACACAGTGCAGATATTCTATTTTCCCTTGTAGGAAAGAGTAAAATAAACAAGCGTGATACTTCATGAATAAATAAAGATGCAAGGGAATAATTAAGGGTACGTAGAAGCGCCTGATGTAAGGGTTAGGATGATACAAGTAGGGTTAGAGGAAGGCATTGGTAAATTTGCACAATGACCAAGTAATTGACAAATTAACAGAGACAATTAAGAAAGCAACAGTGAAAAACAAAATTAAATTATCAAAGATAATAAAGCAGAATAAATTACACAGAAATAAATGTTGGGATGACTATCAGGCCATTAAGAAATAGGCAGGACAGTACCACAGACAATGATAGGGAAATAACAACAATGTATTTCCCAGGCAAGAGAATGCATGGCAATAATTGATTAAATCCATTCAAAATAAATGGAATTTAAAAGACCCTGGTCCAGACTGATTGCTTTTTTGCTTTTTAAAATGACCTCAGGGTAAGACAGATTACTAAACATTATCAAATGTGTTCAGGAATTTTTAAAATCAATATATAGAGGTCCCAATGAGAGAGGATGCAATACTTGACCTATGAGGGAGGCAGACAGGTCAGGTGACAGAAGGATGTGCAGGTGAACATTTTGGGTTCAATGATTATAATGTCATTAGTTTCAAGTTAATTATGGATAAGGATAGGTCTGGTCCTCAGGTTGAAATTCTAAATTGGAGAAAGGCCAATTTTGTGGAAATGAGAAAGGATCTAGGAAGATTGGATTGGGATAAGTTGTTTTCTGGCATGGGCGTATTCAGTAAGTGGAAGGCCTTTGAAAGTACAGAGCTTGCATGTTCCTGTCAGGATTAAAGGCAAAGTTAACAGGCACAGGGATCCTAGATTTTCAAGGGATGTTGGTGATCTGGTAAAGAAGAAGAGAGATGTATACAGTAGGTATAGACAACCACAAGGAGCAAATGATACTAGAAGAGTATAGAAAATGTAAGAAAATACTTAAGAAGGAAATCAGGAAGGCAAAAAGAAGACATAAGGTTGCTTTGGCAGATAATGTGAAGGTAAACACGAAGGGTTTCTGCAAGTATGTTCAGAGTAAAAGGATAGTAAGAGGACAAAATTGGTCCCCACGGAGATCAGAGTGGTCGTCTATATATCGAGCCTCACGAGATGAGGGAGATCTTGTACAGTTTTTTTTCATCAGTATTTACTCAGTAAACTGGCATAGTGTATAAGGAAGGAAAGGAAACAAGTAGTGTCATGAAACATATTGAGATTAAAAAGGAGGTGCTTGCTGCTGTACAGCGAATAAAGGCCTGACATTTCCTCGAGCTTTGAGGGAGACGAGTGTAGAAATTGCAGTGGCCCTGGCCAAAACATTTAAAATGCTCTTAACCATGGATGAGGTACCAGAGGAATGGAGGGTAGTATGTTGTCCCATTATTTAAAAAAGGCTCCAAAAATAAACTAGGAAATTAGAGGCCTGACGTCAGAAGTGGGTAAATTATTGGAGGATGTTCTGAGAGATCATTGTTTAAAGTTCAGGATAGCAGATTGTACAAAAGATATTGAAGCACTGGAGAGTGGGCAAGAATACAATGTAGACATCCAAAGTGCAAGGGCATACATATTAGCCTGGACTTCCTTTTAAAGAAGGAAAGTTGAGGAATGACATTTGAGGTTCTGATAAAAGAATAGGCAAAAATATAAAATAATCACCAAGAAATCCAGCAGGGAATTCAGAAGAAATCTCCCCATTCAAAGAATGTTGAGAACATGGGCTTGCTGCAGCATAGAATGATGGAGATGGATAGCGTAGCTGCATTGAAAAGGCAACTGGGGAAGCAAATGGTGATAGACTAGTGATGGATTTTAGTGATAAAGCTTAGAAGGGACTTGAATGGAATAAATGTCACATAGACTGATTAGGCTGAATGGCCTGATTTGGTGCTGTGTCTTTTGTATAAATCATGTGTCATGTTTGTGGCAAGGCTGAAAAGAGCAGGTAAACTTGACTGATGTTGAACTTACTTTTTTCTCACCCCAATTGAGCTAGAGGAGATTAACATTTTAGAGCTGAAGTCTTGTGCCAGCCAGTTTAAATCCCTTTGTAAATTGAAATATTGTTGACAGATTTTAGTTTCTGTCTTCACTAAAGCTCTCAATGGGGAAATTTTAACTGACGAGAAAATTCCAGATAGACAAAACTTCAATAAGTGCCCTTTGTTATCAGGCAGATTTCTAGAAAACTAGGCATGCAGATTTTTAGTAAACTAATAAATGTGCAATGGCTTTGCTCCATTGAGTTTTGGTGAAATAGTAGTCTTGTATTAACATGGTGTGATTTCTTGAAGATCCCCTCCAGCTGAACCTGTTACTCCCACTGAAATTTATTGTCCCCACTTTTGCTAATTGAACATTTTCAAGCCTGTAACAGCTACCTAGAATTTTCTTACTCCATAACTCTCCATTTTTCTCAGTTCCATGTACCTATCTAAAGATCATATTGTACCTGCCACCATCACTGATGCTGGCAGCGCACATTCCATGCACCCAACACATTCTTTGTGAATAAACTTGCCTCTTGCATCCCCCTGTACTTACTCCCAAGCACCTCAAATCTATGTCCCCTGGTGTTCGTCATTTCAGCTCTGGGGAAAAGCCTCTGGCCATCCACACAATCAGTGCCCCTTATCAAGTCACTCCTCATCCTCCTTCGCTCCAAGGAGAAAGGATCAAGTTTACTCAACCTATCCTCTCTAATCCAGGCATTGTAAATCTCCTCTGCATACCTATCCTTCCTGTAATGATGAGATAATATTCCAAGTGGTCTAACAATACTTCATGGCCCTTGAACTCGATCGCACAGTTAATGACTGCCAACTCACAATATACCTTCTTAACAAAAGAAGATCAAAATTTGACATTTTAAGCCTGCAAGGGTTTTTGTTTGCAAATGCAGCCACTTCGATGTGTAAACTGTTTCTGAATGTTGCAACTTCATGACCTGGAGTGAAGCCTTGTGATGTTGCTGCGTTAAAACTGGTAGGCTTGGATGTTGGTGAAATAACGTAGCTCATTGGCACACATCGGGTTCTGCTTTGAAAGGATACACTTCTCTGTGAATTTGTATTGAAGGCCATATTGTGTGTTGTTGGACATCACCAAATTAAACAAACTCTGTTTTAAATGGATAAAATGTCAAATTTGGTCCTAGTAACCAGAGATTAATTCAAATGCAAGTTCTCCACCTTTATTACAAGTAGTTTATTCTGAAATATTTAAACAGTTTGACAAACTATTTTAGTATGCTGACGCAAATTTCTAGTTGCATGTCTTTGGCTTGGCTTCGCGGACGAAGATTTATGGAGGGGGTAAAAAGTCCACGTCAGCTGCAGGCTCGTTTGTGGCTGACCAGTCCGATGCGGGACAGGCAGACACGATTGCAGCGGTTGCAAGGGAAAATTGGTTGGTTGGGGTTGGGTGTTGGGTTTTTCCTCCTTTGCCTTTTGTCAGTGAGGTGGGCTCTGCGGTCTTCTTCAAAGGAGGCTGCTGCCCGCCAAACTGTGAGGCGCCAAGATGCACGGTTTGAGGCGTTATCAGCCCACTGGCGGTGGTCAATGTGGCAGGCACCAAGAGATTTCTTTAGGCAGTCCTTGTACCTTTTCTTTGGTGCACCTCTGTCACGGTGGCCAGTGGAGAGCTCGCCATATAATACGATCTTGGGAAGGCGATGGTCCTCCATTCTGGAGACGTGACCCATCCAGCGCAGCTGGATCTTCAGCAGCGTGGACTCGATGCTGTCGACCTCTGCCATCTCGAGTACCTCGACGTTAGGGGTGTGAGCGCTCCAATGGATGTTGAGGATGGAGCGGAGACAACGCTGGTGGAAGCGTTCTAGGAGCCGTAGGTGGTGCCGGTAGAGGACCCATGATTCGGAGCCGAACAGGAGTGTGGGTATGACAACGGCTCTGTATACGCTTATCTTTGTGAGGTTTTTCAGTTGGTTGTTTTTCCAGACTCTTTTGTGTAGTCTTCCAAAGGCGCTATTTGCCTTGGCGAGTCTGTTGTCTATCTCATTGTCGATCCTTGCATCTGATGAAATGGTGCAGCCGAGATAGGTAAACTGGTTGACCGTTTTGAGTTTTGTGTGCCCGATGGAGATATGGGGGGGCTGGTAGTCATGGTGGGGAGCTGGCTGATGGAGGACCTCAGTTTTCTTCAGGCTGACTTCCAGGCCAAACATTTTGGCAGTTTCCGCAAAGCAGGACGTCAAGCGCTGAAGAGCTGGCTCTGAATGGGCAACTAAAGCGGCATCATCTGCAAAGAGTAGTTCACGGACAAGTTTCTCTTGTGTCTTGGTGTGAGCTTGCAGGCGCCTCAGATTGAAGAGACTGCCATCCGTGCGGTACCGGATGTAAACAGCGTCTTCATTGTTGGGGTCTTTCATGGCTTGGTTCAGCATCATGCTGAAGAAGATTGAAAAGAGGGTTGGTGCGAGAACACAGCCTTGCTTCACGCCATTGTTAATGGAGAAGGGTTCAGAGAGCTCATTGCTGTATCTGACCCGACCTTGTTGGTTTTCGTGTTGCATGTAATCCATTGAAAATTTCCACTGGTCAAGGTAACTATTTTTTTGTTTGTAGGGGCATGTCGTCATGGGAAACAATGCTGTGTCACCATACCAACAGGTCATCGAGAAAACAAAGAGCCTCTCTTTTCGGAGTCAGATGCTTGCTATGAACATTGAGAAGAAGATGAATCAAAACAACAGGACTGAGGTGAGCACTGTGAACTGCTGTGGCCCACAATGTCCCTTTAAGAGCTAGAGTTCAAGGCCCTGCCGATACAGACTAGGTTTGATTAATTATTCATTATTTAAACTGAGCCTTTAATCTTAATTTTGCTTTTAAAATTGATGATGTGTTCATTATTACTTGCGCAACACAAAACATATGCTGGAATGTTTTAAATGGAAAATAATGTGTGATTAAGTGATATTCTAAACATGTGACCTGCAATCCCTAAAACTTCCAATTGACTTGCACCTCTGTTTAACAATTAGTCAAAGGCAATGTAGAAAAGTTAATTGCCACACAGTGGCCTTTACATTTGCAAATGATTCTGAGTAGTTACTTAATATTTGTCAGAAACTTGTACAACATGGAAACGTGCTTTTCAGTCCTTTGAGTCCATTCCAACTATCAAGCACTTATTTCCACTTGATCCCATGTTATTATCCCCACATTCCCATCAACATCCCTCAGTTTCTACCACTCATAAACAATAGAGACAATTTACAGTAGCTAATTAACCAATCAACCTGCATGTCTTTGGGATGTCGGAGGCAACTGGAGCACTTGATAAAACCCATGTAGTCAGGGGAGAATGTGCAAGCTCCACACCTTTCAACAACAGAGGTTGGGGTCGAATCCTGGTTGCTGAGCCTATTGAGGCCACAGGTCGACCATTTGCTACCTTGTGCTGCATTTATTATTGTATTAAAAACAGATGCTATTGAATTGTTGCTAATGTAACTGGAGATTCAGCTCATCTGAAGAATCTGATAAATCAACAGGAGAGATTTGCACAGTTTCACCTCAGGATGTATTATCAGAGCCAAAAAGAATGGGAAGAAAGATACAAATGTCCAGTTAACAAGTGCAAGCATTGAACTCGTCTTTCCTCATTCCCCACAAGAATTAGATGAAATTTCCATCGTACAATCATTTCATCATTGTATCCCCATCCTGCTGGTTCACATTTCTATGTTACTTTGTTCAAAAAGGTAAAATGTCTTTATAACATTAGTCTACCTTAAACTGCTTCTTGCACAGTCAATATAATGTTCACTTCTCCAGACTAGCTTGACAAAAGTGCAGTCTTCTAGGGGAACGCTGTACAGGCAGGAACTTTCAAATTGATCTGAATAAATTCTATTGATGTATTCTTTTATTTTCCCATATTTAGATGAGTCTTCAAATTGGGAATCTGACATCTTTCCTCTACCACCAGCTAAAAAAATATATCTCTTCCCATTTTATTTAGCTCCAATAATGGATCCAGCAGTGAAGCTGTGTGAATGTATTGCACTGATTCATCTCGCAATTTTTCAGATGCCTGAAGTCTGTGAAATCCTTCAGCCATGCTAGCAGCTATTCAATGACAAGTCTGTTTTTAACATAACAGTATCACAACTGAGCTTCGCAGTTATGTCAGGTTCAATTTGCTGCAGTTGATTATAAAATGCAAAATGAAGTAAGTGTGACTAGAGAAAAAACATCTGCAGACTTCTTTGGGGAATTGAGAGTATTATTTGAAAGGCAAGTGTTAAAGGGGAACTTTAGGAACAGAGATGTGTACATCAGTTCTACACATTTTTAATGAAAACAATAATATCCCTGATCTGTCCACTGCTCCATACGCAAGTTAGTGTCGCTGTTGTGGTGGGTGGTGGCAAAACTACATGCCACTATGATAGAGGATTGGTCATGATTGATTAAACACTAGTGTCAGGCTGCTGTTTTCTTTCTCCTTGTTCTCATTGCTGACTGAAATATGATGTTGGGATGGGGTGGGGCCAGGGGGTTGGGGTAGGGGAGGAAACATGTGAATAAAAAAGCTATGCAGTCAACAGTCAACAAAAAACCTCCAGCTGTGATGAGGATTACACTTTGCCACGTATTTTCACAGTGCAGCCAAAGTAGGCATGCTCAGCTCCTCGTCCAAGCAGCTTGTACTGCAGCCATCCTCTTGCTCATTCTCCAAGAGCCACTGAAAGGCTATGATCAGGAAAGAAGGAATGATTTCTGGGACACTCTATCTGTTATTACAGCATGGGACATCTGCCAATTCACCGAGTTTTTCCTTGCTCGGTTCATATGCTAGCTGTTTCTTCTAGTTTTAACATTTGGGCAAGTTTCTAATGTATTTTTGATGTCTGAATAATCAACATCTTGAACAATAATTTAGATGATATTTTGTGCCTGTTTGTTGAGAGCATGTGAGAATAATTTACATTTTTGGTGTTCATTTGATTTAAACTAGTTTTTTTTTTACTCCTGTCTTTGGCAACTCTTGGGCAAGATTTGATTTATGTCCAGAGAGTATTCTTTTACCAAAATAATATTCCTTCTTCAGTGCATTTCCAAGGAAAGAACGGGAAGTTTTCATTCGACTTCCCTTGTATAATTAAAGCATTTTGTGATCTGCTTCTCTGAAAGCTAGCTGAATAAATGCTAAATATCTTTCAATTCTAAAAGAGCAAGCAGTTCCATTGTAGCAATTCTTCAGGTTAGCAGGAAAAGAATAGCTTGCAACCATTCGTCTAAACTGCAATAGCTAATATTCTGCTCCTTTCATGTAGTTTATGGAAAATAATTGGTCTAATTTATTTCTAGGTTGTAGAGTTTGCTCAAGATGTCTTAGTAAAGTGTGTCTGGGATTGAACAAATTTAAGCAACTTTTTTTTAAAAATTTTAATTTTAGAACTGCTAATTAAACACAAATAAATCCCAGAGATCTTTGTATTATATCTTTGTCCCTCCTTCAGAGATCAAGCACAAAAGCGCTACCAGACAATGAACTGTGCATGTGCTTTTTTTTGTTTTAACCAGTTTCATGCCCAATCACCGATTCTAGCCTTTGTCAATCGGATATCATCTATTCCAGAATTATAAAAGACCATTGGACCTTTATTTATTGAGCTAATCTCTCGCTGGAATTTGATTCATTTTCCCCTTCCTTCCCCAGTGCACCTAACTGCCTCCCAACCAAAATCACATTCAGGGACACAAAATAAGTTGAGATCAAAGGAACCATTATGGGCTCAGATAATTGGATAATATCTCTCTTTCTGCCATATTTCCTACCAATACCAATGAGCAATCTATATTTAGTTAGATTTGTTAGATTTTGTATTTCTAAGCCTTGCATGTGAATTATATCATTTTATTATCCATGATCTAGCTATCTGTTCTATTCACCCATTTCAGTTACTGTTTCCAGTTCTCACATAGCCCCACTTGGCAAATTTTACTTGTCATTCTTTCACAGCACTGGGGGTCTACCCTCACTGCTCGTTCGCTGATGCTTTATGGCAGCGGCTCACATTGTTCGGGATGGTCACTGAGTGCTGCCTGGCCAGAGTGAGCATGGACAAGGAGGAATAAAATTGGAACAACAATGTTTGTCCTCCAGAGATTAAAGTAACCTTTCCAAACCAAGCAGTCAAAGCACTGCCTTGCCTATCTGTTGTGCTTTTCACCTTATTAAAGAAGTCAATCAATAGAAGTGAAGTAAAAACTGGAGGTATTCAGTGGGTAAAGCAGTGTCCATGGGGAGGGGGGGGGAGGGGTGGAATAGTAAACATTTCAAGAGCAGGAAGATGGGTAATATAACAGAGCAAAAAGGGGTGGGGGGGGGGTTAGATGGACCAAGTGGTTGAAGGATGAAGGCAGATGTTGGAGCAGGAAATGCAAAGTTGGGAAGCAGAGACAGGGAAGCTGACAAATAGAAAGAAAATGGGCACATGGAGCCCAGAGGGGAAGGTAAAAGTGGGCACTGCTGTTGCAATAAGAAGATAATGGAACCATACAAGGGAGGGATGGTAGCCAAATGGGAAGAGTGGGTACAGGTGGAAAGAGGAAAGGAGTTCATTCACAGGGGCTGGGGGTTGGAAAGAAGGATGCACATTAGAGCTCTAAGTGGAGAGTCAAAGGGGTTGAGGGCAAGCGAGTCACTTAAAGTTGGAGAATTCAGTGTTGGTGCTGCCAGTTATAGAGAGATGAACTTTGTATTTGGTCACACCCTGGCATAGGGTGAGAATGGAAAAGGAGTTAAAGTGGTGGATAACCACAAGCTCCATTTTGGGAATGAGGACAGAAGCAGGAGTAAACTATGTAGCTCCTTGAGCTGGCTCCACATTCAATAAGATCCTGCTGATGTGATTGTGGTCTCAGCTCCACTTTCTCATAATCTTCGATTCTGCCCAAGTTGAGTATTTCCATCTTGGCCTTGAGGATTTTGATGCTTGTTGGTGCAACCCTTAAAAGTACAATGCATTCATCTGGAATTCTAGTTTAAAGAAACTACAGCCTGCATTTTAGCCTCCAGTGGATGATTAACACTGCTTAGGATATAACTGTCCAGCTCTGCAGCACGTGTAGTTTTGCAGTCCTGAGCCTTGAGAAGTCAGTTTTCCAGCTTGCATCAAACTTTATGCAATTGTACCAAATGTGTTAGCATGTTTTTAAAATAAAGTTTATGACATTGTTGCCTTCTTAAATCGTTTCAATTTAGCACCATGGGAGGTTTTAATTCCATTCTTTGAAACATTGAATTTCTTGCTTCCTTTCAAATTTTTTTTTAATGTGGATCCTTTCAGATTTTGGGTATTGCTAAAAACTAAGAGCCTCTTACTCAGTAATCACCATTTTGGCCATTCCCTGTCATCTCGAGGGCAATTTATAGCAATGCAGCATGAGCTCGCGCCACCCAATTATAGTCGAGACTGTGAATCTTTGGAACATGGGAGGAAACTGGAGCACTCAAAGGAAACCCATGAAGTCACGAAAAGTATGTTCAATCTCTTTGGAGCAGCGGCAGATTTAAACCTAGGTTGTTGGTGCTATAATAATGTTCCACTAACTGCTACACTAACCATGCCACCCCTTCTCTGGAATAAACTGGAATGGAGAAACTTGACCTGTGAACCTGGTCATATTTCTGTTCATCTTTGAGAGGATGGGAGGCTAATTTATATCCTTAAAATGTAGCAACATGGACCCCTGAAGGAGGTCATTAAGTCAATTGTGACAGGTCCAGCTCTTACAGAAAACTGCACAAAAGCTGCAGAATCCCGAGCAGACCAAGATTTACAGGAGGAGCTCAGTAGGTCAGACAGCATCCAGGGGTAGAGTGCTCAGTCATTGGATTGGGTTGAGACCTTTCATCAAGTCCATCCTGACCCAAAACCTTGACTGACCATTTTTGAACCATTAATGGTGTCTGACATGCTGAGTTCCTCCAGCAATTCTTTGCTCTTTCCTCGAGCTGTCTGCTCTGTGCTTTCCCCAATAGCTATACAAATGTTTTATTATGCATTCCTGAGCAGAACATTTTCCTTCTCAAACCTGGTATGTTCCTTATTTAACTTTCTTACAGGTGCTCATTGTACCTGAGAGGAAAAGAAATATAGGATGGCATATGTTGGTCTGTGAGCAGAATTTGCAGTTTCAGAGCAAATGCAGAAAGATGGGTAGGGAATGGGTAGAGGTCAGAGGGAGAGAAACCAAATAAAATAGCATTCGGTAGAGTTTGAAAGAGAAAAATGAAAAGTCTAGCTCTGGAAATGGAGTTTTATTTTGTAAGTCTGGCTATTTTCTGACTGGTCCATAATGCTGCTGGACAACAATGCAGAACAGTATGCGCCCTGAGGATTGTGGCCAGTGATGGAGTGGAAATGCTCACTCGCAACTGGTTGTCGAACTTGTGGGGTAGTAAATTCATGGGGCTGTTTCTTATACACATCTTGGAAAATGTGGAAACTGTGTTAATGTATGAAGTACCCCATGATCCTTTGCAGAAGAACATTATTCACTAAAAATATATGATCAGCCATTTTTCCACCTGGGAGCTTGCTGTGTAGAGATTGGCTGTAATTACTCCACCAAAGTAGATGGCTCCCTAACCAAGCTAACATTGACCATCCAAAAAGAAGTTGAAGCATGTTGAGTGTGGATCATACTTAACCTGGAGTTTGAGTTACATGAATTTCCTCACAATTTGGAATCAACTGGGTAGATTTTTGAAAATACCATGGATTATCTTAATGTTTGTCAGTTGCAAAAATGATTGCCTGAAGCTCCCACCACTGATTTCAATAAGGCTCCTTTCTGATCAACTTTTTTTTTCCCCAATTGGAAATGGATAATAATGTCTCCTTGTTGGTGTAATCTGTCTTTAATTAATTACACACGACCGTTTATGCCAACTTCTTTCAGGCTTCTAGTAATAGTAGGTTGGGCCATTATTAAGACACCTCTGGAGACCACACTGTATGATGCAGAGATGAGAAACAAACTTGTTTTTCATTGTTGTGCAGCCTAGTTTCTCATGGACCCACCACGATATCTACTCTCAGATTTGTTTCTGTATAACAGTGCATGGTACCAGATGGAACAGGGAGCAAGGTCACAGTGTTTGTGAGGTCAGCCAATTGTTTATCAGACTAGCTTGTCATGAGTTTGTCATATTTGGGTGGAAATTTATGCTTTTATTTATCTCTGTGAGAAAACAGGACTGAACAACAGTAGTCAGCTCTGATTCTGGACTTCAGCAACAACAGATAGAGGCCAGCAAGAGGTGCTTACATCTCCTCAGACTGCAGCTTGGATTTAGTGTTGGTAAAGTTCATCCTAAATGACTGGGAGCTTTCCTGCAGCCTACATTTGCTTATCTTTAGTTTATTCACAGGTGTTTTTGTCCACCTCTGCTTTATTGTGGTGTTCACTTTTACTACCTGAATTTGGTCTTTCTAATACCAGGAGTTAATTCTCCACTTTGAACAGATCAAGGATTGGCAGATGATGGTCTTTCAGGTCATCCTCCAGTTGGTGCTCGTGGTTTGAGCACGGGACAAGGCAGACCTGGATGAAGAGTCTGAATTGGATTTCAAGGTGTTCTGAATTATTACCAATTCTTCAACAGAAATAAATTTTCCCCATGTAAGGAAAACTATTGTGAGTCCAAAAGAGGAAAATTTGATTTTGTTAAAATTGGCTTTGGTCTCACTGTATGGTCGAATGGGCTTGAGGGACTATGGTCTATTGTTCCTAGGTGGTCTTGTGATGTGGATAGCTACAGTAATAGTATGAAGCCGGATACCCCTCTGTGGCAGGTTTTGTTTGGAAGCCATTGTAAGTTGCACAGTTCACCTTCCAGAGGGGAACACAGGATTATTATGGCTCCTACTCTGATGGGGTTCATCTAATTGCCATTTCAGGAACCATACTTAGTTGTTTATGGGTATCTGGTGCATGGATTGTGAATGGAATTCTAACCAGAGAGTGTAATGATTGTTCAGTCTAAATCAGTGCAGTTTCTTAGTAGGCCAAGTAGAACTGGAAATGTTACAATGTGGCCATATTAACTAAATAGGTTCATTCAGATTTTAAGGTAGAGGTCATAAGTAGATAGATACAGTGGTAAAGAAGGCATATGGCATACTTGTCTTCATTGGGAAGAGCACTGAATAAGAAGATGACGTTGTAGCAGTATAAAACTTGTGTTAGGCCACATTTGGAATATATATACTTGATCTGTTTTTTAATTTATAGTTTTATTTTCATGGTGGATTAACATCATCTATTTATAATAATTTATTGGATTTAAATTCAGCTCCCATGGCAGGGATTAAGAGCGATTGGGAACAAGATTTGAATTTAATATTTTCTACTCTCAGCTTTATTAATGACTCTTCATTTTGTGCAAGGCATTGCTTATTAGAATTTAAGGTGGTGCATAGAACACACATGTCCAAACTTAAATTATCTAATTTTATTGCAGATATTGATCCATTTTGTGAGAAATGTAAAATTTTTAAAGCTTCTCTGATCCATTATGTTTTGAAAGTGTCCAAATTTAGAGAAATTCTGGAAAGACATTTTCAAAACTTTATCAATGATTCTTAAGATTAATTTGGAATCTTGCCCATTAACTGCTTTGTTTTTTCTTGTGATTCAAATAATCTTATATCGGCATCTCAGGAAAAAGTTTTAGCTTTTACCATGTTGATAGCCAGACAAGCAATCTTACTGAAATGGAACGATGATTCATCCTCTACTCATACACAGTGGTTCTATAATGTAATGTCCTATTTAAGTTTGGAGAAAAAATGAGATATAATATTAAAGATAGAAATGTTCAATCTATGAAGTTGTGGGGCCCATTCTTAGAATTTTTTTATAGTTGGGAGAATTAATAATTATTGTATGTTCCAGTTGTTCATTGCCTGTTCTTTGAGGGTCATCAGTGGTTCCACATTATTTTTCTTTGATTAATTCAAAAGGTAACCTTGATTAGAGGGAGGGGTTAGGTTAGATTAGAGTTGGCTTTAGTTTTTAGGGGTTTTTTTTCATTTTTTTCCTTTATACATTATTTCAATTAAAGCGTTTAACATGATTGCATGGATCAATTCAATTCAATTTTTTTGAGGTATTACAACCAATTGTTTATGTAGTTTTATCAACATTTTTTGGGTTTTTAGTGCATGCTTACTTGTATGCAAAGGAATTATGTAATTGTCAATTTTGTATTTATACTTGAACGTTAAACTTAAAAATATTATAAAAGAAAGGAAATCAGGGTGAGATATTGGTTGTCCCATTACAGGAAGGATGTGGAAGCTTTGGAAAGCATACAGAAGAGTTTTACTAGGATGTTGCCTTGTTTAGAAAGTGTGAATCATGGAGCATCAGAAGCTGAGGTTTATAAAATGATGAGAGACATTGATAGGGTGGACAGTCAGAATCTTTTCTCTAGGGCCAACGTGTCAAACACTAAAGGTTATGTGTTTAAGGTGAGGAGGAGGAGGAAGGTTAAAAGAAAGGTGTTTTTTTTTACACAGTGGTGAGTGCCTGGAACAGGCTGCCAGGAGTAGAGGTGGAAGGATATATGTAGTAGCATTCAAGATGCCTAGATAAACACATGAACATGAAGGGGATAGAGGGCTATTTATCGGGTGCAAACAGCAGTTTTAGATTGACTTGGACATTGTTCGGCACAGTCATGTGGGGCTGAAGGGCCTGTTCCTGAGCTGCGCTGTTCTATGCTCTGCCAGTTTAACTGCTGAGTAATCCTTCCTGTGTTACTCATGGATTTGATCTTATTGTTGCTTTGCAGGCTCCCTCTTGGACCACTACAGACACTGGCTTTTACTGAAAATAATTGCAGAATTATTTACAAATTGAAGATCACGTCAGTCCTGATTTTTACCAGACCAAATGAAGCTCATCTTGGCAATAATTCATTTTTTTAATCTGTCACATTTTAAGATCAGAATCTGTGGATCAAATAAAAATCTAATTTAAAATTATTGTGACCATTTGTTTTTGTGCTTGAATGTGGTTTATGTGTGGCTCTGCCATTCCATGTTTGTTGGAATAGAATTTGAAAGAATTCAGGATGATGTACCAGAGAAAGCTGGCTGGAAATGGTGGTGCCCTATCCTTGCTGAAAATCTATAAACACTCTGGGTTCAACTTCTGTGACAAGCTCCACCTAATATGAACGTGGGGCAAAACCTGAAGTACAAGTGGTGTAAATTCATCGGATGTGTGATGATGGACATTTCTCAGAGCAGCATAAGACCTAGGAGTAGAATTTGGCCATTCAGACCATCGAGTTCATCCTGCCATTCCATCGTTGCTGATTTGCTATTCTTTTCACCCCCCCCCCCCTATTCTCCTGTCTTCTCCCTGAAACCCTTGATTCCTTTCCTAATCAAAACCCTATCCACCTCTATCTTAAATTTACACAATGACTTGGCCTCCACAACCATCCATGGTAATGAATTCCATAGATTCACCACCCACTGGATAAAGAAATTCCACCTCATCTCTGTTCTAAAGAGATGATTTTGTGGCTGTGGCCTCTGGTCCCAAACTCCTCACATTTAAAACATGCTCTCTAGTCCTTTCAGTATTCAAAAGGTTTCAATAAGATTTTCCCTCCACTCATTCTTCTAAATTCCAGTGAGCCAGGAGCTCTCATCATACTGTGTTTAGGTCTTGCTGGTACTGTGGGAAACTGCCTGGCTGGTTTTTACATACTGCTGTCTATCTTCCAAAAGTGATTTCATTCACTTTTACAGAACCAAGTATTAAAGACACTGGAACCCAGAAATGGATAAAGAATTTTCCCCAGGCAGCCCCTGCACAGAAATAGTTCAGGCTAGAGCCACATGAAGCCCGTTTCTCGCTCCACAGATGTCTCTTGATCTGTTGAGCATTTTTAGTAGTTTCAGTTTTTTGAAATGTTATTACATTACACAAAAGTGCCATCCACAGTAAGTAAAAGGCAGTCAATGGTTCGGGCCTGAGCCTTTCATCAAGAAACTGGAAGAGAACATCTTCACAGTAGGCATCCTTCAAAGAGCCTTTGCAGTGGAGCAGCCAAACAGTTACACAAGAAAACTTGTAGATTCTGGGGTTGAGTGCAATCCACAAAAGTGCTGGAGAAACTCAGCAGGTCATGCAACAGCTGTAAGAAGCAAAAGGCAGTCAACTTTTTGGGCCATCACCTATTTTACTGTTTTAAAGTAATTCAGCATTAGGATTCATGTATCCTCATCAGAAGGTCCACGAGATGAGCAAATCATTCCTAGCTGACAGTCCTGGAGCAGTCGTGAGGAGGAAGGCTGAGTAAGTACTTCATTCAACCATCAACACTTTCAGTCAGACACTCCAAGTCAATGCACCTTTGAGCTGCTAGAGGTACGGATCTGGACGTTTCCGCTGGTTGATACTTGGCTAACAACTGCAGTCGTGGTGATGGTGGGAATGAGTGTATGCCATTGAGGTGGCTGCACCAATCACACGGGCAGCTGGCTTCTGGATGGTGTGACTTGCGTTAGATTCACATGCTTCCAGGTCATTGGAGGGAAACCATTGACTTGTGCTGTGTTAATGTTTCTTTTTCTGAAGGGAAAGTAGGAATATCCTTATGTTAGCCTGGGGATATTGATTGCATGATGGCACACACTAATGTCAGAATCTCAAATATAGTCGTTAGGCTACCAACCTTGTGTGCCTTTTTAACATAAGAAGTTTAACGTAAGCTACCTGGCCCTTTGAGTCTTCTCTGCCATTCAATGAGATCATGGCTGATCTAATGATAGGCTCATCTCCACCTACCTGCATTTTTCCCATATGCCTTATTTCCTCTTCTATGTAAAAATCTATTCAACCTTCAAAATATTTACTGAGGTAACTTCCACTGCTTCAATGGGCAGTGAATTCACCACCCTCTGGGAAAAGCAGTTTCTTCTCATTTCTGTCCTAAATCTACTACCCTGGATCTTGAACCTATGCCCCTCAGTTTTAGTCTCCCCCACCCAATAGGAACAACTTACCTACTTCTCTTTTAGTGATGCCTTTCATAATTTTATGTATTTCTATATTTCTAAATTCAAGTGAGTACTGCCCCAGATGACTCAATCTCACCTCATTGGCTAACCCCCACCTCACCCACCATCTCTGGAATCAACCTGGTGAATCTCCTCTGGACCACCTCCAAAGCCAGTACATCCTTTCTCAAGAAAGGAGACCAGAACTACACACAGATGTAGCCTCACCAGTACCTTGTACAGTTGCAGCATAACCTCCCTGCTCCTAAATTCAATCCCTCTAGCACTGAAGGCCAACATTTCATTTGCCTTCTAAATAGCCTGTGCACCTGCAAACCAACTTTTTGCGATTCACGCACAAACACCCCCAAGTTTTGCACTTCATTACGCTGCCATCGTTTGACATTTAAATAATATTCTAATCTTCCATTTTTTCTTCCAAAGTGGATAACCTCACATTTGCCAACATTAAACTCCATCTCCCAGATCTTTTCCCACTCACTTAACCTATCTAAAAACACACAAATGCTGGATAAACTCAGCAGGTCAAACAGTGCCTTTATGTGAATCTATACATCAACGTTTCGGGCTTGAGCCCTTCCAACCAGAAAAACCCCTGTATCCCAACTCTCTATTTTCTATTGGTTAACCAATCCTCTATGCATGCTAATAGATCACTCCAGCTTTGTGCATCCTTATGATGTACAAGTCTTTTATGTGTCACCTTATCGAACATCTGGAAATTCAAGTAAAGAGCTCCCCTCCATCTACCATACTCGTTATATTCTCAAAGAACTCCGATAATTTTGTCAAGTAGGCCCGCCTTTGCTGAATCCATGCTGTGCCTGCCTGATGGATCCATTTCTCTCCAGATTCCTTGCTATTTCTTCTTTATAATGACAGCTTCAAGTATTTTCCTAATTACAGATGTTAAACTAACTCCCTGCCTTTTGCCTACATTCTTTTTTAAATAGTGGCACGACATTCGCCATCTTCCAATCTGCCGGGACTTGCCCAGAGGCCAGAGAATTTTGATAAATCATTACCAAAGCCTCTACTATAACTTCTGCCATTTATTTCAGTACCCTGGGATGCATTCCATCAGGACCAGACATTTTTCTATCTTTAGACCAACAAGTTTGCTCAGTACTACCTCTTTAGTGATTGCTATTGCATCTAGGACCTCATCTCCCATCACATCCATAACATCTGTCTTTAGCATGTTGGACGTGTCCTCCACCAAGAAGCCTCAGCCATTTCCTCATTCTCCAAAGGACCAAGCTTCACTTTAGCCACCCTTTTGTGCTTCACATAATTATAAAAACTTTTATTGTCCAATTTTGTGCCATTCTTTTTTCATAGTGTACCTTCCCTCTCCTTATGGCTTGCTTTGTGGTTCTTTGTTGCTTTTTAATATTTTTTAACTCTTCTAGTTTCCTACTGCTCTTGATGACTTTGCATTCATGAGCTTTTAGTTTCATGCCTTCCTTTATTTCCTTAGGCTGGCTGACCCCAACATTACTATCCTTGCTTTTAACTGGAATATACTTTTGTTGAGCACTGTGAAAAATATCTTTGAAGGTCTTCCACTATTTCTCAATCATAGCCTGCGTTCCCAGTCTACCCTGGCCAACTCCTCCCTCATCCCCTTGTAGTTTCCTTTATTTAGGCATAATGCACTGGTTTTAGACCAAACTATTGTACCTTCCATTTGAATGAGAAACTCAGTCGTACTGTGATCACTTTCCAAAATCATTAATTTTACTTGTCTCATTGCACAGGATCAGATCCAAGATAGCATGTTCCCTTGTCAGTTCAATAACATGCTGTTCAAGAAAGCCATCATGGATACATTCTATCAAGTCCTCCTCAAGATTGCCTCCACTAACCTTATTCACCCAGTATTTGTGTTAAAGTCCCCTACAATAACTGCTGTTCCATCCTTGCATGGATCTGATATTTCTTGTATGTTAATATTGGTGGCCTATAGATAACTCCCTCCAGTGATTTTTTTTGGTTGCCTTTACTATTCCCAATCTCTACCCAAATGGACTCAACATTTTGCTGCTTAGATTTTACATAATCTCTCACTATTGTCCTGATCTCATCCTTAACTAAGAGCACTATCCCACCTCCCTTCCCTTCCTGCTTGTCTTTCTATATTACCTGGTAACCTTGGATATTTAATTCCTAGTCCTCTCCATCCTGCAACCACTTTTCTGTAATGGCCCTAAATCATACCCCTTTGCACTGATTTGTGCAAACTATGGAGACTCCATAGTTAAGAGGACGGATAGGGGATTCTGCGGACGCAGCAAGGAGAACCGGATGGTGGTTTGCCTCCCTGGTGCCAGGATCCGGGATGTTGCTGCTCGTGTCCCAGATATCCTAAAGTGGGAGGGACAGAAGCCAGAGGTCGTGGTACATGTAGGTACCAATGACATAGGGAGAATCAGAGAAGAGGTCCTAAAAAGTGAGTACAGGCAGTTAGGTAGGGAGTTAAAAAGAAGAACCGCAAAGGGGGTAATCTCTGGATTACTCCCTGTGCCACGTGACAGTGTGAATAGAAATAGAATGAGGTGGAGGATTAACACGTGGCTGAAGGGGTGGAGTAAGGGGCAGGGTTTTAAGTTTCTGGATAACTGGGACCTTTTTTGGGGGAGATGTGACCTGTACAGTAAGGACGGGTTACACTTAAATCCCAGGGGGACCAGAATCCTGGCAGAGGTATTTGCTAGGGCTACTCAGGATCCTTTAAATTAGAATGGTTGGGGGGAGGGAACAAAATAGTACAGAGCAGTAAGGAGAAAGTTAGAATGCAAACAAAGAAAGTTTGTAGTAAGTATTTGAATATGGATGGGCAGGTGATAGAGAAGGGAAATGCTCTGGAAGAAGATGAAGGGCAATTGGCAGGAAAAGTAAATAATGTTGTTATTAAAGATGAGGGAAAACAGGGATTAAAAATTGGGAAATCTCTGAAATTCATATATTTTAATGCCAGGAGTATTGTAAAAAAGGTGGATGAGCTGAAGGTGTGGATTGATACTTGGAAGTATGATGTGGTAGCGATTAGTGAGACATGGTTGCAGGAGGGATGTGATTGGCAACTGAATATCCCTGGGTTTCGTTGTTTTAGGTGTGATAGAGTCGGAGGGGCAAGAGGAGGTGGGGTTGCATTGCTTGTCAGGGAAAATATTACAGCGGTGCCTAGGAAGGATAGATTAGAGGGCACATCCACGGAGGCTATTTGGGTGGAACTGAGGAGTAGGAAAGGAGAGGTTACACTTGTAGGGGTGTATTATAGACCACCCGGAGGGGACCGAGACCTAGAGGAGCAAATCTGTAGGGAGATAGTAGATATTTGTGATAAGCACAGGGTTGTAATTATGGGAGATTTTAATTTTCCACATATAGATTGGGAAACACATTCTGTGAAAGGACTGGATGGGTTAGAGTTTGTGAAATGTGTGCAAGATAGTTTTTTACAACAATATGTAGAGGTGCCGACCAGAGAAGGAGCAGTGTTAGATCTACTGTTGGCAAATGGGATGGGTCAAGTGACGGAGGTTAGTGTTGGCGAGCACTTCGGGTCCAGTGATCATAATGCCATCAGCTTCAATGTCATTATGGAAAGAGAGAAATCAGGGCCAAGGATTGAGGTTTTTGATTGGGGAAAAGCTAGATTTGAGGAGATGCAAAAGGACTTGCAGGGTGTGCATTGGGACAATTTGTTTTATGGGCAGGATGTAGTAGAGAGATGGAAGTCTTTTAAAGATCAGATTTTGAGAGTGCAAAAGCTTTATGTTCCTGTTAGGTTAAAAGGAGGGGCAAAAGGTTTGAGAGAGCCGTGGTTTTCAAGGAATATTGGAAACTTGGTTCGAAGAAAAAGGGAGGCGTACATTAGATATAAGAAGCATGGAGTTAAGGAGATGTTTGAAAGATACATTGAATGTAAGAGGAATCTTAAGAGAGGAATTAGGAAAGCTAAAAGAAGGTACGAGAAAACTATGGCAAGCAGGGTGAAAACTAATCCAAAAGAGTTCTACAAATATGTTAATGGTAAGAGGAAAGCTAGAGACAAAATTGGTCCCTTAGAAAATCAGAGCGGAAAACTGTGTGGAGCCTAGAGAAATGGGGGAGATATTGAACAGTTTCTTTTCTTCAGTATTCACGCAGGAGAAGGATATTGGGAGATGTGAGATAAAAAAAAGCAAATTGGGTATATATGGGGAATATAGAGATTACAAAAGGTGTAGTTTTAAGGCTTTTGAAGAATATAAAGGTGGATAAGTCTCCAGGACCAGACGGGATCTTCCCCAGGACATTACAGAAGTAAAGGAGGAAATAGCAGAGGCTCTGGCGGTAATTTTCCAAATGTCATTAGATATGGGGATAGTGCCGGAGGATTGGCGCATTGCGCATGTGGTTCCGTTATTTAAAAAGGGTTCAAGGAAGAAGCCTGGCAACTATCGGCCTGTAAGTTTGACGTCTGTGGTAGGTAAATTAATGGAGAAAATTCTTAGAGATAGTACTTATAAACATCTGGATAGACAGGGTCTGATCAGGAGCACTCAACATGGATTTGTGGGAGGAAGGTCATGTTTGACCAATCTGATTGAATTTTTTGAAGAGGTGACTAGGAATGTGGATGAGGGTAGCACAGTGGATGTTGTCTATATGGACTTCAGTAAGGCCTTCGATAAGGTACCACATGGAAGGTTAGTTAGGAAGGTGCAGTCTTTAGGTATAAATTTTAAGATAGTCAAATGGATTGAACATTGGCTGAAAGGGAGAGGCCAGAGAGTGGTAGTGGATAATTGTCTGTCAGGTTGGAGGCCGGTGACCAGTGGTGTGCCTCAAGGATCTGTATTGGGCCCATTGTTGTTCGTTATATACATTAATGATCTAGATGATGGGGTGGTGAATTGGATTAGTAAATATGCAGACGATACTAAGATAGGTGGAATAGTGGATAATGAAGAAGGTTTTCAAGGATTGCAGAGGGATTTGGGCTGCTTAGAAAAGTGGGCTGAAAAATGGCAGATGGAATTTAATGCTGATAAGTGTGAGGTGCTTCATTTTGGTAAGAAGAATCAGAATAGGACATATGTGGTAAATGGGAGAGCATTGAGGAATACAGAAGAGCAGAAAGATTTAGGAGTGACGGTACATCGTTCCCTGAAGGTAGAAACTCACGTGAATAGGGTGGTGAAGAAGGCTTTTAGTATGCTGGCCTTTATCAATCATTGCATGGAATATAGGAGTTGGGAGGTGATGTTGAGATTGTATAAGACGTTGGTGCGGCCTAATTTGGAGTTCTGTGTGCAGTTCTGGTCGCCTAATTATAGGAAGGATATAAACAGAGTGGAGAGAGTGCAGAGAAGGTTTACCAGAATGTTACCTGGGTTTAAGCATCTAGAGTATAGGGAGAGATTGGACAGATTAGGTCTTTATTCTTTGGAGCGTAGAAGGTTGAGAGGGGATTTGATAGAAGTATTTAAGATTATGAAAGGGATAGACAGAATGGATGTGGATAGACTATTTCCGTTAAGAGGAGGAAAGATTAAAACAAGAGGACATGAGTTAAGAATTAAGGGGCAGAGGTTTAGAGGTAACATGAGGGGGAACTTCTTTACTCAGAGAGTGGTAGCCGTGTGGAATGATCTTCCGGGAGAAATAGTGGCGGCGGAGTCAATTGTATTATTTAAGAAAAGGTTGGACAGGTATATGGATGAGAAGAAGATGGAGGGTTATGGGCATTGTGCAGGGAGGTGGGACTAGAAAGGGGTGTTTGGTTCGGTGCGGACTAGAAGGGCCTAATGGCCTGTTTCCGTGCTGTAATTGTTATGTTATATGTTATGTTAAGTTCTCTGACCTTGTTTTGAATATTATTGGCATTCAGATAAAGTGCCCTTATCTTCATTGAGCTTTTAAAATATTTGCCTCTTTTCCACTTGACTTTTATCCACTCTACCCTTTTCTCTTAACTTTTGCTTTTATTTTATCCACACTCTGACTTTATTCATCCCTCTCCAATCTTTTGAACAAAATTTAGTTTAAAGCCCTGTCCACAGTCCTAGTTATGCAATTTGCTAGGATCCAGGGCCCATCATGATTCAGATGGAGCTCGTCAACTTTGAACAGTTCCTCTCCCCAATACTGGTGCCAATTTCCCATGAATAGTAACCCACTTCTCCCACACCAATCCTTGAGCCACACATTTAACTCTCTAATCTTCTGGACCTTGTGCCAACTTGTAAGTGGCTTAGGTAGTAACCCAGAGATGACCTTTTTGATTCTGATTTTTAAAAATTTGGTCCCTAGCTCCTCAAATTCCCTTAGCAGAACCTCCTTCCTGGTTCTACATAAGTCATTGATACCCACATGGACCTCAACAACTGAATCTTTCTCCTCCCATTGCAAATTCCTCTGCAGGTCAGATTAGATGTCCCAAACAGGGTATCAGGCAGGCAACACAGTCTTTGGGATGCACTATCCCTGCAACAGCAAAATATCCCTGATTACCACTACAGGTCTCTTACCCCCCCCCCCCCCCCCACATCCCTTCCCCCACCCCCTGGCCTTGACTGGCTTCCTGAACCACGGGCCAGGTTGCTCCTCCATACAACAGCCCACACGTTTATCCATACAAGGAGTAAGAATCTCAGGCTTTGGAGACAAGATCAAAGGATCAGGCTTCTCCAGCACTCTTTTGGGTCCCACCACCTGCCTCACTCACAGTCAACCCCTCTTGCCCTCTGACCACAGGCTGAATTTGAGGCAGCTATTCTAATGAGTGTGACTGTCTCCTGAAACAAAGTTTCCAGGGACTTCTTCCTCCCTGATGTGTTTGAAGCTCAGATTCCAGGTCATCAATTTTGAGCTTGAATTCAAACATTTGTTGCAGATGTAGTCATCAGGAACCATAACAGTGTCCACCTGCTCCCACATCATGCAGCTACAACACATCACCTGATTCTGCATCCCTACTTTATTTAAATTACTTTAAATTTGATGACTTTTATATACCCACTGCAAAAGCCTTACCTACTCCTCACCTGTGCCTCCTCACCAAGCACTATAATGATGAAACTGAAACACCTGGAGGAGCATCAAACAGTCACATGGAGAATGTGCAAACTCCTTACGGACAGCGTTGGATTTAAACACAGGTGGGCTGGTGCTGTAACAGCATTGTTCTAACCATACCGCTGATTATGAGGTAGCTGGGTCTGGATCACTAGGCTGAGGGACCCCCATCAAGGCCGTCTTGCTAAGTGAGGAGTGAGATCAGCTGTGGAGTTTAACCCACTACTCCCTACTTCAGTTTTAGTGGAGCACCAGCACCCACCGGCTCTGGGGCAAGTTTCCATTGTGCAGTTCCACCTTTTGTATTTATAGTCCATAGACATGACTATTAGGCCACAATAGTTCATCAATCATTGCTATGTATTGGATCTTGCTGTGCAGAATTTGGCTACAGTATTCTGTGTCACCAAACAAGGTATGGCTGTGACATATCTTGAAATTCTTTGCTTCCCCACATTTCTGCCAGTGACCCTCCTGGTGTCATTTTTAAATAGTCTGACTCCATTCAATCCCTGAGCTTTACTGACATAATACTAATGATTTTTCAGTGTGGGTAGGACAGCACTGAGGCCCATTCAGCTGGTCACAACTGCATAAGCTCGTGAAAGAGCTTTCTGGTTAGTCCCATTTCCCTCTTCCCGATAAAACCAGTTTGCTCTTGTGTTTCTCCTGCAGAACCTGCTTCCTCTACCCCTCCAGGCACTTCATTCCACATTTCATTGACTTGCTGCATGAAATCACTCTCTTCTCCCTCCAAATCCATTCAATTTACTTCAAAGCAAGTGTCCTAGACATTTCCACCTTCCTGCAGGCTCACCAGGCCTTGTTAAATTGCATCAAAACCCCCATTTGACATTAATACAGTGCCTTCCATAATGTTTGGAACAAAGACACTTTATTTATTTGCCCCTGTTCTCCACGGTTTTAAATTTGTCATCAAACAATTCATATGTGATTAAAGTGCACATTTCAGATTTTATTCAAGGCTATTTATATACATTTTGGTTTGACCATGTTAAAATTACAACACTTTTTATACATTGTCCCCTCATTTCAGGGCACCATAATGTTTGGACATTTGGCTTCTCAGGTATTTGTGATTACTCAGGTATGTTTAATTGTTTCATTCGTGCAGGTTATAAGAGACCTAGGCTTGCTTCTAAGTTTTTCAACACCTTTGGAGTTGTCGTTGCCATTTTTCAACATGAGCCCGAGTCGTGCCAAGGAAAGTCAAAGAAGCCATTATGAGGCTGAGAAACAAGAATAAAACAGTAAGAGACATCGCCCAAACTTTAGGATGACCAAAATCAACAATTGGGAACATCATTAAGAAGAACGAGCATATTGGTGAGCTCAGTAATCGCAAGGGGACTGGATTTCCAAGGAAAACCTCCACAACTGATGACAGAAGAATTTTCATCATAATGAAGAAAAATCGCTAAATGCCTCTCAGACAGATCAGAAGCACTCTTTCAGAGGTGGGTATGGATGTGTCAATGACTCCTCTCCACAGAAGACTTCATGAACAGAAATACAGAGGCTACACCACAAGATGCAAACTGCTAGTTAGCCACAGAAACAGGATGGCCCAATTACAGTTTGCCAAGAAGTATTTAAAAGAGCCTTCAGAATTCTGGAAAAAGAACTTGTGGACAGATGACACCAAGATTTTCCTATATCAGAGCGATGGCAAGAGCAAAGTGTGGATACGTAAAGGAACTGCCCAAGATCTAAAGCATACCACCTCATCTGTAAACTACGGTGGTGGGGGTGTTTGGGCCTGGCCATATATGGCTGTTGCAGGTATTGGTGCAGTTTTCTTCATTGGTGATGTAATTGCTGATAGCAGTAGCAAAATTAATTCTGAGGTGTATAGAAACATCTGCTCAAGTTCAAGCAAATGCCTCCAAACTCATGAGGCAGCACTTAATCCTACAGCAAGAAAATGATCCCAAACTTACTGCTAAAGCAACAAAAGGAGTTTTTCAAAGCTAAAAACTGGAAAATTCTTGAATGGCCAAGTCAGTCACACAATCTAAATCCAATTGAGCTTCCCTTTCATTTGGTGAGGAGAAAACTTAAGGGGACAAGACCCCAAAGCAAGTAGGAGCTGAAGATGGCTGCAGTGGAGGCCTGGCAGAACATCTTCAGAGAAGTGATGTCTATGAATCATAGACTTCAAGCAGTCATTGCATGTAAGGGATATGCACTTAATAGCCTGAATACACCTGGGATTATCTGATCTCGGAAGCTAAGCAGGCACAGGACTGGTCAGTATTTTGAGGGGGGAACACCAGGTGCTGTAAGTTTCTGTGAGGGGCACTGGACAAAGTGGCGATTCTCTGTCTGCTTTACAGTAGGCAAAAGTTAAAGATTTCATGTATGTTACATTGTAAATGTAGTGTTACATGACAATAATGAGACCTTTGCCTCTATATGCAGCAAAATACCAAACATGACTAATATATACCATTGCTATGAAATGAAAGGACTGTTTAAAAAGTGCTGTTATTTCTACATGGTCAAACCAAAATGTATACAAATACCCTTTCATAAAATCTGGAATCTGCATTTTAATCACATGTGAATTGTTAGATTACAAATTTAAAACTGTGGAGCACAGGGGCAAATAAAAGAAAAAAGTGTTTTTGCCCCAAAGATTAGGGAGGACCCTGTATATATTTCAATTCCCCTTAATCTCAACTTTGACAGAGCTACCCACATATTTTTGCACTCTATTATCAGTGGTTGATGGCAACTTAAAGCAAATGGCTACAGATGATGGGTAATCTGAAGTAAAATCCAAGGTTGCATGAAATACTCAGCAGGTCTGGCAGCAGCTATGGAGAGGAAAGAAACATTTAACATTTCAGATTGATGAACTAGAAAGTTTAAAAAGCGGACATGCTTAAATTTACATAGAAAGAGGGGGATGGAGAAGAAAGGAGATGTCTGCAACAGACAGACAACCCAGATTGGTGTTGACCTTTGATGGGCAGGTGTAGGCCACCCTGTCCCTTGATCTTCCTCGACCATTCAAAAAAATCCTTGGCTGTGTTGATTTCCTGTGCTCTATCCCTAGTCCTCAACTCCCCTACAGATTAAATGCCTCTCAATCGCTGCCCTGAATGAGTTCACTGTCTGCAACCCTCTGAGGAGAATAATCTAAGGATTCACAACCTTCTGATAGAAGATATTCCTCCTCATTTCCATCGTATCCATTGATACTCATGCCACATTCTCTTCAACTCCTCCCAGATTCCACCACTCCCCAACACACCAGGGGAAATTTACAGAGGCCATTTGACCTACCAACCTGCTCATCTTTGGGATGTGGGGAGAAAACCCAGGGAAAGCATGCAACCTCCACATAGTCAGGCCCCAAGTTCAGGATTGAACTCGGATTGCCTGTGCTGTGAGGATGTGGCTCTGCTCGTCATTAGGTCAGTTCTAAGTATTGGCCCTTGGGAAGGACATTGGGTTCATGGAGTTCCAGGGAGGAGGGACTGGAGGTGGGCAGAGACTGGAGAACCAGGGTGGGTCAGCCTGGAGGGGCAGAGGAATTTATAGAAGTGATGGTTTAGACCGAGTCGATGGCAAGCTGATCCTCATGGCAGAAGGCACATTGTTGATGGATGCAGAGAGGGAATGAGGAGAGTGATTCGTGATGAATGTAAGCCCAATGAAAACCACACAAATGGGAACTTTCAATGGGGGTTTGGGGCACACACCCAAAGCATCAACAAGGCTGAGCAAGAGTATGATGTTGAACTAACTGAGCATTGTTTCAAAGAATTAGCATTGATCCAAATGGTGGACTGTGTGGCAGGCTTAATCATAATTACTCCAAAGAATGGTGCTGTGGTGAGGAAATTAAGTATTTATCTTAAGGCTATCTTCTGTTTTATTTTAGTGATGATTCACCCCGCAGAAGGATAAATATGTAGCCCTGAATCGAGACTGTGCCACAGATGTAACATAGGGAAATCAAAGCTCTTGGTGTGAGATTTCCACACTCTCAGCTTAAGCCAACTCACGAATTGAACAGATTGAGAGGTTTATAAATACATATGTACATCACCACTTCACAGTTTGAGAGTGAGCTTCATAGGAAAAGAATTGCTTGGCCACGTGTTCACAGGCCTGATCTAATCCTGTCAGCAGTGATGCTTCAATATAATGACATGGAGTACAGTGTATTCTAGGCACAATGAGGACAATCTCTGACAATGAGTATGTACAAGGTGAGCATTATCCTGCACTCTGCAAGTGCCACTAAGCTGATGGATGGTTTCAGCTTTCCCCGAGTGGGTTCCCCAAATCTATAGGGGATGAGTCTAGGGACAACTGCCCTTGTAGGTTATGGTGAGAATATCTGACCCAGATAAACAGTCTACTGTAAGCCTGGAGGGGGTGAGATAAAAGAGGTTGGGAGTGGGAGAGTGATAAAATGTAGAGATTCTGAATGTCTGATCCAGAAGATGCAATTATTTCTTTGAAGTGACCTTACCCCTACAGATGGGCATGTGACAGGTGGCCAGAAATGACTGGCTGCTTTGGAATGGGAGTCAATAACTTAGCACCTGCCCTTAACCCAATAGCCAGAAACCTTTCCCCTGGCCAACTAGAAGAAAGCTCCATTCACCTATCTTGTCTGGGATCTTCTTTAATCAATTCTGTGGATATCTGAGGGGCTGGAATCTTTAAACCATTGAGAATGTGTTCAACTCTCCTTCTAAAGGGCTGTGCTGATCATTCTACACCAGCATATTGGGCTCAGACCTTTAGCTGAGTGTTCCTCCACCTTCCTTCTCAATGGGCACTGGAGCATCCAGGAAATGGGTGAAGGCCTGCTGCAGCCTACTTCAAAGCCTGCTGGAGGTTTGGTTGCCTTTGGTTCATCCACCTTTCAGGCACACTTCATTCAGCTAAGGGTTCCTCTACTCTTCCCTGGATGTTTATCCTTCCATTGTTATTGTCACAAGTGAAGAGAGAACATATGGCCGACACTCATTGTCAGGAAGTATCTTGCATTGAACATCAGCAGGTTCTTCCAGTTATCCCTTTTTTACAGGCTAAGGACAACTTTGGTCCATTAGCTGCAGGAGGTTGGCTTGGCTTGATGTTGCTTGTGCTGCCCTTGCTTGAAAGTCACTGTCCTCCCTCCAGCCTAAGTCAGACCATGGCTTTCCCATTCCTTCAACCCACTGACCAAACCTTGCTTCTCAACATGTATATTCATCAGCAGCTCTTTTTGAGAGAGTCTCCACTACTCTTGGATTTGCATCTGGCTTCTATCCCTAATGTTGCTCTCCTGTGAGCTGCCCCACCCGAGGAAATGTGTTTTATTTGTTTATTTTTATTCACCCTATAGAATCTTTCCTTGCATTTTTTGTTCTTCCATTAGATCACACAGAAATACTGACCCCTTGTGTAAATGAATCCTTCAGGCCATCCTGTGACTGTTATTCCGGACAGTCCACTGTACATTTCAATGCCAAGGGTCCCGTTCTTCCGAGAACCGTCTCATGGAGTGAGGCACCTTTGTTGAACTATATGAACGAATCAGCAGAATGGAGCGAATGCCGTGTGGCTCTGCATCTCCAGAGGGCAGAGAATGTTCAGGCTGAGGATAAAAATACTTAAATCCTACTTGACAAGGACAGTTGCAATTCAGTTTTCTCTTCGATTTGCATCTTTGCTTACATTGGAACGAGATAATTATTTGTATTTTGCACTCCATTAGGGTGACTTTAAGAAATACCCAACTGCTGTCCTGTTTAGTAAAGAAATAGATTTAATAATCCTACCAGTAACAGGAGTCACAGTATTTGATGAGTCTTTTCAGACCTGATTCATGACTTTCATCGGATTCCTGATAGAAGGCAAATCCATGTGGGAGGCTGAATGAAAGAGTGTTCTCTGGAAATGGAGCAACAGGGAACACATCTACCAAATGGTACAGAATCGGATTAACTGACCTCTCCACTCAGCCTGAATGAAACCTCTTCACGTCGCTGCTGAATTATTGCTCTCCAAATTGCAGGCAGTGCTTTATGTCTGTGACTGATGGTGTACCCTAAGCAGAAAAAGTTGTCTGCTTTTAATCAAAATAACCCTTGAAAGTATGCATATTATCTCATAGACTCGCATCAAGGACTTAAGCATTGCAATTCTCCTCAAATGTTTTTTTTTTCATATTTGGGGATTGCCTATTAATAACCTGAGACATAAATTTTTAGCTCTTGAGATGTCTTGACAATTATCATGTAAAATCCTTATTAAAATTATGGTGCCCACCATTTTTCCTTCACTATTATTCTGCCGTTTCGATTGTCATTTTAATTCACTGCTTGCTGACAAAAGTCACTGTGGAACTGCAAATCCAAGCTTAAAGAAGTATAATTGCAAGTTTGAAAAATCTGGTTACATTTAAGCACAAGTGATAAATGGAAGAGAATTTATTGGACACCAATTTGAATCTCACTCAAGGCCTTCCCAAAAATGTCATGCGGTACTTAATGGTTTTAGGAGAAGGTAACATGATCACGGCTATAGCAGAGAGGGAGGATGAATAATTTATTTCACTATCATAAAATGTTTACATCAACCTGATATTCAGTATCCACTAAAACTTACTTAATTCTTAATTCACGCTGCTCTAAAGAGCAATCAATTCTTACAACTGGAAATTTATACCTGCTCACAATCTCTGTAGCCAAACAGCACTTCTGGGGCTGAGGCATTTAGCCCATTAATTGCATGTTAGCTGTTTTAAAGAGTAATCTTTTCAGTCATATCCCTGCTCCCTCTTGGTTCAGCTGAAACTTGTCCTTCAGGAGAACTTATCCTTGTGCTGGCTCCTGTGAAGTCATAGACCACTCTTGTCGATCAATGTGGAACATGGTGGCATGGTTAGTGTAGTGGTTGGCACAATGCTATTTACAGCGCCAACGATCTGGGTTTGAATCGGTGCGGTCTGTAAGGAGTTTGTACGTTCTCCCCCTGTCTGCATTGGTTTCCTCCAGGTGCTCCGCTCTCCTCCCTTCCTCCAAAATGGAGTCGTTCCTATGGAAGGTGGAAAGGGAGAAGATGTGACTGGTGTTGTAGGTGACGGAAATTGCGGATGATAATACGTTGAATGCAGAGGCTCATGGGATGGTTCCAGCAGAAACCAGAGAAGTCGATGTCTAGCAAACCAAGACCACTCATAAGCTGAAGGAGCCACACCTAATATTCCGTCTGGGGTCCCTCCAACCGGATGGCATTAACATCAATTTCTAGTTTCCACTAGACCACTCCCTGTTCTTCCTCCCTTCCCATTCCCTCTATCTCTTTTTCTTCAACTCTCAACCCCCTTCTTTCTCCATTCACAGAGCCAACCTTTCCCCCCTGCCACACCCTTCTGTTTGCTGTGGTGCCCTCCCTCCCTCATCCACCTATTACCTCTTGCCTGTGGGCTCCTATCCCCCACCATTTTATTCAGGCGTCTACCTACATTTTGCTCATACCTTGATAAAGGGCTCAGGCCTGAAACATTGGTTATGTATCTTTATCTTTGCTCTATGAAGTTTCCTATTTGACCTGCTAAGTTTCACCAGCATTGTGTTTTTGATAAAGGAAAGGAAGTTATGTTGCAGCCACATAAAACTTTGGTTAGCTGCTCTTAGAATATTGTGTGTAATTCTGGTCATTACAGGAAACATGTGGAGGCTTTGGAAAGGATACAGAAGAGGTTTACAAGGATGTTGCTTGCTAGAGGACTAAGTTATGAGGAGAGATTAGACAGGCTAATTTTTCTCTCTAGAGCATAAGAGTCTAAGGGCAGACCTGATTGAGGTCCATAAAATAATGAGAGGCATTGATAGGGTGGAACAGTCAGAATCTTTACCCCAGGGTAAAAACGTCACACACTAGAAAACATACATGGAAGCTGAGGGAAAGAAAGTTTAAGGGAGATGTGTTGGGCAAATATTTGAACAGAGAGTTGTGTGCGCCTGGAATGGGTTGCCAGGAGTAGTGATGGACACCAATACAACAGAGGCATTTAAGAGGTTTCTAGATAGATCCATCTATCATCATAAATCTTCGTCCGCAAAGCCAAGCCAAAGAGAAAGAAAGATAGACCCATGAATATGAAGGGGAGGGAAGGATATATATCAGGTCCAAGCAGCAGTTTAGATTGATTTGGGCATCGTTTGGCATAGACAGATGGGCTGAAGGGCCTGTTCCTGTGCTGGATGGTTCTATGTTCTCAACTGGAAAAGTTGCAGAAAAAAATTAACATGAAAGTTACTGGAGTGTTTGAATTACAAATAGAGGTGAAGTAAGCTGGGACTTTTCTGCCTGGGGCTTAGGAGGCTGTGGGGGAACCTTATAGAGATATAAAATCATGAGAACCACATTTAAATAAATACTCACCGTCTCTTTCACTCGGTGGGTGTCTAGAACAAGAAGGCATAGATTTAAGATGGGAGGGAAAGATTTGATAGGGTCCTGAGGGACATCTTCACACAGAAGGTGGTGGGTATATGAACAAGCTGCCACAGGATGTGGTACAATTGTATTGTTTAGACAGATACACAGATAAAAGGATAAGAGCCGAACACAGACAAATGGAACTAGTTTGATTGGCATGGACAAGTTGGGCCGAAGGGCCTGTTTCTGTGATGTAAAACTCTCTGTCTCTATAAGCATGGTCCTGTCCTTCCCTGGAGAGTCACTCCATCTTCCCTAAATACTGAAGCCCAGTGATGTTCCCTCTGCGGTCAAACCATTGTATTTCAATCTTCTGTCCTCCAGCATCCCTTTTGATAATATTTTGTAATGTCACACGGCATTTCAATACTCCATATCCATGGGTGGCAAGGCCCCTCAGAGACTTCACCAGCTACAGCCCTATTCCCTTTAGAAAGTGTCTACGCTATGATTTAAAGATAAACTGTGGATGGCTTCACACCTCCATTGTCCACACTTTTGCCCATTAATTTAGCGATACAGCTTAATAACAAAGTTCAGGTTTATTGTCAGAGTACATACATGACATCACACACAGCCCTGAGATTCTTTTTCCTGTGGGCCAGAGAAAGATATAATAACAATGGTTAATTTTTTTTTAACAAAACATTTATTTCAACAACAACATGACTGATGCACCATCAATAATCCCAAAAAACTGGAGTTGTGAAACTCTCAGGCTTTTATTAACTATAGGCTGGAACAGCCATCAACCTCAAGGCAGAGTGGAATAGGGAGCATGCAAGGGGCTACGGGTAGGATCGGTCTCGGGACGTGTGTCCAGCTGGCAGCAACCAATCATAGCCTAACAGTGGTTTACCACATTTACCCTTCTTTTTAAAGAAGAGTCTTGTAGGGTGAGAAAAAAAAGATGAAACAAATATACATATATACATTTTACAGATTAAGTCTATCAAGAGGTCTCCTTTGCCACAGAGAACAATATGGTAATGGTTGTGGTGCTGCCGAAGAGTCCTGAGCAGCTTGTGAGGTTGGCCTGTCATCACTGGTTACAGTTTGTCGGCAGGGGGGCGGGGAGGAACAGGTGAGGGGGTAAGGGGTGGAAGGAACAGGTGAGGGGGTAAAGGAGTGTAGTGCTGGTGCATTATTGGTGACAACAGAGGCCAGGATGGAGAGTGGTCAGCTGCAGGCTCAGAGACCCCTAAGGTTGAAGTGGGGGGAAGTGTCTGTTGGTGGTCAGTGGAGGTAACCGATGGTGCTAGGTTCCAAATCGAATCCATGTCCTCGCGCCCATCAAGGAAGACAACAAAGGCATACTGGGGGTTAGCGTGGAGGAGGCGGACCCTCTCGACCAGCAGGTCAATCTTAGGTTGCCTGGTGTGCTTCAGAAGCAGGACCGGTCCTGGAGAGGTAAGTCAGGTGGGCAGCTTAGTTCCTGATGCAGACGTCCTCAGGAATGCATTTGGACAGACCCATGGGCTGGCAGGAGATGAAGGGAGATGGACCACATGCAGGCAAACAGGATGAGTTTCGATTAACATCATGGTCGGCACAGATATAGTGGGCTGAATGGCCTGTTCTAGTTTCAATCAAACTACTTTAAAAAAATTTATTAATGAGCATCATTGGTCAAGCCAACCTGCATTACCCATTGTTCACTGCCCTTGTGAAGGTGGGTGAGGTACCCCCCTTGATCCACTGTGGTCCTTCTGGTGAAGGTGCTTCCAGGGTGCTGTGGGAAGGAAGGGACCAAGGACTGGCAAAATATTTCCAGGTCTGGGTGCTGTATGACTCGGAGGAAGCTGCAGGTGCAAGTGCTCCCTTGTGCCTGCTCTCTGTCTCTTTCCTGGTGCTGTTGCAATGGCCTGAGTGAGCGGCAGCAGCGTATTTGAAGTCGGTGCACTCTGCGGCCACTGTCCGTCAGGGGTGGATGGAGGGAGTGGAGTTTAAGGTGCAGGTGGTCTGTCAAACATGTGGCTACCTTGTCCTCAATGGGGTGTTTTTAGAGCTGGTGGGAGCTATTCCTTCTCGCTTCTAATTTGTGATGAATGTGATGGAAATACTTTTGGTTGTCAGTCTCTAATCCGGTCTTATAGCCAGTGTATTTAGGTAGGATCTGATAAATATGCCACTGTAGAATATTATGTTGAAGAACCCAATGTAGAAAACACCATAGAATACCAGAATACCATAGAGCAGCCACAGCATATTTAAATAAAAGCCTTGTTTTCATCTCACGTAACTTACATATTTTTTTTTAATTTATGTAATCGGTAGGAAAGACTTGACTGCTTCACAGGAAAGGGGACCCATAATCTTTGAGCAGAGTCCTAAGGAGGGCATAAAAAAATAGTTGAGAAAGGATGCCATTGAGCATCCACAACACCACACAAAACTAAAGGCCATAGAACACCAAAGAGCTGTCTGTAAGGAGTTTTTATGTTCTCTCTGTGACTGTGTGAGTTTCCCCAGTTGCTCCGGTTTCCTTCCACCCTCCAAAATGTGTGTGGATTATAGGTTAATTGGTGTATTTGGGCACCAGGCTTGTGGGCCAGAAAAGCCTGTCACTGTGCTTGAGCTCCAAAAAAAAAACTGCATCCAACACCAAGACTTGATGGTTCAAGTCTCTCAGGTTTGAGCTCTTGCTTGAATGTTCATCAGCTGAGAAAGGATTGGAGGTGAGGATCAGGAGGAGGGTTCTTTATCCTGATATTTCATGAGACCTGGAATCAATGTTGAGGACTCCTAGAAATACTTCTGTCACCCGCCCTCCCCCCCCCCCCCCCCCCCACCATTAGTGCACATATTCTGCTGCTGGGGTGTACCTGGGCTTCATGATGGGAGAGTCAGAACTAATGGACAACATTGTGTCGCACTGTAGCCTGACTGGACTGTGGACAGATGCCCCACATTAGACCCCAGTGCTCACTCTGCATGATTCTCCCTCTGGCTGTGCCGCTGACTCTATAATCTGCCTGCAACTTCCCAAGCAGGAACCAGAAAACAACCTCTGAGAGGGAGAAATATACACAATGGTGGAGGAACTCAGAGTTGTCACGCACCATCCATGGAAGGCAATCAACAGTCAGCATTTTGGGCTGAAAACTTTTAATCAGGAATAGCAAGAAAGTGGAGGCAGACAAATGAATTTTTATTTCCAGTCCTGAAAGGGTAATGGCCCAAAATGTCTGTTGCCTTCCGCAGAAGCTGCCTGACCCTCTGAGTTCCTCCAGTACTGTGTTTGTTAGTCCAACATTAACGGTTAATCTGCATGAAATGACATCATGACGTGCTGACAGTTTTCTTTTTTCACTGGTCCTTGTCCCAGTTAGTTCCTGGGACAAGGTGCCAGTGAAAAAGGGGCTATAGTAAACTAGTTGAATTAAATTTAAAGAGACAATAAATATATAAGACAGATCATAAATATTCACAATAATCCCAGACCAAAATAAAATGACTTGCAATAGTGCAGGCAGCCCTTTTGTGGTGTTGGAGTGGTCCCTGATTAGTGTAACTTGGGGAGGTTCAAGAGTCTGATAGCTGTTGGAAAGAAACTGTTAATAAGAACATAGAAATCTACAGCACAGTACAGGCTCTTCAACCCACGGTGTTGTATCGACCTAATAACCTACTCCAACTGCCTCGAATTTCCCTGCTTAATAACCCTCCATTTTCTCAGTTTCATGTTCCTTTCTAATAGGGTCCTAAAGATCCCATTGTACCTGCCTCCACCACCATTGCTGGCATCGCATTCCATGCACCCACCACTGTCTGTGTGAAAAATGTGCCTATTATATCCCCCCGTACTTACTCCCAAGCTCCTTAAAACTATTCCCCCTAGTTTTAGCCATTTCAGCCCTGAGAAAAAGCCTCTGGCCATCTGCATGATCAATGTCCCTCATCATCTTGTACACCTCTATCAGGTCACACCTCATCCTCCATCACTCCAAGGACAAAAGACAAATTTTGCTCATAAGGCATGCTCTCCAATCCAGGAAGCATCCTTGTAAATTTCTATAGTATCCAGATCATTCCTGTAGTGAGGTGACCAGAACTGGACACAATATTCCATGGGGTCTAACTAAAGTTTTATACAGTATAGCTACAACATTACCAATCAGCCCTTGAACTCGATCCCACAGTTAATAAAGACCAAATCCAAATACCTTCTTAATTACACCATCAACCTAACCAGCAACTTTGAGTGTCCTATGTATACTGTTTCATCTTGTATTCATATGTGTGGGTTACACATGGATGAAGGAAAAGGTTCTTTACCAGCACTATGAGGCATGCCATGAGGCTGTAAGCCTTCATTACAGATCTAACATACTGCAGTCATCTGCTCTGTGTCAACCCCTGCTGGCAGCCATCTAATCAAACGGGAACTATAATCCTTAAGACATTGCTAGTTGCATTGCAACCATGATCTCTATCATTACATCTCCCTTTCTTAAAACAAAAGTAGCTTACTTTTAACTACATGTTTTCATTATATAACTCTGCAATTTTAACTTTAACACCAAGAACTTACATTTTCATTATTATCAACTTTGTTAACTTTTTTAAACCTGTTTTGTGAGTTCACATTTACATCCACTAAAACTTGAAGAGCGAATAAGATAGCACTACTTCATTCTGTAACAGGAATCTTTAAATTTGCTCAATGTGTCTCTTAGGAGGATTCATGTGTCTTGACGATCTCCTGATTTATTGTCCTTGAATCTGAGTCATTGCCACAGACAAAGTCTTCTCAGATGTGCATTTAGGTTGTTCAACAGTATCTGTCTTTCCACCTACTGTGGCTGGTCACATTTGAAGATCTTGACGATTTCTTCGCAGAACAGCACCTTCATCTGTCTGAATGGTTTATGATCTTGGTTGGACTTCACTAAGGACAGTTCCCTTCTGAGTCCATAAGTTTGTTTCGTCTTTTAGTCTTACTTGGTCACCAGTGTAGAGTTCCGGTTGTTTTTTTTTGTTCCTCTGTCAAAATATTACTTTTGCTTTTCTTTCTATTGTTCTTTGAACTTCCTCACTTTCTCCCCCTCTTTTGTTTTTAGGAGGTTCTCCTGAATGGGTAGGTTTGATCTTAGACTACATCCCATAAGGAGTATGCTGGTGATGTTCCACACTCGAGTGCTGTTGTGCAGTATACTAGCATGCTCTGGTAGAAGTCTGTTCCACTATCTTTTGCCTTGTACATCAGTCGGTTCACTGTTTCTACTGATTTTTCCACTAGACCATTGGACTGTGGAAAATGAGTACTTAACGTGGTGTGTACAAAGTCCCACTCTTTGGCAAACTGATGGAACTTTAAATAGTCTGTGAAGACCTCGCTTGCCATGCCATGACTGGAGAATATGGCTTTCATACCTGTTATTACAGCATCTGCGGTGGTGGTGTTTAGTTTACACATCTCTGGATACAGGGAGTAATAGTCTGTGACTACAAGATAGTCCTTCCCTTGACGTTTGAATAGGTCAGTGCCTACCTTCTAGTAAGGTCTGTATGGTGCTGGATGTGGCTTTAGTGGTTCTGCAGGATTGCTTGTGTGATATTTCCGGCATATTGTACAATTTGACACCATTTATTAAATCATTGTTGATTCTTGGTCAGTACATCACCTCTCTTGCTCTTTTCTTACACTTTTAGATTCTGAGATGTCCTCCATGGATCCTTTTTAGAGTCTCTTTGGGATAGGGATTTACTTCCTTTGTAGGTGATATCTTCAACCACTGATGGTTCTGCCCTGCAGTTCCAGTTATCTGCAATGTCAGGTGAGCAGTCCTGCTTCATGCTGGGCCATACATCCAAGATATTTTTTCTCAGTTGTCTGTGTTTCATCTTTGTTTCTCTCTGACTTTATGAGCTCCAATTTTGCATCTGATATGGGCAGTGCATGTGATCATGTCCATGAAGGTGTTCATGTCTTTGTCCATTTTGGTGTTTGCGGGCTCTCTCGTGTCAACAGCTTTAGACAACGTATCTGCTGTGTACATTATCTTACCCAGAGTGTACGCCACATTCAGTGTATAACGTTGCAGCCTAATCATCATTCTTTGTATTCTAAGTGGACATTCATTTAATGGCTTTTGGAACAATGCAATCAATGGTTTATGTTCAGTCTCTACACTGATTGCTTGTCCTGACACCAACTGATGAAATCTTTCACAGGCGTATATGATGCTGAGCAGCTCCATTTCAATTTGAACGTATCGCGTCTCCGCGTCTGTCATTGAACCTGATGCATACGCAATGGGTTGCCAGTCATCATATTTTTGCAGAAGAACTGCACCGAGCAGTGATATGATGCATCTGATGATATCTTGATGGGTCTCGCTGGGTCGTAAAACCTCAGAACTGGTTCCTCTGTGAGCAGTTTCTTTAGTTCGCTCCATGACTTTTCATTCTCATGATTCCACTCCCATTCAATGTTCTTTTCTGTTCGTCTTCTCAATGGAGCCATCTTTACTGAGAGGTTGAATATGAATTTACCCATATAGTTGACCATTCCATTAAACCTCTGTATGTCCTTTTTGCATTGTGGCCTTAGCATGTTCCCAATGGTAGACACCTTTCTGGGATCTGGTCTGATGCCCTCACTGCCAATAATACCTCCTACAAATGTTAGTTCTGTCACCCCAAGCTAGAATTTCTCTCTATTCAGCTTCAGATTTGCTTTCCTTGTTGCTTCCAGCACTTAGTCTCTCATCAAGCTCCATTCTCGTGGTTCCTCATACTATGATGTCATCCATTGAGGTATCAACTCCGTCCAGGTGCTAATAGACCATATGGATAGTTCTGTAATGCACTTCAGGAACTGAGGCAATTCCGAATGGTAACCTTCGGAATCTGTATCTGCCAAATGGACTATTGAATGTGCACAGTCTTGAACTTGCTTCATCCAATTTTCTGCCAAAATCCTGATGATGCATCTAACTTGCTGAAAAATGTTGCATTTGCAAACTGTAACATGATTTCTTCACGCGTCAGAAGCTTAAAGTGTTCTCTCCTTATGCTCTGTTTAGATCTCTTGGATCCAGGGAAATTCTAAACTTTCCATTCTTTTTGTCCACAACAACGAGTGAACTCACCCACTCCATTGGCTCATCTATCTTCTGCTTCACGTTCAGGTTTTCCATCTTGTCCAACTCTGCTTTTAGTTGCCTTTGAAGCACAAATTGAACTTTCCTGCATGGATGTATTATCAATGGCTCACGTTTATCCACCCTGATCGTGTGTTCTGGAAGGCAGCGTAGACCCTGAAATAGGTCATTGTACTCTTTCATGAGTTCATCATAGACTGTCTCTATGAGGACTCTTTTTGCCAGGTTCAGTTTCTCACAGGCTGTTAAACCTAGTATGGCCTGTACATCCTTTGGTACCACGATGAATGCTAGCATGTACTCTTTGTCCTTGTGTTTCACTTTGACCATGCATTCTCCTTCCACTGGTATATCACTACCTGAATATCCTGTCACCTTCACTTTTGTTCCATACGTCTTTGGTTTGGGTCTAATCTTCTTAAAATCAGTCTCTGATATTACATTAATTTGTGCTCCAGTATCCAATTTAACTGAATGTACATGTCATTCACTTTTAATCTCAATATCCAGTCTCTGTTTTCTTTCTTGTTTTCAGTTACAATGTCTACATAGAATTCCGCTATCTCCCTTTCATCTACAGCATGAACCTTGCTTTGTTGCACTTGGTTCCGACAGCAATGGGCATAATGATTGCTTTTGTTGCACATATAGCATGTTTTACCATAGGCTGGACAATTGTTTGGTAGGTGTTATGTACCACATCGATGACAAGGCTTTCAATTGTCCCTTTCATTTTTGTTCACTGACCACCCCTCTCTTTCCATTTTGGTGCACTTTTCGTTAAACAATTTATGTCTGTTCTTGCTCACTGCATCCACATTGCAGCTAGTTTCACTGAACAGCTCTTTTTCCTGTGTTTTTACAGTTTTTGTAGCTCGACAGAGTGCTATGGCTTTTTCCAGGTATAGATTTTGGTCTCTTAGCAGTCTTTCCATTAGACTATTATCTGGAAGACAACACACAAGTCTGTCTTTTATCAGTGAGTCAGTCAGTGCACCAAATTCACACATTTTGCTTTCGTTTCTCAATTCAGTCACATACTGATCAATACTTTCTTCTGTTTTCTGTATACATGTGAAAAATCTGTGCCTCTCAAACATCATGATATGTTTAGAGATGCAGTATACCTGAAGCTGTTCTGTTATTTTTTCCAGTTTCATTTTGTCTCCTTCAGCAGTAAATGTGAAGTTATTTTCCACCTCCAGGGCTTCATCACCCACGACATGTAAGAAAACTGATGCTTTCACTTTAACACTTTTTCTCATCAGCTCCGACTTGCACTAAATACAATCCAAAATGCTGTTTAAATCTGTTTCAATTTTCAGCCACATTACCTGTCAGCTGAAGTTTCACTGGTGGATGTAATCCTTCCTTTTTTTTCTCACTTTGTTAGCTTTTCTTCACTGATCAGTTGCTGACTTTAGATTTTTTATTTTAAAGTATTTCCTTTTAATTTCCTTCATCCCACTTCTGACACCATGTTTCATCTTGTATTCATATGTGTGAGTTCTTAAACACACGGATGAAGGAAAAGGTTCTTTACTTTAAGGTTGTTGTAAACAGCACCATGAAGCATGTCATGAGGCTGCAAGCCTCCATTACAGATCTAACATACTGCAGTCTCCTGCTGTGTGTCAGCCCCTGCTGGCAGCCAAGTATAATCAGATGGGAGCTATAATCCTTAAGGCATTGCTAGTTACATTGCAACCATGATCATTATCACGGTCCCCAAAAGCTCAAAGTTCTTCCACACTACTCAGAGTCCTTCCATTCACAATGTATTCTGACTTCAAACTTGACCTACTGAAATGAACCACTTTACAGTTTTCTGAGTCAAGCTCAATCTGCCACTTCTCAGCCTACCCCTCCATCCTATCAATGTCCCTTTGTAATCTTTGGCACCCTCCAGACTATCCATTTTTTTAAACTTTATTTATTCATTCAAAAAACAAATAATATATGACATATACAGCAATTAAACATGAACATGAACATTTTTTTAATATATATGAAAAAAAGAGAAAAAAAAGATCCCCCCCTACAGCCAACTCTCCTAAGGAGAGCCATAAAAAAAGAAAAAAAGAAAGAATATTAAAAAAAAGTTAAATATACATATTAAAATCGAATCAATATAAATTGAAATGTATATATTCTGAGTATAACAGCCACTTATTAATAAAAAAATATAATTATCATGCGAAACATATGTAATTTTTTCGATTATTAAATAATATTTAATCTCATTATGCCATCTATTAATATCAATCATATTTGTATCTTTCCACGTACTAGCAATACATTTTTTCTCTACGAATAAAGCTAAAATCCAGACTATCCTTGACACCACCAACCTTTATGCCATCTGCAAACTTATGAACTCCGTGTTCCCTTTCCTCATCTAGGTCCTTTATAAAAATCACAAAAGAAGGGGTAGATCCTTGTGAAAACCATGTACAATGACCCTCTGCCTCCTCTGGGTAAGCTAATTATGTATCCATAAAGCAAGACCTCCGAGGATTCCATGCCTCCTTTCTTTCTTAATGAATCTTACATGGGGAACCTTATCAAATGTCTTACTGAAATCCATATACACTACAACCATTGATCCACCTTCATCAATGTGCTTAGTTACTTCTTCAAATAATTCAATTAGGCTTGTGAGACACAACCTTCCGCTGAAAAAGACATGCTGACCATCCCTATTCAGAATATGCCTCTGTAAATGATTGTAAATCCTGTCTCTCAGGATCTTCTCCAACAGTTTGCCCACCACTGAAGTAAAGCTCAGGGGTCTATAATTTTTTTTGAGTTATCTCTATCCCGTTCTTGAACCACAAAAAAATTTAATTTTAAAATTAGACATACAGGATGCTAACAGGCTCTCTGGCTGATGAGCCTGTGTCACCCAAATACACCAATAAACCTGCAAATCCTGTACATTTTGGAGGGTGGAAGGAAATTGGAGCATCTAGAGGAACCCCACATAGACAGACAGCGCTTGATTCAAAACCAGTGGTACTAACCACGATGCTAACCGTGCAAACTTCTGGTAATTCTCCTGTCCCTCGTGACAATGTGAAGACCATCACCAGGGGCTCAGCAATTTCCTCCCTCACTTCCCACAGTAGGCTTAGTTAGATCTCGTCTGGTCCTGGTGATTTATCTAACTTCCTGCTGTTCAAAAGCTCCAACGCATATTTGAACTCCATCTTTGAACTCTTTCTTAATGTCAACATATTCAAGCATTTCAGTTCGCTTTAAGACATCATAACAATTGCCAAGATCCTTTTCTCTGGTGAATACTGAAGCAAAGTATTCATTTAGGACCTCTCCTACTTCCTGTGACTTTATGCACATTTTCACTATCACCCCTGACTGGTCCTACCTTCTGACAAGTCATCTTTTTGTACCACATACTTGTAGAATGCCTTGGAGTTTTTCTTAATCCTGCTCATCAGGACCTTTTCATGGACCCTTCTTGCTCTCCTAAGACCTTTCTTAAGCTCCTTCCTGGTGATCTTGTAATTCTCTGAAACTTAATCAGTTCCTATCTTCTGAAACTTCTCATAAGCTTTTTCTTCTTAACCATGTTTTCTACATCCCAAGTACACCATGGTTCTTTCACCTTACATGAATGTTCCCTGAACATTTGCTACCTTTCTGCTGTACTCCCCCCCCAACACCAAAGTACATCTGCTTCTAATTTATGCTCCCAAGCTCCTATCTAATAGCATCATATTTCCTCCTCCCCCAATTAAATGTTTTTCCACAATTGTCTATTCCTCTCCTCCTCCAGCGCTACATTAAAGGAGAGGGAGTTGTGATCATTTTCTTCAAAATGTTCACCCACTGAAAGATCTAACACCTGTCCTGGTTAATTTCCCAGTACCTGGTTAAGTATTTCCTCTCATTGGCCTATCCTTTCTGAACACACCTAGAAACTTCCACTCCAGCCAAATCCTTTTCTGTAAGATGGTGCCAATCAATATTTGGAAAGTTAAAATCACCCATGGCTGCAATCTTGTTATTTTTGCACCATTTTAGAATCTGCTTTCCCATTTGCAACTCCATGTCTCTATTACTATTGGGGGTCTATAAAATACACCCAGTAAGGTTATTGTCCCCTTCCTGTTCCTGACTTCCACCCACACTGACCTAGTAGATGATCCCTCCACTACTCCCCTTTCCTGAACCTGTGCTCAACAATGCCACTCCCCTTCTCTTTTACCTCCCTCTCTATCCCAGACAAAACATCTAAAGCCTGGCATGTTCAGTAGCCGTTCCTGTTCTTGAACCTGGAGGTGCTGGTCTTCAGGCTTCTGTACCTTCTGCTCGAAAGTAGCAGTGAGAAGAGGTTGTGACCAGCATGATGGGGGCATTTTATGATGTTAGCTGCCTTCTTGAGGCAGCGTCTCATATAGATGTCTTCAATGGATGGGAGGTCAGAGTCTGTGATGGACTTGGGTATGTTTGCTTCCTTCTGCAGCTTTCAGTGTTCCTGGGCAATTGAATTGCCAAATGAGGCTGTGATGCAACCTGTCAATATACTTTCCACAATGTAAGTTTTCGATGGAGTATCTGACGACAAACTCCTTTTTATTTATTTCAAGATAATGCCAGGATGTGCAAGGTGTTGCAGGGAAACATTCAACTATTAAGATACTCCTTTAGCTTCTCTTGAAGTCTGAGAGCTTTGAACTTAATGGACCAATATCTGCCTATGCTCACTCCTTTGAACAGTGATGCACCTCCAGTCTTCCTCCTGCACTGAATGCCTCTGCCTTTTGACTGTCTGGCCCATGTCCCACTGATCTACCACCCTTTCTCCAGACCTCTGTGATCCTGCTCATTTTCCCGCTCCCCAGGGCCTGGGCCACATGAAGACACTTTGTGGATGTAATATAAAGACTACATCCATATAACACTTGGGATGTCCTAGGTGAAGTCAACCTGCTGGGAGACCTGGGCTGGTGGGTGAACCCCAGATGCTGAAGGAAGGGGAAGATTTCACTTGAAAAATATGTGATCTTTTGAGGTATGTAAGCAGAAGAGCCCCAGCTGCTGCCCCACATGTTCCCTGTGCCATCACAGCCAGATGAGAACCTACTCCTAGTCCTGTAACTGTAAGATGTGAACCTGGTCCTGATGCCATCACACCCTGTTGTGAACCTGGTCCAAGTGCCATTTCAGCTAGATTTGCAGAGTTCATAACAGTATGAACCCAGATATACATCTGTTTCATGCCAATCACAGCCGAATGTGTGCCTGCTGTCTGTTCAGCAGCCTTTCCTGTTCTTAAACCTGGAGGTGCTAGTCTTCAGGGTTCTGTGCCTTCTGCCTGAAGGTAGCAGTGAAGAGAGGTTGTAACTAGGGTGATGGGGATCCTTTATGATGTTGACTTCCTCCCTGCCTACGACCGAGGAAATGTTTTACCCATGGCTGGAAAATAGCGAGAAGACGGTGTCAACCCCTACAGCACACAGCCACTTAATGGAGTGAGCGGGCGGGGTGGGGGGGCTATCTCATGCCCTTCTGCTTGGTTCTCCCACTTGAGAAGAACCTTGTTCCCACTGACCACATCAACTTGAGCTGCTCTAGATCAACTGGCAGCAAGGATCCTGCTGCACCCCAGCAATGGACAGGAGGGGGAAGGTGAGAGTTGCCAGAGATTGTGGCTGAAAGTGGAGGAGCTGCAGGTGTGGGGCTCGAGACATGGGAGGAAGCTAGGGTGATGAGTAGCAATGTCGGGGGTAGGGCAGGTGCAGAGCCAGGAGAGGGAGGACGCGAGAGCCTATTAGCGCACAGCAAGGTCCCACTGGCAGTAGCAAGATCCACTGCTTCTCAGTTGCATTGGGGCAGTCTGCTGACAGCTGATTTTACACAGTGAAAGTGCGGCACTCTGTCTGAGGGGCACGGATCATCAAAAATCTGTGATTCAGTCCCCAGAGGTTTGCCCTTTGATCCAGGGGCAGCCCCAACAAGGGATCCCAAGACAGGTGATACACATCTGAAACATGGGCCCAAACCTCAGATGCCCCTTTTTCCCAGCTTTGTAGATTGATCTCGTGATTTTATTCTACAACATGGTAGAATATGATTCCGACCATTGAGAAGAGTGCAGCCCAATTACACTAAATTAACCTCCAACCCAATACATTTTGGAGGGTGGAAAGAAACCAGAGAACCCAGAGAAATCCATGCAGGACATTGCAAACTCCTTACAGCCAGTGGTAGATTCAAACCTGGATCACTGAGGGTGTAATAGCACTAACTGCTATGCTAATCGTGTCACCCATGTTGTCTATGTTCTTTCTCTCATGGCCATTTATCCTCTTAAATTCACCTTTGTTGCTCATCTGTCTTCCCCTGATGGGTTTCCCCTCTAGCCGCTCTCATTTTTTTCATATTCCCACCACTCCACAGTGACTTGGCTGACCTTCAGATTCCACGGGACAGGATGGTACTCAGGACTCAGCCTCTCTTCACAGCGAGTGGTCTTGGGATCATGGTTTCCAGGAACTTTGACCATCCCAAAGTCACACCTTGTCAATATGATCAGTGAGTGGGAGCTCAGAGGGAGCTGAGAGCCCAGCCTGCCAATGGAAACAGGAGATCCGTGATCTTGGGGACTTCTCTCCGGGGACCTGAGACTAATATCTATCCTGAAAACACAGCCACACAAAACAAAATGATCTATACATTTGTGGAATCTGCCTGTGCAAACATACGTGCATTTCTGACATCCCATCAATGATTTCATTGGTTGGAAAAGTCTTTGGGACATAGTAAGATAACCCTTGCCACTTCACCCAGCATCTTCTGCTTTATTCATCTTTTTCTTTCTCTTTTTGTCTTCCTCTCACTCTCTCTCTTTCTCTCTCTCTAATCTATCCGTCCATCTGTCTGCCTCTCCCAACTCATTGTCCCTCAAGGGCTCCAATCTGGAACCTGCACCATTGAGTAAGGTGATGTCACGCTGACATCACCTCTGGCACAGAAGCAGTGAAGCTCCCAGTTGTGTACATATGTTAGAACCAGCCGGAGCTGTTATTGGGACAACACCCCACCTGGACATGGACTATTTGAGAGGAATTTTTCAGCATTAAGAATTTTAACACTTGAGTCACATTTAAAATATTTTCATAAAGTGTTGTTACATCATTGCTTTCAATGGTCTGTAAATTAAAACAAACTATTTTTATGGTTTCTGTGCAGATCTTAATAGGATTTCTGTTTCACCGCTGATGAAACCAGGCCTTCCTCAAACATGCCAAAAGACTTCACAAATGTTGACTGTGTAACTACAGAAGAAGATCCCACAATAGTGCCCAAAGCCCTTTGCAGCCAATGAGAAACTCTCCCAGCAGTGTCACTTGCGGTGTGGGCAAAATTAAAGTCAGTCAACTTTCAGCAACAACTCTGGTGAAAGCTTCGGTTCCTGAGTGTGCAGCTCAATTCACAATAGTCAACTTGCTTGTATCTCACGCAGACCATTCCTAGCTCTTTCCTCAGGGGAGGCGCAGGCTTCTGGAATGTGGAGTTTCACTCTGCGGCCTGTGGTCTCCAGCAAAGCCATTGTATTGTGTGCTGCATATGATGTCGTTGCACTGGAGAACCTGGGGATTCTGATACATACCCAGTATGGATAATAGAACAGTACAGCACAATACTGTATTGACCTATATAAACCTACTCCACAACAACCTAATTCTTCCCCTGCTACACGCCCATAACTATATTTTTTCATCCATGAGCCTATTAAAGAGTCTTTTAAATATCCATATTGTACCAGCCTCCACCAGCACCCCTGGCAATGTATTCCACAGACCTACCACTCTGTGGGGAAAGAAAAGTTACCTCTGGCATCTCCCTTAAATAGATGTCCTCTGGTATTTAAGAGTAGAGAGGATAAACGTCGTTCAAAAAGGCAAAGATGACCACATTTTCAAAGCTCACTGGATATCAGGGCACTTTATCTGATTGCCCGTAGTATTCAAAACAAGGTCAGGGAACTTGTCGCACAAATCAGTGCAAAGAGATATGATTTAGTGGCCATTACAGAAAGGTGGTTGCAGGGTGGAGAGGATTAGGAATTAAAAATCCAAGCGTATCAGGTAATAAGGGCAGAAAGGTAAGGAAGGCAGGGTATCGCTCTTTGTTAAGGCAATAGTGAAAGATGATATAAGATCTAATGAGCAAAATGATGAGTCCATTTGCGTAGAGATTTGGAATAATAAAGAGAAAAAAAAAATCACTAGTGGGACTTGTGTATAATAACATTGCAGTGGCACAGGCAATAAACCAAGAAACATCAGAGGCATGTAGGGATGGAACAGGAGTTATCGTGGGGGACTTTAACATGCACCTAAATTGGGTGAATCATGTTGGTTGAAGCAACCTAGAGGAGGACTTTATAGATTGCATAAGGGATGAATTTCTTGAACAGCATGTTATTGAACCTACAAGGGAATATGCTGTTTTGAATCTGGTCCTGTTCAACGAGACAGGTAAAATTGGAGATCTTGTAGTTGGGGAACCTCTTGGAAAGAGTGATCTCAGTATGATTGACTTTAACATTTAAATGGAAGGTACAATAGTTCGGTCTAAAATAAGTGTGTTATGACTAAGCAAGGAATCTAGAGGGGGATGAGGGAGGAGTACTCAACAAAAGTATATTCCAGTTAAAAGCAAGGACAGTAAGGTTGGGAGTAGGCAGCCTTGGATAACTAAGGAGATCAATGAAGGCATCAAACTAAAAGCTCATGTTCAAAGTCACCAAGAGCAGTGGGAAACCTTTTAAAAAGCCACAAAGAACCAATAAGCAAGGAATAAGGAAAGGGAAGGTGGACTGTGAGAAAAAATTAGCACAAAATATAAAAATTGACATTAATTTTTTTAAATAATCATATAAAGTGCAAAAGGGTGGCTAAAGTGAATGTTGATCCCTGGAAGATGAGAAGCAGGAATTCATATTGGATAATGAGGACTATTTTGTGTTGGTATTCACAGTGGAGGGCACATCAAGCATGGCAAAGTCGCATGTTATGGTCGAATGTGATGGGAGGCAAGGACCTGGATGTAAATTGTTATCACTAAAGAGGTCATACTCAGAAAACTTAAGGGTTTAAAGACAGATAAATGCCTGGTCCTGATGGAATGGCATAAGGTATAATCGAGGCTTTGATGATAATTTACTAAAATTCTCTGGACTCTGGGCAGATCCCAGTAGATTGTAAGATGGAAAATGTCACACTATTCAAAAAAGGATGTAGGGAAAAAGGTGGGGAACTATGTTGGTTTAACATCTGCAGTTGGGGAAATACTTGAAACTATCGTGAAAGAAGAAATAACGAGGCATCTGAACTTTATTTTAACCTAGATTTACTGTTAGGGTGCCACATAAAAGACATACAGAAGAAAAGAAAGCATGGAATTGGGGATGATGTATTAGCATGGATAAAAGATTAATTAACCTGTCGAAAGCAGACAGAGAGTAGGAGGTTCACGGGTGTTTTACTGGTTGGCAATTGGTGAGTGGGGTGCCACAGGGTTAGAGCTCGGCCCACAACTGTTCTAGGTATATATAAATGATCTGGAAGAGGGGTCAGAGTGTAGTGTATCTAGGTGTACCGATGACACAAAATTGAGTGGAAAAGCAAATTGTGCAGAGGATATAGAGAGTCTGCAGAGAGATATAGATAAGTTAAGTGAGTGGGCAAGGGTCTGCCATTTGTAATCCACCCAGACTATAATCCCAGGTAAATTTTTCCATAGAGACCCTGGCCACATTTCCATTACATAGGAAGGTTCTTACCTGTGAGAGCAGATTTTGGAAGAATCCCCAGGGCAATGCCACAGGCAGTGTCTAAAAAAGGTACTGAAGCCTCAGCAACACATTCATTTTAATACAATTGACCCTGCCCACCAAGGTTATTGGCAGGGACATCCACCTGTTTAAGTCCTCCTCGATTCTTTCCGGCAAGGGGATACAGCTCACTCTATATAAATTATTCAAATTATCTTTTCTAACTCCTTGATATTTGTGGCCACTTTAAATAACCTCTTTACTGACATTGACTGTAGTCCCCCTTAGTGAGTGGCAAAATTTCACTATTGTTCCAATTAACCTTGTAGCCAGAGATCTTCCCATGGTCCTCCAGTGTAGAGTGCAGCCTGAACAATGAATTTACTGGGTCTATAAGATATATCAATACATGATCTGCAAATAAGTTGATTTTATCTTCTTCCTGGCCTGCTCTAAAACCTTTAATGACTGGGCCCCAACTATTGGTTTCAGCTAATGGCTCCATGGTCAATATGAACAGGGCTGGATACAGTGGGCATCCTTGTCCAATTGACCTTGTCATTGGGAATGCTGGAGAGATTTGTCCATTGGTCACAACTTTAGCCTTGGGTGCACGGTACAGTGCCCTTATCTAATTTGGAAAAGTTGGCCCTAACCCAAACTTTTTCCAGCAATTTGGCTAGAGTGGGATTTTCTATTCAATCAAATGCCTTTTCTGCATCCAGGGCCACAGCCAGACCCCTCTCATTCCTGGTTTGTGCCAGATGCATTATATTCAACAGTCTGCCAATATTGTCCACTGCCTGTCTCTTTTGCACAAAGCCCGCTTGGTCTTTGTTTATTAGTTTTGGCAGATAATTGGACAATCTATTCATCAGGGCCTTGCCAAGAATCTTATAATCTTTATTTAACAGTGAAATAGGTTTATAGGAGGATGGCAATAATGGATCTTTGTATTTTTTAAGTATCGTCGTAATGATTGCTGTGGAAAAAGATTCTAGAAGGATATGGGTCTCCATTGCCTTGTCCACCACTTCCATATAGAGGGGTATCAGTAAATCTTTTAATTCCTTATAGAATTTAGGTGGAAACCCATCCTCCCCTGGAGACTTGTTAGTCTGCAGTGAGTTCAATACTTTTCCTGTCTCTTCCTCCATGAAAGGAAGATCTAAGTTACCCTGTTCTTCTGGATCCAAATTTGGAAGCTCTAATTTGGACAGGAACCCATTAATTTTTATCAGACCGCCCCCCCCCCCCCACCCCCGCTGGTTCTGATTTGTATAAACCCTCATAAAATTCCCTGAAGGTCTCATTAATCTCCTTTGGTTTATACGTGGACCTGCCATTCCCAGTTTGTATTGCATTGATTGTCCTTGAGGCCTATTCTCTCCCCCAATTCATAGTATTTTTGTTTTGACCATATTATGGCCTTTTCCATGTTACATGTTTGAAGCGTATTATATTTCATTTTCTTGTTTGTTAGAGCCCTGTAGTGGTCCTCTGAGTCTAATTTTTGATGATCCTTTTCTAAGTGAGTAATTTCTTGCTCCAATTCATCCACCTCCCTCATATATTACTTCTTCACTGTCTTGGTGTATCCGGTTATCTGGCCTCTCAACTATGCTTTAAGCATATCCCATAGGAGGAATTTATCTGGACTAGAGGAACGGTTGGCCTCGCAAAATATGTCTATCTGCATTCTTACAAAACTACAAAACTCTGGCTTCTTTAACAGCAACCCATTAAGACGCCATCTGTATGCCATATCCTGCTTATCTGGCATTTCTATTGTTAATGTCAGGGGTGAATGAAGTCTCGTCGTGTACTCACCTAACCCTAACCCTACCCTCTACATGGGCTGAAGCCAGGAAAAAGTCAATTCTAGAATATAGTCAATGGTAGTCCTCACCATCTTTGTTCTACTTATTTTCTTTGTTGACTTATCTAAAATGGGATCCAGACAAAAATTAAAATCTCCTCCAATGAGGATGTTCTCTTTTCCCTTTGACAATCTCAGGAAGGTGCTCTGTATGAACTTTTCGTCTTCAAAATTGAGGGCGTATGCATTTACTAAGGTCCTGGATTCTGAATATATCTGACAGTGCACCATTACAAATCTTTCCATTTTGTCTCTTGTCACATTCTGACTCTCACTGAAACACTCTTTCCTATCAAAATTGCCACCCCCCTTGCATGCGAACTGAACGAGGAGGATATTACCTGACCCACCCATCCATTTTTAACTTTTAGTGTTTCCACCCAATTAAATGTGTTTCTTGGAGAAAGGCCAGATCCGCTCCCATTTTTTTAATATGTGTCAAGACTCGTTTCCTCTTTATTTCTCCATTCAAACCATTAATGTTAAAACTAACATATTTTATGTTCTTGACCATTCTCCCAGAGACCTTCAAATATGTGTTCCCTTCATGTCTCTGCCGTCCCTTGTCCGTCCTCACCCAACCTTATTCCAGCCCGCCGGGCCAACAACAAAACCCTGGGAAGATAAAACAGAGGCGAGGGCCATATGCTCCAGAAGGGTAAGTAAAAAGAGAAAGATTCAACAAAAGGAAAGAAAAGAAAAAACAGATGAAGACAACATAAAATACTGCACCAAACTTTAGCCCCTTACCCATATACTTTCCCATCCCACTTCTAATTCCCTCTAGCCCTTCCTCCCCTAAACCTCTGGTGACTTTACCCTCTATATTATCACCATCCCACTTATTTCTAAAGGTTGTGCATTTTGCACCCATCTGTCTCCCACTGCTCTCCACCCCCACCCCCCCTGAACTATTTCCTTTTCATAAATTCTTCCCATAGCATATTTACAACTCTAACTGTTAATTCTACTGTTACTCTCTTAATATATAGTTATTTTCAACAATATTTTCTTAAAAAGAACAAAAACACTAACACTCATCCCCCATATATTATTTCTGACAGACTGGTAGCCACTTCACAAACTCCTGGGCTTCTTTGGCCTCCGACAAAAATTTTCTTTCACCTCCTGGCATTATGACTTTTAGGATTGCCAAGTACCTTTGTACATTTGTACCCTTTCTGTTTGCCAACCTTTTTATTGGTTTAAGTTCTTTCCTCTCCTTGAGGAGGGCCACGCTTATATCTGGGTAAAATAGTATCTTTTTCCCCTCCAGCCCAATCGGCCCCCCCCCCTCACTTTTTCCCTGACCGCCACTGCCCTTAAAATCTTCACACGATCCTGGTGACGCAGGAGCGTGGTCTCTGACTGGGGCCTGGGTGTGGGAAGGGGGTCCGATGGGCTCTCTCAACCTCTACCAAGTCACCCAGTTGTTCCTTTCTCAGGACCTCTGGGAGCCAATGCTGGAAAAAGGCTACAGGATCTCTCCTTTCCCGACCCTCCGGCAGCCCACAACTTTAATGGTATTCCTCCAACTGTGGTTTCTAGGGTGTCAATCCTCAGCCAGATGCGTCCCCTCTCCACTTCCCATGCAGCGAACTTGGATCTAATTTATTAATTCTGTCCTCATTATTGCCACTTCTGTCACTGAAATTCCATGCCCTCTTTCTGTTCTGACTTATTCTATAGTTTATATTGAAATTAATTATGAGTCAGATTGAATCAGTGACTTATGGGCTGAAGACCGTCTTGAGAGAATTGCTGATGGAATGGATCCAGCATTGCAGACTAGTTGGAGGTTAGATGGTTCTTTTGGGCAAGGCCCTGTCTATTGTCTTGGGAAGGTGTTGCTTTGCTTCTGTGTGGAGAAACCGCCTGGTCTCCAGCCCTCAGCACCCTCAATGGAACTATCTAGTTGGTAGTGAATGATGTTGATGACTGCTTTGGGTTACCCTCCAACCTACACCAATATAGCACCTGGAACAGAGTAATACACACCAGGTTGATTTATAGCTGAGTCATTGAACAATATCTGACAGCCACGAACGCATGTTCTAAGACAGGTAAGCAGAAATGATTAAAGGGGAGAGAGGGGGATAGGTGGGATTTTCACAGAGTATTCCCACTTCAGTAAGGATGTATTGTTCGAAGTTGGTCTGTGGAAAAAAATGGATGACCTTGGAGTTTAGCTACATATTGACAGATATGATGTTTCGGCTGCCACGGAGTCATGCCTAAAGGATGGATCTTATTGGGAGCTTAATGTCACAGGTGTTTAAAAATGATAGCCAGGTAAGCAGAGTGTGTGGTGTGGCTCTATTGATAAGGTACAATATTAATTCATGAGAAAGAGATGACATCGGATCAGAAGATATAGAATCAATGTGGGTTGCGTTAAGAAATGACAATGGTAAAAATACATTTTTGGCAGTTATACACAGATCTCCAAACAGTGGCTGGGACGTGGACAACAAATTATAACAGCAAATAGAAAAGGTGTGACAATATGGAAATGCTATGGCAGTCACGGGCAATTTTAACATGCAAGTAGATTGGAAAAACCAGAATGGAATGATTGCAAAAGAGAGACTTTGTAAAAAGCCTATAAGATGAATTTTTAGAGCAGGTCGTTGGTGAGCCCACTAAGAGATCGGCTGTACTAGATTGGGTGCTGTGTAATGCATCAGAAGTGATTAGAGAGCATAGAGTAAAAGAACCATTAGGGGGCAGCGATCACAATATGAGTGAGTTCAATTTGGGATTTAACAAGGAGAAACTAAAGTCAGAGGTGGCTATAGTGGAGTAAAGGGAATTACAGTGGCTTGAGAGAGGAATTGGCCAAAGTAGATTGGAAGGGGGCTCTAGTCGGGAAGATGGCAGAGCAGCAATGAATGAAGTTTCTGCAAGAAATGAGGATGGTGCAGGATAAATACTTACCAAAAAAGGGAAATATTCAAATGGAAAAACGTCACAACTGTGGCTGACAAGAAAAGTCAAAGCCAACGTGTAAACAAAAAGAGAGCATACAAGGAGACTAAACATTATTGGGAAGATAGAAGATTGGGAAGTTTTTAAAAATGTAGAAGATAACCAAAAAAAATCATAAGGAGGGAAAAGATGAAGTATGAAAGTAGATAAACAAATAATATCAAAGAGGATACTAAAAGTGTCTTCAAATATATAAAGAATAAAAGAGAGGTGAGAGTAGATATAGAACCATTAGAAAATGATGCTGGAGAAATAATGGGAGAAAAGAAGATGTCAGAGAACTAAATGAGTATTTTGCATCAGTCATCACTGTGGAAGACATTAGCAGTGTGCCAGATGTCCAAAGGTATCGAGGAATGGAAGTGAGTGCAGTTGGTATGTCAAGGGAGAAGGTGCACAGAAAGCTGAATGGTCTAAGTCTTCCAGACCAGATGGATTGCACTGTAAGATTCCAAAAGAAGTAGAAGTAGAGATTATGAAGGAATCAAACTTGGTCCTGGAGGTTTGGAAAATCACAAATGTCACCCCACTATTCAAGAAGGGAGGGAGGCAGCAAAAAGGAAACTATAGACTAGTTAGCCTGATGTCAGTGGTTGGAAAGATGTTGGAGTCAATTGCCAAGGATGAGGTTACAGGGTATTTGGAGGCACATGACAAGAAGGCCAAAGCCAGCATGGTTTCTTTAAGGGAAAATGTGGCTTGACAAACCTATTGAAGAAGTGACAAGCAGGCTGGATAAAGGAGATGCAGGGGATGTTGTGTATTTGGATTTTCAGAAGCCCTTTGACAAGGTGCCACACGTGAGGCTACTTGATAAGAGCCCATGGTAGAACAGGAAACATACTAGTGTGAGTAGAGCATTGGTTAATTGGCAGGAAGCAGAGTCAGAATAAAGGAATAATATTCTGGTTGGCTGTCGGTTGCAAGTGGGGTTGGTGTTGGAGCTGCTTCTTTTTATGTTACACATTAATGATTTAGATTATGGAATAAATGGCTTTGTGGCCAAGTTTGCAGATGATACGAAGGTTGGTGGAGGAACTGATAGTGTTGAGGAAACAGGAAGGACTTAGACAGATTAGGAGAATGGGCAGAGAAGTGTCAAATGAAATACAATGTCAGGAAGTGTACGGTGATGTAAAATAAATAAATGAGCAGAATATTTTTTTTTATGGGGAGAAAATTGAAAATATCCAAATGCAAGGGGACCTGGGAGTCCTTATGTAGGATAACCTGAAGGTAAACTTACATGTTTAGTCGGTGGTGAAGAAGGCAAATGCAATGCTGCCATTCACTTCAAGTGGAATAGACACTAGTGAGACCTCACTCGGAGAATTGTGAGCAGTTTTGGGCTCCTCATTTAGGAAAGGATGTGCTGACAATGGAGAGGATTCAAGAGAGGCTCACAAGGATGATTCCATGAATGAAAGGGTTATCATATGAGTAGCATTTGACAGCTTTTGGCCGGTACTCATTGGAATTTAGGAGAATGAGGGGGTCTCATTGAAAATTTTGAATGTTGAAAGGCATGGATAGAGTGGAGGTTGAAAGGGTGTTTCCCTTTGTGGGAGAGTCTAGGACAAGAAGGCACAATTTCAGGGTTGAAGGGCATTCACTTAGAACAGAGATGCAGAGAAATTTCTTCAACCACAGGGTGGTAAATCTGTGGAATTTGTTGTCACGGGCATTTGAGGCCAGGACATTGGCTGTATTTAAGGCAGAGACTGATAGGTTATGGATTAGCGGGGGCATCAAAGGTAATGGGGAGAAGGCTGGGCAGTGGGGCTAAGTGGGAAAATGAATCTGCTCAAGATTAAATAGTGGGGCAGACTCGATGGGCTGAATAGCCTATTCTTCCTCCTATATCTTATGGTCTTATGTGACAATGTGTGGGTAAAATTAAGGTCTTGTGTTCTGTAGAGAATAGTTTCTTCCCAAAGCACCAAGCCCCAATCTCCTGCAGTATCTTGTGATTTGTGCGTAAAATTGTAATTGGATTTTAATAGACCACCTAGTCCTTTTGATCAGCTGAAAATGAACCATCCAGCATTCCCTGAATAACTCAGTTAATTCTTACCTCAGTGTTGTCAGACAGTGGCTGTGTGATGTGAAAACAACTGAACAGTTTATAAATGATCACATTCATTACAAATGTCACCCTTCACTTTCTGCAGATTCAGGCTCGGGTCATCCCAATTTAACATAATGACATTCCAGTCTTATCTTCAGTTGAATTAAAGAGGTAAATCATGCTCCGTGAGGTGGTTGCTGGAAAAGTGGCACCAATGTGATAGGATGCAGACTCGACTGTCGAGAAGGAGCCGTGCTGGTGTCTAGTCATTTCTCCATATGTTCCAGGATCAGAGGGCTGGAGGAGGCTACTCAGCCCCTTTGTGCTGTTGTGCAATACAATTAGATCCAGATTGGTCTATTGACTTAGCTTCACTCCCCCACACCCAGCAGGGATGCACTGGACCCAGCCCAAACAGAGGGAATGAGTTCCAGATTCCTTCAGCTCCTTGGTGATAAACAGCTTCTTGACATTAGCCCTGAGATTTCACACCCCCACCCAATCCCAGCTACAGTATCCTTAAAAGAAATCCGTCTCAAACATCTCATCTGTTTCACTATTATTCTATTCCGGAGATAGATTTGTCAGATTTAAAGAGAAAGATTTGCAAGCCACAGAGGCGTAGCGTGTGGAAACAGGCCCTTCAGCCCATCTTGCCCACACTGACCAAAATATCCCATGCATGCTCATCCCACCTGCCCTTGTTTGTTCCATGTCTCTCTAAACTCATTTTATCCACCTATCCATTCAAATGTGTGTTAAACCTTGCAATTCTACCTGCCTCACCCACCCACTCCAGCAGTCACCATCTTCTGTGTAAACAAAGTTACCACTCAGGTTCCTGTTCCTGGGAATGACCAGTGGAAGAGGAGAGAAGAAAAAAAGGGTCAGTAGAGGGAGAGGAGGAAGGGGCAGTAGATGGAGGGTAAGAGAGGAGGAAAGAGCAGTAGAGGGAGGGTAGTATGGGTAGTTGAGGGAGGAGAGAAAAGGAGGAAGGGGCAGTAGGAGGAGAGGTGGAAGAAGGGGATAATGACTGGTAGCAGAAAGAGAGAAGAGAAGGAGAGGACAGTAGAGGAAGGAGAGATAGATCCCGCATTGTCTGCAAGAAGTTTGTACATTCTCCTCCTGTCTGCTTGGCTTTCCTCTGGGTGCTCCAGTTTCCTCCAACCATTCAAAATGTACTGGGATTGTAGGTCAAGCACGGGCTTGTGGGCCGAATGGGCCTGTTACCATGCTGTATGTCTTGTCACTTTGACTTCCCTGGGGAATCCTTGCAAAGCGCAACTGTCGGGTGACAGACCAAAAATAGACCCATCTCCCCTTGTGCAGACACAGAGAGAACCTGGGTACCTCTTCTGAAGCTGGCACAGAACACTGTTTAGAACCATAGAACATTACAGCACAGAAACAGTGCCCTTCTAGTCTGCCCCAAACATTTTTTTTGCCTAGTCCCACTGATCTGCACCCAGTCCATAGTCCTCCATACCTTTCCCATCCATGTACCTGTCCAAATTCTTCTTAAATGTTAAAATTGAGCCCACATTCACCTCTTCAGCTGACAACTCATTCCACATTCCCACCACTCTCTGTGTGAAGTTCAGAATCAGAATTTATTGTCATGAACAAGTCACGAAATTCAGTGTTTTGCGGCAGTATCACAGTGCAAACATTCATATAAATCACCTTACAACAATAAATTTTTTAAAAAATAGTGCATGAAAGGTAAGGCAGTGACTTTGGTTCATTTTTCATTCAGGAATCTGATGGCAGTGGGGAAGAAGCTGTCCTTGTGCCATTGAGTGCTTGTCTTTAAGCTCCTGTATCTTTTTCCCGATGGTAGAAGAGTGAAGAGGACATGGCCTGGGTAGTGGGAGGGTCTTTGAATATAGAGGCTGCTTTTTTAAGACACTACCTCATGTAGACGTCCTCGATGGAGTGAAATCTAGTGCTTGTGATGTCACAGGCCAAATTAACAAACCTCTGCAGCTTTTTCTTGTCCTGAGAGTTGGCACCTCAATACCAGACAATGATGCAACCAGCCAGAATGCTCTCCATATTACACCTGTAGAAGTTTACAAGGGTCTTTGGTGACATATCGAATCACCTAAACACCTCACAAAGTATAGCCACTGGTGAGTCTTTGTAATTTCATTGACATGGAGGCTCCAGGACAGATCCTCAAAGATGTTGACACCCAGGAATTTGAAGTGCTTGACTCTCTCCACTACTGAGCCCCTGACTCCTTCCTGAAGTCCAAATTCATCTCCTTGGTTTTGCTAATGTTGAGCACAGGGTTGTTGGTTTAACACCATTCAACAAGCTGATCTATTTCCCTCCTGTATGCTTCCTCATTGCCGTTTGTGATTCTGATGACAACTGTGGTGTCATCAGTAAATTTATAGATAGCATTGGAAATGTGCCTAGCCACACAATCATGGGTGTATAGTGAGTAGAGCTGTGGGCTAAGCACACATCCTTGAGGTGCACCCATGCTGATAATGAGTGAAGAGGAGACCTTGCTTCCAATTCATAAAGACTGTGGTCTTCTGATAAGGAGGTCAAGGATCCAGTTGCAGAGGCCCAGAGTTTGTAGCTTCTTGACCAGCACTGAAGGAATAATGGTGTTGAAGGCTGAGCTGTAGTCGATGAAGATTAGTAGAGTTGTTGTTTTTGAGGTGATCCAGAGCTGAGTGGAGAGCCAGCAATATTGCATCTGCTGTGGAGCGATTGTGGCGATGAGTGAATTGCAGTGTGTCCTGACCTTTGCTTAGGTATGTGTTAATTCTGGCCATGACCCAGCCTCACAAAGCATTTCATCACAGTAGATGTTAGTGCTACTGGGTGATAGTCAATGAGACAGCTCCCTCTACTCTTCTTGGGCCTTTTTTAAGCAGGTGGGAACCTCTGACTACAGCAACGAGAGATTAAAAATATCTGTGAACACTCCAGCTAGTTGGTTGGCACAGATTTTCAATATCCTGCCAGGTACGCCGTCAGGGCCTGATGCCTTGTGAGGGTTCACCCTCTTGAATGATGTTCTGACATTGGCCTTAGAGACAGATATCACAGGGTCCACAACTTTTCCAGAGATTCTCATAGGCACTGTTGGGTTCTCCTTCTTAAAGCGAGCATTGAAGGTGTTCAGCTCATCGGGTAATGAAGCATCATAGCCATTTATGGTGTTCACCTTCACTTTGTAGTTGTAATGGCCTGCACTCCCTGACATAGCTGGCATGTCTCTGTCTCTAGCATCCTCTGGAATTGCCACTTTGTTTCAGAGATGATCTTCCGCAGGTCGTACCTGGACTTCATGTAGAGATCGAGATACCTGGACTTAAATACCCTTGATCTCGCCCGCAGCAAGTTGAGGAACTCATGAGTTCCCCTCATGTTCTCCCTAAACATTTCCCCTTTCACTCTTAACCCATGACCTCTGGTTTGTACCTCACCTACCCTCAGTGGAAAAAGCCTATCTACATTTACTCTGTCTATCTCTCTCATAATTTTAAATACCTCTATCAAATCTCCCCTCATTCTTCTACACTCCAGGGAATAAAGTTCTAACTTGTTTAACCTTTCCCTGTAACTCAGTTCCTGAAGTCCAGGCAACATCCTGGGAAATATTCTCTGCAGTCTTTCTATCTTATTGATATCTTTCCTGTAGTTAAGTGACCAGAACTGCACACAATACTCCAAATTTGGCCTCACCAATGTCTTAGGCAATTTTACCATAACATCCCAATTCCTATACTCAGTATTTTGATTTATGAAGGCTAATATGCCAAAAGCTTTCTTTACAACCCTATCCACCTGTGATGCCACTTTCAGGGAATTATGTATCTGTATTCCCAGATCCCTCTGTTCTACTTCATTCCTCAATGCCCTCCCACTTACTGTGCAACTCATTTCTTGGTTTGTCCTTCCAAAATGCAACACCTCACACTTATCTGCATTAAATTCCATCTGCCATTTTTCAGCCCATTTTTCCATCTGGTCCAGATCCCTCTGCAAGCTTTGAAAACCTTCTTCACTGTCCACAATGCCTCCAATCTTAGTGTCATCTACAAACTTGCTGATCCAATTTACCACATTATCATCCAGATCATTGATATAGACAACAAACAACAATGGTCCCAGCACCAATCCCTGAGGACTAGTAACAACCCTCCACCACTACTCTCTGGCTTCTCCCATCCAGCATTGTCAAATCCAATTCACTACTTCACCTAAAGTCCACGTAGACAAGCCTTTCCTTCATCTACCTTCGTAATAATCTCCACGAAAAACTTCATAAGATTGATTAAAATTGACCTACCACACACAAAATCATGTTGATTATCCCTAATCATTTTCTGGGTATCCAAATAATTGTATAGCCGATCTTTTAGAACACCATCCAATAATTTATCTACTACTGATGTCAGGCTCACTGACCAATAATTTCCTGTGTTAATTTTGGAGCCTTTTAATTCTTCGGCACCACACCTGTGGCTATGGAGATTTCAAATATTTCTGCCAGAGCCCCTGCAATTTCTATTTTAGCCTCCTTCAAGTCCACCCTTATTTGCTCTTAGACAGCAAGCACTTCTTCCTCTTTAATCTGTATGACCTCATTGGTTGTTTTCCTTACTTCCCATGCCCATTTCCTGAATGAATACTGATGAAAAAAAAACATTTAAGATCTCCTCCTCTCTTTTGACTCCATACAAAGCCGAACACTCTGATCTTCAAGGGGACCAATTTTGTCCCTTATCCTTTTGCTCTTAATATACCTGTAGAAACCCTTAGGATTTTCCTTCACATTATCTGCCAAACCAACTTCATGACTTCTTTTAGCCTTCCTGATTTCTTTCTTAAGGTTTTTCTTGCCTTTTTTATACTCCTCGTGTACCTTATTTGCTCCATGTTGCCTATATCTGCTATACACCTCCCTCTTCTTCTGAACCATACCCCCAAATCCCTCAAAAACCAAGGATGTCAGTCAATGTTGGAGGGAGTTGTGGGGCTAACTGATCGGTGTTGGTTCTGGAAGGTCGCAGATTGAGGCACATTTTAATGAGCCGATCCCGGTCTAACCCAACATTTACTGCATATTCTTCATTGCCCCGGTGAAGGTGGGAATCAGAACCACTGAAGCCCTTGGTGAAGAAGGGGAGGGGATGGGGTGCCTGAAGCGTTGAATGGCCTTCACCAAGACCCAGTGACGACACAGCGCTGTCCAGGAGTGGGGGAACGTGCAGGCGGTGGTGTCTCCCAGCACCTGCTGTCCTCGTCCTGGGTGGGGGGAGGGGGTGAGGGCTGGGTTCGGGAGGTGGTGTCTCGCCGTGTGAGTGCGGTCCATTTGGTCACCAGTTCACACGGCAGCCACTGTCGCTGACGGTGGGGGTGGGTGTCCGGGGGAGATGGGCTTTGTCCTGGATGGTGTGAAGCTTCTGGGAAGTTGCTAGAGGCCAGGCGAGTGGGGAGCCCATCACCGTGGAAGCTGTCGAGGAAGCTGTCCGGCCTTGAGCCCCAACCTCTCCAGGCTGACAGTTTCTCAGCACGCGTTGACGCGGCGCTAGGCATGTGTGGTTGAATCGGCTGCTCCGACGGCGAGGCAGCCGGGGGTGGGATCACTCGGGCTGCCTTCGCCCCCGCGGACAGGAGGAAGGCTGGAGTGCGAACTGGTGGAGACGGGAGCACAGCACCCCCGTTAGTCCTGAAACCTTTTTGCACCTTGCATCAAAAGCCCTGGCTCGCTCCCCACCCCACCCCCCCCCCCTCCTCCCCCCCCTCCTCCCCCCGCCCTGAGTACCACCGCTCCCAGCGTCATCCGAGGAGCCGCTACAAGAGGCAGGGCGGACAACAGCTGGCCACAGGGACCAGTCACATCTGCAGCGGCTGCTGGTGTGGTCCTGACTGGCACTCCGGACACGCAGCTCCTGGTGCGGCCCAAGGCAACTCCTCAAACTCCGGTGTCCGCTGCAGACTCGGACCCAACTCCCCGCCCAGTCGGCAAACCAGAAGGATTTCGGGGGGACTGAGCCTGAGCGTACGGTGGGCACCCACCTCCCCATAGCCCTTCTCTGCAGGCTCGGCGCCGGCTTCCCGCCCGAGGATGTGGCAGCGAGGCGGTGTTTGAGTGCGGGAGTCGCTAGACTGTGTGCGGAGGGAGAGCGGCCAGAATTCCCACCTCCCGTGACTGGGTCTCAGAAGGAGCAGGACACTCCTCGGGGCGCAGAGGTCCGACTCACCCCATTGCCAGGGAGCACAGATGCATTCTCGACTCTTCTCACTTGCCCTGCTTCTACTGAACTGCATGGATTATGGCCAGTGCCTGAACCCCCGAGAGAAACGGAGCCGGAAAGGTCAGTGTTGACGGCAGAGCCCGCAAACTTCCACCGAGCGCGCTGGGCATTTACGCGGAGAGTTTGCCCAAGACGCAGCTCTGTGTGTGTGTGTCTGAAGGAATCCACCCACCCGCCCCCGCTTCGCCGACCCAGCTCTTGTTCCGCTCCCAAATCTCGGTTCACCTCCCATCTGAGCAACGCATCCAACCCGTCCTCTCAGCAGCCGCTGCGGATCCCACCCCGATTGGGAACGACCACTTACCCCGAACGGAAGGCGAGTGAGGGGCGAGAGCCAACCTCACCTCTCTCGACCCAAGGCTGCCCCACATCAAGTCACCCTTCCCCAATCCCCTTTCCTCTCCCCAGCCTAATCATCCCTTCTTCAACCACCCTCTCGAACTCCCTCTCGGATTTCTCAATCCTTCTCAACCTTCTCTCCTATTACCTTCTGTTTTTTCCTAATCCCCTCCTCTTCCCAATCAAACCTTCTCTTCCTCAACCACCTTCCCTTACATCCTCTCTCCTTCCCTAATCCTTCTCCCCAATCTCCTCATCCCTTTCCTAATCCTCCCTCCTCTATCCCAATCTCCTCTCCTCTCCCCAATTTGATCACTTCCTTTCACAACCACCTTCCCCAATCCTCTCTCAACCCCTTCTCCTCTTCCCCAACCCCTTCCCCTCTCCCTCAACCCCTTCCCCTCTCCCCAACCCCCTTCCCCTCTCCCCAACCCCCTTCCCCTCTCCCCAACCCCCTTCCCCTCTCCCCAACCCCCTTCCCCTCTCCCCAACCCCCTTCCCCTCTCCCCAACCCCCTTCCCCTCTTCTCCTATCCCTTCTTCTCTTCTCCAACTCCTGTTCCTAAACCCCTTCTCCCCAATCTGATATCCCCTTGCCTAATCCAACCTCCCCTTCCAAACACCACTCTTGCCCTTCCCCAATCTTCATGTCAGCCACACTTTCCACCCCCTCTCTTCTTCTTCAGCCTCTTCACTCCTCCTCAATCCCTTCTTTTTAATTCCAGTCCAATCTTCTTTTCACCTGTCACCTTTCCTGCCCATCCCTTCATCAAGCTCCCATTTCCCTCTCCCCAATCTTCTTTCTTCTCCCACTAGCTCCTTGTATTCTCCACTCTCCTGTCTCCAATCCCTTCTCCACCTTCCATTTCCTCTCGACATTGCCCTAGACCCTGCCTACTCCCCACTAAGCACTGTGGGTTCAGAGATGGACAATGGATAATATTGACCCTGAAAAGTTCCAACAGAATGATTTCTTCAAAGTGGTACCCAAGGTGTTGGAACTCAATCAGGACCATAATGAAGGAATGTACCGTACTCACTCCCTGCCAGGAATTTCTGGGATCAGCTCCCAGCATTACAGCTCTTTCAACAGTGATCAGCTGTGAGCTCTGCAGAGTGATGATATCCAAAGGCCAAAATGTTCATTGGCATTGAGGATGGGACCCAACCTCGCAACATAGGCGTTGCTGATGGAGCATTGTACTGGAGGAGGGGCTGAATGAGGGTGTGCTGTCCTTTGGGGGGGACAATACCTAAGGAGCCCCACACTATGGGAGGTAGCATTAATGAGGGAATGTTGCACTGAGAGAAGGATAGTACTGAGGGGGCACTGCTCTGTGGGAGGGACAGTACTGAGGGAGCGCTGCACTGTCAAGAGTTCTGTCATTGATATGAGATGTTAGCTGTGGTCCTGTTTGCCAACTCATATGAGTGTAATTGATCCCAGGATACTTTGTTAACAGTGAACAGGCAGATATCCCTTTATCACTGCCATCATTTATTGCAGAATAAATGTCACAGTCTAGTCATTGTTACATGGGTATTTATGGAATCTTTCAATGCAGAAGTTGGCAGTCTGATTTCCTACAATGTAATGACTGTATTTGTAGAGTGCTTTGGGGTCCTTATTGTAACCATGGAAGCAGAGTGAGGTGTTGGATATTGAATGTGTATTTATAGTGTGGTGCTTATTATCCCATTGATAAATATGGGGCAGGACTTCTCGCTGTTATGTAGCTTGTGTCATTTAGTGGCAGTGGAGCTACAGGCAGTGTGCTCACGAGGAAGCTCTGCCTGTTTATGGTGCCAGGCATATATCATGAGCCTGACTCTCAGCTGCCCTCAAGTGGCTTGCAGTGATCCCAGTGTATCATTTGGCCAGTGGTTTTTGAAAGCAGCTCTCATCACTCATCCTTTAATATTAATACCATTAAATATATTCATATCATACACCAATCAGATTGTTTTACAATTTAATAATATTTGTTTTAAATGGCTCCAGCTCCTTAGTTTGTGAGACTGTCTGAGAAGTTCATGATTCAAACTGGCCAGACAGCACTGCTTTATAACTCTCCTCTTCCCTTACTAGCCTTGCAACCCTGACACGGCCTCCCTATCTCTGCAGCTGCCTCCTGCCCCTACACCTCTTGCCGTGAACTCCCTTCTAGCCCCTACACCACAGCCTGAGAATCTCCTTCCAGCCCCAACAACACTCCCAATGGAACCACTTCCAGCCCATACATCTCTCCCTCTGAACTTCCTTCCAGCCCTACACCTCTTCCTGTGAACCCAAGGAGTCTATACACCCTCCCAGTGAACCCCTCCAGCCCCAAAACCTCTACCTGTGAACTCTCTCCAACCCTACACCTTCCCTGCAAACCCTCTTCAGCTCCTACACCTTCCCTGTGAATCCACTTCAGCCCCAACACTGCTCTCTGTGGACCCCCTCCAGTCCATACACCGCTTCCTGTGAACTCCCTCCAGGCTTACCCTTCTCCATGTAAACCCCCGCCAGCCCCTACACCTTCCCTGTGAACCCTTCCAGCCCTACAACTTCCCTGTGAACCCACTCCACCTCCTACACCACTCCCTATGAACCCTCTTCCACTCCTACACCTTCCCTGTAAACCCTCTTCTGCTCCTACACCGCTCCTTGTAAACCCCCGCCAGCCCCAACACCTTCCCTGTGAACCCACTCCAGCCCTATACTTCTCCCTGAACCCCTTCCAGCCCCTAAACCCTTTCTTGTAAACCACTCCAGCCCCTACACCTTCCCTGTGAACCCTCTCAAGCACCTACACCTTCCCTGGTAACCCACTTCAGCCCCTACACCGCTCCCTGTCAACCCCTTCCAGCCCATACACCACTCCCTGTCAACTCCCTCCAGCCCATACACTGCTCCCTGTCAACCCCTCCAGCCTTATACTTCTTGTAAACCCCCGCCAGCCCCTACACCTTCCCTGTAAACCCCCTCCAGCCCCTACACCTTCCCTGTGAACCCATTCCAGCCTCTACGTTTCTCGTGAACTCCCAGCACCCCTCTCTGTGAACCCCCTCCAGTCCCTCCAACTCCATCTCTCATCACTCGCTCTTTAACCTCCAACTCATAACCCTCTCCCTCTCTGTAACCCTTTACCCGTACACTCTCACTATTTCTCTAACCAACTCTGGCTCCTCCATTCCCCCCTCCCCCCTCTCTGTAACCTCCTCTGGCCCCTACGCCTCTCCTTATCTCTGTGACCTCTTCTATCTTTGCAGCCTCCTCCATGTCTAGAACAGTACAGCATAAGAAGAGGGCTGTGGTCATGATGTCTGTGCTGATTTTAACCCATCTGCTGCACAAGCTCCATATCCCTCTATTCCTTGCCTGTTCATACATCTGTCTCGAAATGACTCTAGAATGTCTCACCTGTAATGCTATTTGACATTACAACCCAAGGAAAAAAATCTCATGATCTATTATGAGCTATCACACTATTATAAACTACCAGGTCTTCCCTCAGCCCCTGAAGCTCGAAAGAAAACAATCCAAGTTTGTCCAACCTCTATAGTCCTGGAAGAATATTCCAGCTGCACCCCACACACTTGTATAAAACTCACCTCACACACCTCCTTTAATAACATTTGACATCTTCATCCCAGGTAAAACACTATCAATGCCTCTCAATTTTATTTATCAGGTCTCCCCTCAGCTTTCAGAGAAACCTATGCAAGTTAGTCAATCCTCTAATCCAAGCAACATCCTGGTTGACTCTCCAAAGCCTCTATATCCTTCCTGTAATGGAGTGAGCAGAATGCCACATAATACTGCAAACGTGGTCCCAACTAAAGTTCTATATATTTGTGACATGACGTATTAACTCTTGCACCCAATGCCCCAACTGATGAAGGATAATATGCCATAAAACCTTCTTTATAACCTTCTCTACTTGTGGTGGCCACTTTCAGGAATCCATTGACCTGCACTCCAAGATCCCTCTACATCATTGCTCCTAAAGGTTCTGCTATTTTGTGTACACAAGTCTCTTTGGATCCTATGAGCCTTAATCTTTTGTATCAGCCTACCATGAGGGACCTTGTCAAGTGCTTTATTAAGGTCCATGTAAAGAACATCCCCTGCCCTATCCTCATCCATCAGCTATTTAATAAACTCAATCATTTATAAAACATTACCAACCCCTATCGAAGTTAGACAAGAAAGTCTGAAGATGCTGTGATTGTAATTTAATACACAAAAGTCCTGGAGAAACTCAGAAGTCATGCAGCGTTCTTTATGTAGCAAAGATACATAATCAACATTTTGGGCCTGGGCCCTTGGTCAAGGTAGAAGCAAAAAGCAGGCAGGTACCTGAATAAAATGGTGGTGTAAGGGATAGGGAAGGAGCACAGGCCCACAGGCAAGAGGTCATAGATGGATATGCATTTGAGGGCAGAAGGGAAAAAAGCTGGGAAGTGATAAGGGTAAGGCATAAACTCTCTTAATGGAGAGGTTAGGGGGTGGAGAGATGGAGAAAAGGAGACAGAGGGATAGGGGAAATAAAGAGAGAGAAATGGAGAGGGGCCTCAGAAAAAGCAGAGAAGTCGATGTTAATAAGATCTTGTTGGAAAGTGCGCAGACAGACAGAATATGAGGTGTTGTTCCTTCAGTTAGTCTCAGTTTGCCACTGCTTAAGGCCATGAAAAATATATCGGTGTGGGAGTGGAGAGTGGAATTGAAATGGTTGGCCACTGGGAAGTTCTTACTATTGCAGCTGACAGAACCAAGGTTTTATTTTAAATCATGCCCATAGGTAAGTGCCCAAGATAGCAGTGCCTGTGCTGGGCAGCATACATGAGCAGTTGCAGACTCCAGGGGAGCAACGGACCAGTACAGGGCACCAGAAACAGAGAGAACTCTCCCTATTGAGAAGAAGCATGGGAGACAACCCTACAGGGAAGATAGCCATGATAGTAGATGAGTGAAGGGCTCAGAGGATGAAGGATTCATGTAGACTTTGGGTGGCTGGTGACTTATGGTCGAAGGATTCACACAGGTAGCGGGCTGCTGGAGACTGGCTCTTGGGAACCAGGTGTCAGAACCGGGATTCAAGAGAGTGCTGAGGTCAAGAAGGGCTCCCAAAGGGCCTCAGGTGCTGGAAGCTTTCTGATCATGTCAGAGATTTGGATCTGGAGCTCAGGCTGCCAATGGTTTGGACAGGACTCCATGAGACTGCACACTGGAGGCAAATCCATGGACACTCGGTGTTGCTAAAGGGACTCTCTTTTTCTCTTTCTCTTATTGTTAGGGTGGCGGGCATTGCTCATGGTGACTCTTTGTTTGCCTTATGGCAGACAAAAGTTGAAGTAAATCATGTATGCAATATTTTTGTGTATTGTTACGTGACAATAAAAGGATCTTTGAAATTGAAGATGCTCCGCAAAACAATCTCCCAGTCTGTGTACAGTCTCTCCAATGTAGATGAAGCTACAATAGGAGCACTAGCTACAATAGATGACCCCTGCATTTTCACAGTTGAGGTGTTGCTTCACTTGGAAGAGTTGTTTAAAGCCCAGAATGGTGGTGAAGGAGGAGGTATGGGCACAAGCATAGGATTTATTTATTTTGCAAATCTTATTTATTAATCAAAATAAGTCCTACAATAAGAATACAAGTAAATACATCATATTTTATCCCATCTAATCCACCCCCCCCCCCAACCCCCCTGTAAACTACAAGCATAACATTTGTGTGGTCACAGGGATAGGTGCCAAGGGGGCGATTCGTGGGAAGGAAAGAAGACAAGGGAGTCATAGATAGGGCAGTCCCTGTGGAAGGCAGAGAAGAGAGGAAAAGATGTTCCTGATGGTGGGATCATGTTGTAGGTGTTGGAAATTGCAGAGGATAATATTTTGGATGCAGAGGTACCATAAAAAGACTGTCCCACTGATGAAAACTTGTCCACATGTGAGTAAATCCTATCCCTTTCAATCTTCTCCAGTCATTTACTTAACACTTTTCTATAATCTTCTTGTTTACCCCTATTGCCCTTCCTACATAAACAAAATTGCTTATTTACCCTCCTCTGGGGCATTGCATGTGGTTAAAGAGAAAGGAAAGATCTCTGACCAGAATCAACCTGTCCTCTCTCAATAACCTGAGATAGATCACATAAAATCGTGGGGAGTTGTATTCTTCAAGAGCTCAGAACCTCTCCTTCTTATCTACATGCCCTAGGACATTAGCATAGCTCTCTCTGATGTCACTACCCTCCATGTCCTTCTCGTTGGTTAATTCTGATGTGGATTAGCAACTCTCCCACTTCCTCTGCTCAGAGACATAAATTCCCTCCTTGTCTGGAATGGTCATAAGTTACCCTCTTGATTTTAATACCTTGGGATTCTCTGTAATCTGATTCACCAAGGACAGTTCATGGTTCCTTTTGACCCTCCTAATTCCCCATTTGTGGTTCAAAAGACAAAAATGTTGCAGGAGCTCAGCTGGTCTCACAGTGTCCATATGAGGTAAATAAATATTACTGATGTTAGCTAGCTTTGTCTCTCTCTCTCACTTCTATTTTCCCTGTCTCCTTTCACAGAGGTAAAATCAATTCTCACCTTTCCTCATATCATATCTCAATTAATACCTTTTATCTGTTGGTCTGTACTCCTCCCCCTCCCCCATTCTTAACCCTTTCTTTCCCCTGTTACGAGCCCAAAGGACTCCAAAACCCAGCAGCAATATGCATTCACCAAGACAAGTAGTTACTTAAACAAAAATTTTTTATTTATCTTTAAACATATAAACAGAATCAAACTTTAACTTATCTCTATTAACTTAACTAAACCCAATTTAACCCCCCTTCTAATTCTAAGCGCACATGTATGTGATGTGTGTGTAAATGTAAGAAAAGTTCTTTGGTTTCCAGTTCAATCTCATTTCTCATTCTTCCAAGTTCTCTGGTTGCAGGTAATTCTTATACTGTGCACAGAATTTAACATGTATAAAGTTCACCAGGCTTTGGTGCTCGAAAGGTAAATGTTTACTGCTCAGGAAGGTTCTCGTAGGGTTTGCAGAGAGATTTGTTGTTCTAGGATTTCCATAACTGAGGTACAGCCATATATCACCTCAATGTCTTGCTGATGAAACTTGCCCCATCAGGGTTCTCCAGATGATAACCTCTTTCTTTCATGTTATCACAGAGTTCCTTTCTGTTCCTCTTATTCCAAGAGAAACATCAGACAGATAGCTCTTCCAGCCATCTGGCGCTCTGGAGTTTGTTTCAGTTCCAACCAGCTTCTCCTGCTTGTTTGCTTGTTTCAGCTGTCCCCCTTTCTCTCTCTCTCTCAAAGCCCATGTGACTCTCTCACTTGCAAAACCCCTGACCTTCTCCAATAAACAATGGGAGTTGATCTTCTTGCTCAAGCTGTTGTCTTTAGGTAAACAAAAACCAAGGAGTGACCTTTCTATGCAGTCTGTCAAAACTTTTGCAAAGAGCTTTTAACAGCCAGACCGTCTCCTGCTTGTTGCTTTAATGATGTCATTTCAATTAGCACCTATTTGTGAAATGAGCACAGCATTCTCCATAGTTTCTGTAAATTCACTGAATATTAATTCTTCAATATTTCAAATAAGATCTGTTTTAAAGTGTGTGTATATATGTAACCTACTCCAATTTTACCAATTTATCTCCCAAATATTCCATTACACCCCAGCCTTTAAATTCTATGCCTGTTTTTTTTCACTCATACCTTGAGGAAGGGCTTAGGCCCAAAACATTGGTAATATATCTTCTCCTATAGATGCTGCAAGATGGCTGAGTTCCTACAGCATTTCTTGTGTTTTGACTGCAATCACAGTGTCTGCATACTTTCGTGTTTCACCCAATTTGTTTTTTTTCCTGCTTCCTTTACATTCCTCGAGCCCTGTTGAATTTGTGCTTCCTGAACTTTAAACATGCTTCTTTTTCTCTTTTGATGAAATTTATAAGATCTCTCATCATCCAAGATTCTCAAAATCTTGCCATCCTTGTCTTTCTTTCTGATTGGAACATGTTGGTCCTAAATTCTGACCATCTGGTCTACAAACAACTCCATATGTCAGATTGTTCTTACTCACTAGCACCTGCTCCCAACCTATTCCCTCTAACATCTGCCTATGAATGTAATTTGCCTTCTCTCTAAAGGTAACACTTATCCTTATCCAAAGCTATCTGAAATTATGCAATGTTATGATCACTATTCCCAAAATGTTCCCCCACTGAAATTCAGATTATGTGGCCTGGCTCATTTCCCAATATAAGTTCCAGTAAGTCCCCTTCCCTAGTTGGACTACATACTGTTTCAAGCAACCCTCCCTTATGCAATGAACAAATACTGCCCCTTCCAAACTTCTGATACTCAGTGCTGCGGAAATTAAAATCACACATTACAATACACCATGCATGGAAACTTTGGCAGATGAGGTTTATCATTGTTTCTTGATAAACAATTCAACACCAACAACCCTGACACATTTACATTTCTGTATATCCTGCTCCATATCCCTTGTCCTATCTTCCATTGGCTGTTGAGAAGCCCATTGCTAAACTCCATCATAGTGATAACACATTTCTTATTCCAGAGTTCTCCCCATATTGCCTCACTGGATGAACCCTCCAGGTTGTCCATCTAAGTGCCACTGTGATATTCTCCCTCATCAGCAATGCCATACCCTCACCATTTTTACTTCTGAACTCTGGAATGTTGAGCTACCAGTCCTGCCCCTCTCTCAACCAAGTTACTATAAAGACTATATATCATAGTTCTATCTATGAACCCAGGCTGAGAGTTCACCTGCCTTACCTGTCATACTCTTTGCATGGAAATAAACACACTTCAGCCCATCAGTCTGACTGTGTTCATTAACCAAGCCCTGCCTGGCTTTCCTTTCAGACTCACTCGACCTAACCTCTACCTTCCTCTCAACCCCTCCATTTGCTGCTTTTCTCACTGTCAAGCTGGTTTAAACCCTTCCTGGTTAACATTAGCCGATTTGTCAGTGCAGAGACACAAAGAATCTGGATCATAAAACAAACTGCTGGGGGAACTCAGCAAGTGTGGCAGCAGATGCAAAGGAATGGACTTCATTTCAGGATGAGGCAAGTCCTGCACACCTCTATTTCTACAACCTTGTCACCTCCTCCATCCTTCACACTTCTTGCAACTTCTTCACCCTTTCTTAATCCTGAAACCCCTCCAGCCCCTATACCCCACCCTATCTTTGTAACCCCTCCATTCTTCATACTCCCTCCATAAACCTGTAACATTTTCCAGCAATTCTGATCCCTGTCAACCCTTCAGCCCCTACACCACTCCCTATCCCTGTAACCCCTTCATTCTCTATAGTCCTGCATTACACTGTAAACCTCCAGCACTTCCATCCCTCCATTCTCTGCACTTCTCCTATCCTTGTATCCTATTCAGCACTTACTGCCCTCCCCATCCTTGTATCCCCTCCAGCACCTACTGCCTCACTCCTCTGCACCCACTCCAGACCTCCCTCTCTAAATTTCCATCACCTGCAACGTGATCCCACCACCAGACACATCTCGCCTCTCTGCCTTCCATAGGGTCAGCTCCCTTGTTCACTCATCCCTTCCCACTACTTCTCCCCCCCTCCCTTGGCTTCCTCCCCTGTGACCACAGGAAGTGCCACGCTTGGGCCCACACCTCCTCTCTCAGCACCATTTGGGGTCCCAAACAGCCCTTCCAAGTGAAGCAACTCTTAACTTGTAAACTGCTTGACTCATCTACTGCATCCAGTGCTCCCGTTGTGGCCTTCTTAGATTGTAGACACTGGACACAGACTTGGAGATCACTTCACTGAGTATCTTCGCTTTATCCACATCAATTAAAGTGGCCAACCATTTCAATTCTGTGCCCCACTCATGTGCTGCCAAATCAAGGCTACCTGTAAATTGGAGGAGCAACACTTTATATTCCATCTGGGTACTCTCCAACCAGATGGCATTAATATCGATATCTCCATTTTCTGCTAGACGACTCCCCATTCTGCCTCTCTTCCCGATCCCTCTGCCTTCTTTCCTCCAGCTCTCCACTCCCTTCCCTCTCCATTCCTCTCCCTCTGTTTGCTGTTGTACCTTCCCTCCCTTATCCATCTATTACCTCTTGCCTGTGGGTCTATGCTCCCCACCGTGCCCCTCCCCCACCCCCACTATTTTATTCAGACGCCTACCTACACTTTGCTCATACCTTGATGACGGGCTCAGGTCTGAAATATTGGTTATGTATCTTTATCTTTGCTATATAAAGTATACTGTTTGCCCTGCTGAGTTTCTCCAGCATTATGTTTTTATTTTTGCAGACTTCTGTGTTTTACTTCCTCACTCTAATCCCTCTTTCCCTTACACTACTCCCTCTGATGCAACTGCTCCCTTCTTTCACTGTTAAGCCCTCCAGCCTCTACTTAATTAAAATTTCCTGTATCCCCCCGCCATTTATTACTCCTTTTAAAAAAAAATGTAGACGTACAGCAATGTAACAGGCACTTCCGTCCCATGATCCCATGCCACCTAAATACACCAATTAACCTACAAACCCCGTAGATTTTAGAAGGGTGGGAAGAAACTGGAGCACCTGGAGGAAACCCACGTAGACATGAGGAGAACATACAAACTCCTTACACACGGCGCCAGGTTTGAGCCCAGGTTGCTGGCACTGTAGTAGCATTGCACAAAGCATTTAGAATCTATGACCCTTTCTATCTCACCTTTATTTTATATCTTACACCTGTTTCCATCCATCTAAACCTGTACTCGAGATGGCAGAGGTCGACAGCATCGAGTCCACGCTGCTGAAGATCCAGCTGCGCTGGATGGGTCACGTCTCCAGAATGGAGGACCATCGCCTTCCCAAGATCCTGTTATATGGCGAGCTCTCCACTGGCCACCGTGACAGAGGTGCACCAAAGAAAAGGTACAAGGACTGCCTAAAGAAATCTCTTGGTGCCTGCCACATTGACCACCGCCAGTGGGCTGATAACGCCTCAAACCGTGCATCTTGGCGCCTCACAGTTTGGCGGGCAGCAACCTCCTTTGAAGAAGACCTCAGAGCCCACCTCACTGATAAAAGGCTAAGGAGGAAAAACCCAACACCCAACCCCAACCAACCAATTTTCCCTTGCAACCGCTGCAATCGTGTCTGCCTGTCCCGCATCGGACTTGTCAGCCACAAACGAGCCTGCAGCTGACGTGGACTTTTTACCCCCTCCATAAATCTTCGTCCGCGAAGCCAAGCCAAAGAAGAAACCTGCACTCAATTGATATAAACCATGGCATAAATAAAGAAATTAGAAACAAATGTAGAGGACTGATTAAATCTTCAGAATAATTTAATTTTCTTATAAAGTATACAAAGTATGCAGGGATAGTCAGGGAGTTTTATGGCACAGAAGCAGGCCTTTCAGCCCAAATCATCTATGCTGACCAAGTTGTCTACCTGAGCAAGTCTCATTTTCCTGCGTTTGGCCATTATCCCACTGGACGTTTCTTATCCAAGTCACCGGGAAATATCTTTTAAATGTAATTGTATCCACCACTACCACTTGCTAGGTGTGGACAATGGATCTTGAGGAACAAGGAGCTGACATGGTTGGGATGGCCGCAACTGATGGGATTCTGCAGAGGTTGGTTCTCTGGTCCCAGATGGTAACAATCTGGGAGAGGATCAGTGAAAGAAATTTTGCAGAGGCTGAGGTCTAGTGCAGTACACAAAAACTGCTGGAGAAACTCAGCAGCTCATGCAGCATCCATAGGATGCAAAAGGCAGTCGATGACACAGGCCTGAGCACTTTGTCGGGAATGGCCAGGAAACTGGAGATGAATGGGACTGAAAGGTAATAGATCCCAGAACCCTTGCATCCTAAGAGTTTAAAGAAAGCACTTTTGAGAGTGAATGCGCAAGCATTAATCTTCCAAACCTCCATAGCTTAGAGACTGATTCCAATGGATTGGAAATAACAGATCAAATCCATGACTAAAGAAAAGAACTGAGAAGCAGGAGCCTGTTACCCCAATGCCTATTGTTAATGGAAACTACTAGACCCTATTATAAAGGTAGCAGAAAAAGACAAATTAGAAAATAATGATGAGATTGACTGGAATCATAGATCTATGACAGCAATGTTTGAGAAACCTGTAACTGCAGGATAGATAAGGGAGGATCGATGGATGTGGTATATCTGGACTTTCAGAAGGCTTTTAAACCAAGAGGTTATTAAACAAGAATTGGAACACATGGGGTGGGGTAGTCAAGCAACTGAGAAGTTAGCATCTTTGATGCAATCGCAAAGAAGGCTTGCCAGCGGCTTGGCTGTACTTTGTGAGGTGTCTGAGGAGATGCAGTTTGTTACCGAAAGATCTTGAAAACTTCTAAAGGTGTACTGTGGAGAACATTCTGGCTGGTTGCATCACTGCCTGGTATGGAGGTGCCAACTCTCAGGACAAGAATAAACTCCAGAGGGTTGTTAACTCGGCTTCCGACATCACAGGCACCAGACTTTACTCCATCGAGGACATTGACATGAGGCAGTGTCTTAAAAAAGCACCCTCTATCCTCAAAGACCCCCCACCCCCACCACACAGATCATGCCCTCTTCACTGTGCTACCATCGGGTAAAAGGTACAGGAGTCTAAAGATAAGCACTGAACAGCACAAGGACAGTTTCTTCCCCACTGCCATCAGATTCTTGAATGATCAATTCCTGAAAGACACTGCCTTACTTTTCGTGCATTTACTATTTTTAATTATTTATAGTAATATCATAAGATGGTTATAATATGAATGTCTGCACAATCAATGTTGCTGCCACAAAACACCAAATTTCATGACTTGTTCATGACAATAAATTCTGATTCTGAATTTAGTCAGGTAGCAGAGAGAAGGTTTAAGGAATGCCTTACATAGTTATGATAGCTGCAAAGGTTGGTTCTTTGGTACCAGATGCTCACAATCTGAATCAATGATTTGCAGGAGAAGATCAGGTGACATATGTACAAGCCTGGTGAATAAAAAGCTGGCTGGCATATGCAAGTTCTGAGGAGAATGCAGAGAAGCTTCATGTGGATATAGATGTGCAAATGCATGGGTAAAGACCAGGCAGACATAATATGGAAACATATCAGATGATTATTTTGGTAGGAAAAAAAACAGAGGAGAGGAGAAGATTTATAAACTGATGAGAGATTGAAAAACGTTGATGATCAGAGAGACCTGCACAGAACACTGAAAGTTAACATGCAATTGTATCAAATATTATGATGGCCTTTATTAATTAGAGTCAAAATGTTTCCTTGAAATAATATGAATGCCTGATAAAACCACATTTGAAATATTGTGTATAAATCTGGTCCCTGTGCCTGAGGAATGTTGTATAGTATTTGTGAATGCATTGAAGATTCGTTGGCTCTTAAAGATACATCTGCATTTCCATATACTGCATTTCCATGTCCATTTATCCGGGGAAGGTGGGGAGAGGCTGATGCCCCATATACCATTTATCATATTGTCCTGCAGAGTATTTCCCCTTCCTGTTTTGCAGTTATAAAAGCAAAGTTCTGAGTAATTTTTGCTCATCAAACTCGGAGCAGTGCCCTGGGCCCAACTAATTTCAGCTGCTTCACCAGTGACCCTCCTTTCATCACAAGGCCAGGGGATGTTCACAAGGCTCAATTCTGTTCTGAATTCCTCAGCAAATGAAGCAAATGCACACAGTATGACTTGGATAACATTCAGGCGTGGGCTAAGAAGTGCCACTAACTTGTAGCACACACCAGTATTAGACAATATCTCCTCAGACGAGGGAGGGAGGGTTGGCCCATCTTCTCTTGAAATGCACTGGCTTACTGGTGTTTTTTAGAATGTTCTTATTTAACAGCCTGTCACAGTTGGGATACAAACACAAGCATCTTGTGGAACTCATTAACTGAGCTGTGAGTCTACATTTGAATGTCCAGATTACCCATGTGTTTGTTTTTGGAACTGTATTCTTTTGTCATTCAATTTAAGTAAGTTTAAAAAAACCCATTGAAGAGCATTTCTTAACCCCTGGGAGTTCTATATTTTTGAAGTCAGAAAGTCGAGTCCCCCCAGGCCGGAAATGTTGACTGACTTTTTCTTTCTCTAGGAGCTGCATGATCTGCTGATTTTCTCCAGTACTTGTGTGTTCTGCAAGTCAAGTCTCACCCTGCGCTGCTCAATGGACCCATAGCTATACTCTAGAACTGTCAGAGGTTCCAACTTTTGGAAGAGTCATTAGCCAAGCCCCCATCGCTTCTCTTAGTGGAAATATGAGATCCTCGTACCAATGACACCAGGAGAAAAAGATTTCTCCTTAATGCCCTGGTGCAAATATCTACCCTTCAGTCCACTTCACTGCACTGATTGTTAGTGGGAGCTTTCTGTGTGCACATTAACAACTACAGTGGCCATCTTCAACTGGTGTTATCCTGGCTGTTAGCTATCCTACGATATCCTAGAGCTGGGGAAGGTGCAAAGGAAATACAGTTTGCTCACTTCTGTCTGCACAGAGAAGGATGGTGGGGGCTGTTAATTGGGAACAAAAGTCTCTTCAAGTGGACAAGAATAGTTGGTGCAAAGGTGGAGCCACATGAAATATCCAAAGGGTTCACAGGCTTGCTAGTTTGCAAAGAGAATGGAGTGGAAAAGGCTACAGTCACACAGTTCTGTGGATGCCAGTGGTATTCAGGATGATCAAAGCTCCCAGTCAAGCCTTGACAGTTGGGCTAATTATAATATTACATAGAGCTGATATTATAGTAGGCCACTCAAATTAATTGATAATGTAACACTGGTAAAGCATGGAAGTCTGCAGACACTGTAGTTGAAGTAAAAGCGCAAAGCTGGAGAAACTCAGCAGGTCAAACAATGTCCTTTAGATAGCAAAGATAAAATTGCATAACCAACATTTCGGGCTTGAGCCCTTCATCGAGGTATGGAAAAATGTTGGCAGGTGTCTGAATAAAAAAGGTAAGAGGGAGGCGTGGTCGCAAAGGCAGGAGGTAATAGGTGAAGAAGGGCACAGCAGCAATCAAGGGGAGGAGGGATGGCTCAGTGAATGGAGAGGGAAAGGGGTAGAGAGCTGACAGGGGGAAGGGAAGGAAGGGAGATAAGGGTGCAGGTTAGCAGAAACCGGAAAAGTTTATGCTGATGCCATCCGTCTGGAGAGTAACACTGGTGCCTACCACTATTGAAATAGCCTGTGCACTGCATCTACCGCTAGCTTGGGTTAGCAATAGGTGGTGTTACAGAGACCAATATACCTGATGGCTTTTCTGGGTCAGTTTGATGTCAAGCAATTGGGGGTGAGCTGGAATTATATGCAGATGTGTGACGTCAGTGGTTAATTGGCTGCAGTAAATTGCCCCGAGTATTTAGGTGAGGGGGTAAAATCTAAGAAGTGTCAAACACGGGATGAGTGTAAATGAGTGATGGTTGTCATAAACTCAGTGAGCTGAAAGGCCTGTTTGCCCTGTATCACTCAATGGCTCTGTGTAGGTTCAGACCAGGTGAGACTTCCTTCTCCAGAGACCCTTTGAAAAGTGGATGGGCTTTTGTAACAGTCCAAGCAGAAGTTTCTAGGGGGGATAACAATGGAAATTTTTTTTATCTCCAACTCGAGATAGAAAAGGCTGTAATGAGAGGCATCTGGTTATAGGAATGGCTGTCTTTTACATCATCAAGTGATGTGCAGGTCTCCAGAAATAAACCATGAATTCTTCCCTACAACACCACAATACAATGGACAAGATAGGCAACGCGCACACTGGGGGCAGTGGCCTGTGGGAAACAATGGGAAGGGAAAATATTTAAGTATTTGACTAGACACAAGTCAATGAAAGGCATCCCTGAAACCCCCAAATGTGCACATGCCGTCATCAATGATCAGAAATGTAACTGAACCCACTGCATTGATATTAAACAGTTCTGAAGCTGTTTACTGATATAGTTGTGTCTAATTTGAGCTGGTCTCAAAGAATTTTTTTCTGTGAGCAGCTTCCATCCAGAATCCATGTTCTCCAAGTGGGACGTGAACTGTTTCCCTGCTTCACGCAAGGGTTTAGGGATGGGCAAAACTCCACAAGGTTTGGAGAAAAGCACTGTGAATGGCTTGTTCTTGCAACTGAGACTGGAATGACAGAATTCTGCTCTTTGGTGTAAATATAATTTCTGCTTATAGCAGCTTTCACCAAACTTGTAGCAACCTTGCAATTTTTTTAATTTTAATTTTTAGAGATACAGCGTGATAACAGGCCCTTCTGGCCCTCAAGCCAATGCTGTCCAAACACACCCATTAGCCAACAAATCCAGTATGTTTTTGGAATGTGAGAGGAAATCAGAACACCCGGAGGAAACCCACACAGACATGGGAGGAGAATGTACAAACTCCTTACATCTAGTGCTGGTTTTGAACCTGCCTTGCTGACACTTTACTAACGTGGCACTAACTGCTACCCTACCATTCCAAATACAAAGAATCCCTGAAATGCTATGGGGTTTCTTTAGTCTAGGTTGCTGAGTGACACAGAAAACCTTGTGGCCAAGCTGTGTATATCAAGCCCGAGCAAAGGGCTGTGTGATATTGAGCTGACACCAAATCTGTGATGTTGTTTGAGGGATTCGTTTTGATGAGCACTCCCCATCTCTTCCACTGGTATCATGGAGTTCTTTATATCAACAGAGAACATGAGGGTTCAGTTTAAGACAGTTTATAGAAGAGCCGGAAAAAAATCAGGTCAGGCAGGATCCAAGGAAAGCAATAGGCCGGCAATGTTTTGGGCATGAGCCCTTCAACAGGAGTGCCAAAAATCAGGCAGATGGCTGAATAAAAAGGTCGGGATGTAGAGGAATGGGGAAGGGGGAGAAGCACGGGCTAGCAGGTGATAGATGTATACAGAGGGTTGGGGTGAACAAGAGAAAGAAAGTGTGAAGTGATCGGGGCAGAGGCAGGGCCGGCGCTACCATTAGATGAACTAGGCACCCACCTAGAGCACAGACCTCAGAGGGGCACAGTCAGGGTGGCCAGACGTCCTGCATTAGGTTGGACAGTACGGCTTTTGACTTTGAAGTTTTCCAGAGTCTATATGTTTCTGCAAGAGTAAGTGTGAGAGTAGCGGTTCGATGTTGTTGGGGCCAGGTGGTTCCCTCCCCCTCCGTGCCCTATACCCTCGCTAGAGTTTCACTGCCGGAGACTGATTCTGGTTTGAAATTGCCTCTCAGGCTGGGACGCGTGCGTGCTCTGCTCCTCGGCCCAGGCAGCTGTTTTGGGCCTACATGGCAGGCTTTTTTGCTGACTGGTTTGAAAACTTGGAATGTTTTCAAAATCTTGACACTCTTTACTTACACTGAGCTGTCAGACAAGTTCAGCTCAAGTGAGGCTATGTGTTGGTGGAGTGTCCCAGACTCCCAACCCAATACACCGATCAGGTAAGACTAATTTTTTTGGGGGGATACACTGTCCAGTGCGTGAGGGGCTCGGAGAGGGCAACGGTATAACGGCTCCACGAGAGTGGGGGGGGGGGGGGTGTGTGCAAACATCCTTGCTCAGCTCAGACCACACTGGCTCGATGCCTGGCCGCTGCAGCCCTCCCTCTCTCCCAGCTCCTCCCTCCCTGATATCTGCTTCCCCCCCTCCCTGGTATCTTCTCTTCCCTTGCCGGTCTCTGCTTCCCCCTCCCTCCCCAGTCCCCATTTCCCCTTCCCTCCCTGGTCTCTTTTTCCCTCTCCCTCCCCGATCCCCACACATCCCTCCCTACTTCTCCCACCTTGTTTCTCCCCCCCCCCCAGTCTCTGCTTTCCACCCCACCCCCACTTCTCCTCTGGTCCCCTCTCCATCCTTCCTCAGTCCCTGGTTCCCCCCACCCCTGCTAACCCCTCCCCACTCCCCCTCTCCTCGCTCCCTCCTCCCTGCTTCCCCCTGGACCTCCTGTTCAACACTAAAGCATGGGTGGATGGTTCCGATTTCCGCAGTGACCCTCTGAACATTCGCAGGTAAGACTTTAATTTTTGGGGGGGGGTGGGTGCAAGTAGTTGGCCTTGCCCAGGGTGCAAAATAGTCTGGCACCGGCCCTGGGCAGATGGTTAAGATAGATGCTCTCAGGAGAAGGGAAAGTGGTGGTGAGCTGGAGAAAAGGAGACAGAGGGACATGGAAGAGAGACTGGGGAGAGGGTTAATGGAAATTGGTAAAGTCCATGTTAAGACCATCTAGTTGAAGAGCGTGCCTCCAATTTACGGGTAGCCTCGGTTTAGCAGTGCATGAGTCCATGGACAGACAAGTCAATGTGGCAATGGGGTTTGAAAATGAAATGGTTGGCCACTGGAAATAACTTGTTTTTGCTGTGGACAGACCAACGATGCTCAACAAAGCAATCTTCCAGCCTGAGTCCAATCTCTCCAATGTAGAGGAGGCTACAACGAGAGCTCCGGATTCAGTAGAGGACCCCTGAAACTGACCTAAGAATGTTTTGCTGTTGATTTTCATTTGAATTCAGCATCTGATGCCTCTCGTGTCAATGTCCAACAATAGTTGGGCAGCATTGATGGATTCCAGTTGCCCTGATACCACGTTTCCATGGTTCTAATGTCCTGGTGAAAACTTTCACCATGTTCGTCACTGACTGCACCAAGATCAGCAGGGAAGAAGTCCAAGCGCAAATACAGAAAATGAATTGTCAATGACGTGGACCTCATGGTTTTGTATGCTTGAAGCATGTTGTTAATCAGCTGGATGTAGTTTGGTGCTCTGCAGTTGTCAAGAAAATTCTTAACAATATATTTAAACATAAGACAATATTTTACTAGCACCTGCACTGAGTGCATGTACAGACATGCTTGGACTGACCAAAAGAGCTTATTGGTAGACTTAAAATATGACAGGAAATCACAACAATAGGTTATAGCTAAAAAAAAATATATGATCGGAAAATTTTAAGGTGTTTTTCATTAACAGCAGCTCAAAATTCATAAAATACAGGCAAATGTTTTCAGGAAACAAAATCTTCATTGCCAGTATGATTAGTACCAATGTGCTGATCTTCACCATAGATGTACAATCCCTCTACCTCTCCACTCCATATCAAGAGGCTTTAATGGCTGTCTCCTCCTTCCTTGTACAGAAGCCTATCCTTCTCCTCCATCACCAACTGCCTGGCTGAATTCATTCACAAATTGAACAATTTCTCCTTCTGCTCAATTCAACTCTCCAGATAAAAGGTACAACAAATCCTATGCTTTCCTTTTTATGGGGTTTGTGGAAAGATTTTTGTCCTAGTCCTACGTGGACCTACTCTCTAAAGTCTTTTTCTGATCTATCAGCCATTGCACTTCTGTAGAACTCGAAAATATCATCCCTTTGCTGCCAATTTCCATCATGCTCTCACCTTTGTATGTTCCATCTCAGACTCTGGTTAACAACTCATAGGAGAGCTTCAGAGCTTACCCAGAGCTAGCAGACAACAACACCAAAGCAACTGAAATCCATCAAGACGCCATCTCTCTTGCCCTTTGGGCCATAAAATTTGTTATAATGTCTTCTTAAATGACAGGGTTTTGTTCACCATCCACTTTGAAGTTGCTGTGTTCTCTTTTCTTTCTGTTCAAACCATAGAGCATTTCTTGTTCTGGTCAAACTCACGGGATGCTGTTTTCCACTCCCTTGAGACTGCACTTGTTCTTGCTCCCCTTGAACTCACAGTGTTACGTTAAATACAGCTCATGGAACTGTACAACCTAGAAACTGACTCTTTGACCCACAATATCTGTGCTGACCATGATGTCAAATTAAACAAATCCTGCTGCCTGTAGAAGGTTTATATCACTCCATTCCCTGAATGTTTATGTGTCTGTCTAAATGGCCCTTAAATCTAACCATCGGATCTATCCCACATCTCTCCATCTCCATCTCAGGAAACAGGCTGCTACAAAAATCAATTCCAAACTATAGATTCCCATGCTATCTCAATTGTCTACCTTCTTTCTGTAATCACAGAGCGTAGAAACCTTGACTGCATTTGTCTATGTCCTGCATTTCTGCTGTCCCAGAGAGAGCAACCATTGAATTTCATTAGTCCTCACATTCTATACTATTGGGTTCCACATTCAACAGATCATTCTCTCCATCATCTCCAACACAATTCCATCACCACACACATCTTCCCTCCCCTACTCTTTCTACAATTTGAAGGGACCATTCCCTGTGCATCTCCCTGATCCACTTTTCCATCCTCACCAACCAAGTAAACCACTGTCCAGAATGAAGGTAGGCATTTCAAAATCGAGTGTAGAAATTCTCATCCTTGAGACAACTCACAACGAGATTGGGATAAGGGAATACAGTCCTTGCTGGATTCTTGGGCTTGTACACCATCCCTTTGTCAATCAATACTTCCTCGGATCCGACCATGCAAAATGCACGCCTACCCATATTAATCCTCCAAAAATGCATCACCTCATGCTTACCAGGATTAAATTCCATCTGCCATTACTCTGCCCAATTTTACCATCTGATCATGATCATTCTGTAGCCTCGGGCTACACTACCACCACTACTGATAGATTTTCTGCATACTTTCTAATCATATCCCCACATCCATGTGGAAAAAAAACACAAAAGGCCCTAGCTCAGTTCTCCTTGGAATGACCATTTTTGCCTACTCCTCACTTTAAACTCAGCAGCTTCTCTTTCCCACTCCGTCTAAACTCAACATCTTCTGTATTGCTCTTTAAATGCAGTTTTTTCATCATGCTCTGTTTAAATACATTGAGGCTCTGTTTACCAATCCCTTTAATCTCCTTGGTTTCACTTTCACAGTCCCCTTCCCTGCATTCTGTTTTGTGAGGCACTGATCCCCCACACTTCATATTCATTGGGCTCTGTTAAAATGACAGGGTTTTGTTCATCATCCACTTTGAAGTTGCTGTGTTCTCTTTTCTTTCCCTTCAAACCGCATAGCATTTCCTGTTCCGTTTAAACTCACCGAATGCTGTTTCCCACTCCCTTGAGAGGGTACTTGTTCTCTCTCCCCTTGAACTCACAACTTTATACAGCTCATGAAACCATACAACCTAGAAACTGATTCTTTGACCCACAATATCTGTGCTGACCATGATGTCAAATTAAACAAATCCTGCTGCCTGTTTATATCACTCCATTCCCTGAATGTTTATGTGTCTGTCTAAATGCCCCTTAAATCTAACCATTGGATCTATCCCACATCTAGTCTTGGTAGCACATTCCAGCCACCCACCACTCTCTCGATAATAAAGCTTGCCTCACACATCTTTCAACTCTCCTCTCTCATCATAAACCTATGTCCTCTACTATTTGACATTTTCATCCTGGGAAAAAGACTGACTGTCTCCCCTATCTCTGTCTCTCATCAACTATCAGGTCTCTCCTATGCCTCCTGATGCTCGAGAAAATAATTCAAGCTCATCATCCTTTCCTTACAACTAATACTCTCTAATCTAGGCAATATCCTGGTGAACCCCTTCTGCACCCTCTGCAAACCTCCCACATCCTTCCTTTAATACAGATATACAGTGACCAGAAATCCACAAACAATCCAAATGTGGCCTCACCGAACTTTTAAGCAGCATGACTTCCCGACTTGTATGGATAGAGGAGTGGTTAGCCAATAGGATAAATGAGTGTTTTTCTCTGGTTGGCAATCAGTAGTGTGTGAAATGCCATAGGGATCGGAGCTGGGCCTGAATTAATGATTTGAAGAAGGAGACCAAATATAGCATATTTAAGGTTGCAGATGACACTGAACTGCATTGAAAAGCAAATTGTGTGGAAGACAAAGGCAGTCTGCATAGTATAGATAGTATTAGTGAATGGACAAGGGTCTGGTAAATGTGAGGTCTTCTACTTTGGAATAAAATATAGTTAAGCAGATTATTATTTACTTGGTGAAAGAATACAGCATGCTGTTATAAAGAGGGAATGCATGTGCATGAATCACAAAAAGTTGGTTTGTAGGAGCAACATGTGATCAAGAAGGCAAATGGAATGTTGGCCATTGCTCATGAGATTGAATGTAAGGGCAGGGAAGTTCTGGTGCAACTGGTGCGAAGTAACATCTGCAGTACTGTGTGCAGTTCTGGTCTCTTTACTTGAGGAAGGAGGTGATGCAGAGGTGGCTCACCAGGTTAATTCCAGAGGTGAGGGGTTTAGCCTATGAGGAGAGATTAAGTCATCTGGAGTGGTGCCACTGGAATTTAGAAGAACGAGGGGATCTTATAGAAACCAGATTTGGAAAGTGGATTTAGAACAGAGGTGAGGAGGAACTGCTTTACCCCAGAGTGTGGTGAATCGGTGGAAATCTCTCCTCATTGAAATAGTGGAGGCTGCCTCATTAAAAGTATTTAAGACATAGGTACAATTTTGAAGAATTGGGGAATTAAGTTTAACGTGGAAAAGGCGGGTAAGTGGAGATGAGTCCACGGCCAGACCAGCCACGACAGGCCAGGTGGACCACTCCTGCTCCTATTTACTATGTATACTGAAAGCCCAATTGATGAAAGCAAGTAAGCCATACCCTTTCTTTACCACTCTATCCACTTAACGTCTCTTCCTTGAAACTGGTCTGAGTCTGCTTTCCCCTATCTTTAAATCACATGATGCTTTGTGCTCAAATAGTCATAGATTTATTTTCCAGACTTAAGTGGACCTTCCATGAGTACAAGGTGATGTGCTGCACTGTTTAACTATACTTTTCCCTTCAACGCTACATCCTGCCCTGTCCCTTGCTTGTTATTTAGTATTTATATTCCTGCACTAATTATAGTGCCTGTAGAAGTGGATTTGCCTGGATAGCACATGCAACAAAGTTTTCACTGCATCTCAGTACATATGACAATAGGCAATTCTATTCATATGTGATTCCCGTTCCCTTTAAATTCCCTGGATCCTGATTCCGACCCATCCCAAACTGTTATTTTGAACTTAGCATGTTTAATTGCATAATGATGCTGACACATTGCGTTCATTTCCAACTTTCTTCGTGATATATCAAATCTCAAGTAATTTATGTGTTCAGCTTTAAATTGTCTATCATAATCCCCATTTATTTTTACAGAAAGCAAATCTTTTTGGATGCTGTCAAGTGGTCAAGGACATCTGAAGGGTCATGGAACAAGTGGGAAGCAACAGGGTACAGCAAAGACAGGAATTAGCTCAGGGGTAGGCTGAAGGAACAGGTTTGCCCAGACAGCCCTGCTTGAGATTCTTGGGCAGGAGGTCGAAGCAAGCAGTGCAGGGCTGAGCCACTGGAAAACTGGAAGTGATGTATAGAAGATTTTCTGAAGAAATCACATGTGACAGTGCTGGAAACAATATTATCCAGGAGGATATGTTTGAGAGCTAGGGTTTGGTCTCAATATGCCAGGCTATGAAGACATTGCCCTTGTTAGCAGGTTTGTCAGTGATTTTGGCTGTGTTGTAAATTCAGGGTGAGGTGCATTCGAGTAAGGGGAGTAAAAAAACTCAGGCAGACAAGGTTTCACTGGCTGCCAGCAATGTATAGAGCTAAAGAGTGCCAGAGGATGACATCCAAGTGCAGAAGGAATTATAGAGATGGGGAAATGGCTCTCAGTGTAGGTTGAAGACTCCTGGTGAAAGAAATAGGCCTAGCATTTTAGACAATGGAAGGAAAGCTCAACATCAGAATTCTCTGATGGCATCTCACCTATTTCCTGTCATCTTGTGGAAAGGTCAAGGATCGAGTCAACCTGATCCCTCTTTCTATCAGCTCCAACAAGATCCCACCACCTGACACACTTTTTCTTACCCTATCCCTGCCAAAGCGATTGCTTCCTCCGCAACTCCCTCCCCCACTTTCTGTGCCCACCAATGATACCCCATGCTGTAGAACATCCCATTCCAATGCAGGAAATGCCACACCTGCTGTTCTATTCTCACTCTCCAGCAACTCCAATGGTCCTTCCAGGTGCACTTTCCAATCCAGTGTAGAGCATTTGGAGTTCACAATGTGGCCTCCTCTCCATGTAAATTGGGTGATCACTTTGTGGGGCACCTCAGCTCGGTCCAGTTACCCTAAGCTTCCAGTTGTTTGCTGTTTTAATTCACTACCCCATTCCCACTCATACCTTTCTATCTGTGCACCGATATGATGAGGGCCAGCAGAAGCATGGAAAACAACACCTCATCTTTTGTCTGGGCACATTTCAGCCTTCCAATCTTAAAATCAGATTAATTGATTGGTTTCCTTTGCCTAAGCAGAATAATTTGTTTTTGTTGTGGCTCAGTTTATTTTTGCTTTTATTTGCCTTCTCCATAATGACAGCATGGCATGTTATTTGCAACACACCCCACTTCTTTGTCACCCTCTAACTGCCCCCGATGTGACTCGTCCTGGGTCTTACTCCATCACAGGCATTTCCTACCTGCCCCTACCCCACTTTCTCTACACATTAAAACTTAGAAATAAACTTTTTTCCAAGTTCTGACTAAGAGCCTTGGCCTGAAACGTTAACGCTCTTTCTCTCTCCACAGATGCTGCCTGACCTGCTGAGTGTTTCCAGCATTTTCTGTTTTATTTGAGCGGGAAACAGAACATGGTGATTTTTTAAAAAATACGATATGCAGAAAACAGGTGAGTTTAAAGGGAGTGTGTGAGAGTGAACGTGCTGAGTTTAAAGGTAGCATGAAGCAGAAATTGGAGATGTAAGCAAATCAGCAAATATAAAGGCAGCAAGAAGCAGATGTTGTCAGTCAAAGAGTGGAAATGGAAAGTGAACCACATTGAGAGTACATACCCAGAGACTTTAAGCAAACAGAACCTGCTGAATTGAGAAGTGAGTGAGAAACAGAAGCTTTACAGGAGTGTGGGTGCAGAGCCTGGTGAGATTAAAGGGACCACAAACAGAGAATGCTGGAAACACTCTGCAGGTCTGGCAGAATCTGCAGGTCGGAAAGAAGATCGAGGCGAACCTTTCTGGGTGACAATCCTTCAACAGAACTGGGAAAGGATGAGGAAAACAATGAGAAGCTGAGGGGACTCCACAAGGACCTGTGGAGAAAAATGGATAGTTAACGTTTCAAAATGCAACCAAGGGTCCAGACCCAAAATGTTGACTGTTCATTTCTCCCCATGGATGCTGCCTGACCTGTTGAGTCCGAGAACTTCCTATCATTTGCTCAAGATTCCAGTGTCTTGTGTTTTTGGGAAATGGAGAACAATCTTGAAGGAAATGGGGGAAGGACAGGGGAAAAATTTGTGATAGGATGAGACCAGCAATGCCATGGTGATGAAGCCTCTCAAGAGTGACAAGAAGGTGTGATTCAGTTGCAATTGGTGGATTAGTTTATGCTAATAGAGAGTGGTAAAATAAAATACCCCCTAAATCCTCATCCAACATTACAGACAAAGCCAGCTAATCCTGCTGGGGGCAGTGAAAGTGAGTTATCAGGAGTTGGAGAATTTGATATTGAGTCTGTCCAGACAGATGGTACGGGGTGTGTTCCTTAAGCTTATGTAGATATTGTTATGTCACTCAGTAGACCACAGACAGACAGATCAGAATAGGAGATAGAGGATTAAAGGCAACATGAAACTCAGGGTCCTTTGTATCCTACTCAATTCAAGGAGACAAGAGTGTGAACATGGAGCAAAGTTTATCAGATTGGCAGACTGTTTCACTCCACCAGAGAGAGCAAGGATAAAGTTCACCCGGCTTCTCTCCTCCCACCCTACAATCTCTGCATTCAATGCTCCATTCTGCACCATTTCCACCAGCTCCAAGCTTCCACCATCAACTGCGACATTCTTTTCTTTCATCCCCACCACCTCTCCCCAGCATGCCACACTTACCCAGGCCACCACTGTCCTGTCACCTCTTGCCTTTCACCCTCTAGGTGAAGTGGTTGTTCCATGTGAGACACAGACTGACTTGCACTTCTGCTTGTGGTACACCTCGTTCACTGCTCCACTTATGCTGTGGTCTCCTTGTCCTGGAGAAATTGAAGGCAGATTGCTACCCTTGTATTCAATCCACAGATACAGCCTTGAACTTCCAATTGCCTGAGGCTTTAATTCCCCATCCCACTTGTACTCTCACCTCCCTGAACTACCCTCCAGTTCTGTTATCATGAGGACCACACAAGCTAAAGAATAGCACCTCATCATCAATCTGGGGAAGTTGCAGTCTTCCATGGTCAGTATTGAATTATTTTACTCTAGGTAGCTAATTTTCTTTGGCTATATTACAAATTGGTTATAGGTCTGTCGGTAATGTTGGCTCAGTTTAAGGTTGTTATTATTCCCTCTCTCCATTAGCACAGCCTGACCTTATTTGTTATTATTCCCTCTCTCCATTAGCACAGCCTGACCTTATTTGTAAAGCATCATATTTTTGGTCATAACTGCATCAACAACAACTTTTCCATGCAGCAAGTCAGGCTTCATCCATATCACAGAAATTCCTGTTTCCTATTCCTCCATTCCCCACCTTCTCTTCAATTTAAAAATAACTTTTATTTCTTGTATCCCAGTTCTGATGAAGGATCTTCTACCTGAAATGCTAACATTGTTCTTCTCTCCGTAGACGCTGTCTGACCAGCTAGGTGTTTCCAGAATGTTCTGTTTTTGTTTCAGATCTCTGGCAAGTGCATTAAAAGTATATTAATAATGTAAATGGAATGTGGATAAAGAAAAGTGATGAGTTTCAAAGAAATCATGGTGAGTTTTTTTTAAAACAAAGACAATGGTGCCCCAGTAAGTTTAAAGGGAACTCAGCAGAAAGGTCCCAGTGGGGTTACAAGATGTGGGAAACAGTACATGGTGAGCTTAAAAAGAGTAAAATTAAATGAAATGCTTTTCAGTGAGTTTTAAGGAAACAATGAAAGAATCAATCAACAGAATTTATCAGGAGTAGCAAATGCAAGTGGTGAATTTAAAGGGAGTGGAAGGAAAGGGAACATTTGAATCAGTCTTCAGAAAAGTTGCCAAAGAGAGTTACTGGAATGATTCCAGGAAGAGGAGCTTTAGTCTGGAGAAGCTAGAGTTTCTTTCTGGAACAGAGTGAGTTCTGAGGGGATCTGAATGAAGTAGTCAAACCATGAAGTGTACAGACATAGCTTGGGGGGAAAAAAATTGTTCCTTTTGGCAGACAGGTTGGGAAGAAGGAGAGAAAGAAAGATGACTGGCAAAGGAGCTCAAGATGACACAGGAGAAGGGTGTTCTCCAAACCCAGTCTTTGCAGCATAGGGGAGTAGGGAAGCCAGATTGAAATGTGTTCAGAAGAGAGCCAGATAGGTGTCTGAAGGGAAGCATTTAGAATTGTATTGGGAGAGGACTGTGGAGTAAGAAGCTGGTTTGTCCTTACAAGGTACTTTTCAATGATGGGCTGAATGGTCTCCTTGTGTGGAGTAACTTCTGTAATCCTGTGATTAAACTCAAAGGAATTTGCTAGTAATTTGGATTGAAGTAAAGTTTGAGGAATTATTTTTGCAGCGATATGTGTTGGTTCCAATCAGTGAGTGATGTTCCAAAACCTAAATTGCAATTCTAATTCTGAATTCCTAAATTCCCTTTTGGTTCTGTGTAATATTTCAAAGCAAAGATATCTAAATCTCCAAGCGAATGCTTCAAATGCAGCCTTAAAATACTGGGAAGAATTCCATGCTTGCTATGTTGAATTGGAACCTTGAAGTTAAGACCTGTGTAACAAACTGATTGCGGTTTTCATGTAAATTAGAAGGTTATATATTTTTTTAAAACTGCACTTGCTGCAAATCTGAAATGAGCACAGAAATTGCTGGAGATACTCAGCAGGCCAGTCGGGGGTCTTAGCCTGAAACATTCACCCTTTCTCTTTCCACAGATGCTGCCTGGCCCGCTGAATGTTGTCTGCAGCTTTCAGGCTTAAAGTGTTCCAGGTTCTCCTGCTGTGGGTTGCATTTAGAATTTGTTCACTGTAGTAACCAGTGAGAGATATTCATCCTGGCTTTGTCACCTATTGTCTTAGGATACTGGAGGACACAACTCCCGTCTCCAGCTACTGTCTTACATTTTAGGTCATCTGCAACATCTTGGACCCAATTATAAAACTCAGAATGATGCCACATTCTTGAAGGAGATTCTGAAATCTGAGGCTATTGATGTGACATATATGGTATTAGAGAATCACATTATAGGAGGAGTGGAAGGGAGCCCTTGTGTTGTGGGAGGGGCTGTTTTTGGGGAGTGTTGCATTTTGGGATGGGGTACTGAGGAAGTGTCACTCTGTGGGAGTAGTGGTGCAAAAGTCACAGTCTGCGCTGCCGGGAAGACGGAGGAAGATAAACGATTTAAAGGGCTGAAATGGGATTTGAATTGAAAGGAGGTTTTGTGTGTGTGGTGTGGGAGTACTCTGGCAGACTTCTTGTTCAGAAGTCTACTATTAATGAGTAAAGCTCTACTGTCTCCAACTACATAGTTCAAGTAATAAGCTGGCGGCTTACCAGGGTGAATTTACTCCACCACGAAACTACTATTTATCATCTAATTTTCTCGTTAAGAATTTAAAATCAATGACTCCACTGCCAGTTCACCACTGATTATGTTGGTTGCTGAAGACTTTTCGACAGCAACTTGAAGGCCTGGGAGCCTCAGCTCACCTTTGAAGAGTTCAAGAGGCTTTTGTGGATTTCCAGGGAGCCGGTTTGTGAAGCATTTGGGATTTCTCTTCATCACTCTGCTATCTCATTGCCTGGGAAAAGGGCTCACATCTTGCTCTCTCATCTCAATGTAGGGAATACGGGATGGTGTGCTCTGAGGAGGACTGAGTTAGCACAACTTCAATTAACATAAGAGTTGCCTCTCCTGTTGTGGACTTGTTTTGTGCAGCAGTATAGTTTGTCTGTTTCTCATCAATATGCCAGGCTTGTCTTCCAAAAGAACTGGGCTCTGCAGGAGTGGTGCTGGGCTAATGACTTCAATGATCCCTGTGGCCAGGAATTCTTTCGCATCACTGGAAGTTGAGAATGCAATTATGATACTTGTTCCCAACTATCACAGTTGGAAAACACACAAAGGCAAAGGTGGCACCCCGGCCATTACAGCGAATGTGAAAATGGAGGGGAAATCTGTGATTTGCCTATGAAACACAAGGCAGCTGATCTAGTTCTTGAATAGAGTTGATTCATGGATTCACCAGCTGCCTGTCACTTCAGCAACTTGGTTGAGAATGTGTTTCGTGGAGATATGGAGTGGGTGAGGGTGTAGTCCTTGCGCATGTACTTAAAGTGATTGCATTTCAGCCCCATGCTCCTGATTCTTGGGCACCTGGTAGGAAATAAGGCCACATTGTTTACACCCTTTCCCCCATTGCTTGAGATCCTTTCCACTTTGTGAACTGGAAGACTGCTCTAGTGACTCCAGGCAGAGGTGTGGGGCTACACCTGCGCCACCTATAGGAGTACCAAGGGCACCTCACACCTAATTACCAGGGTCTTCCCTGTTGTTGAGAGGGAGCGCCACACCCACAGGCCCAATTTCTGGTGGACTTTTGTGATCCTCAATTTTTGTTGCATGTCCCAGCCCTTCAAACCAGATCCTAACTATATGCCTGTTAATGGTTGCTGGCAGTCACCTTCCCTGGTGTGACCTGAACTTCAATTTAGAGAAGTCACATTAGCCTGCGCTATGAAAACTGAGTCACACAAGGAATATAACAGGCAGATCAGTGGAGTGAGTTTGGAGTTAGCCTCATTTGAACTAAAGCAATATCTGGGCAGGAGTCCACACATGTAGCTTTCTTTTAATATTGCTACTGAAGTCAATTGCTACTGTTTAATTCTTTACCATCACTGGTCAGCGGCCTTTACCCCACCAGCACGTCCTACCTTCATTCATGACCTGCTCTGGCTATTTTTTTTAAACACCATTAAAGTTCAGACATTCCAACAGTCAAAAGAGCTTTGAAATGTTTCTTTGCTCCAGATAATTGATGAGGCCAAATCACTGGGTGTATTTAAAGCAGACATTGATAGGTTCTTGATTAGTAAGGGTGTCAAAGGTAATGGGAGAAGGCGGGAAAATGCGGTTAAGAAAAAAATGGATCACCCGTGAATTGCATGCAGATTTGATGGGCTGAATAGTCGAGTTCTGCTCCTATCTTTTATGGTCTTATGGGTTTCCAGATTCTAATGAGGAAACCAGTGATATACAGATGCAGATCTAATTTCTTTAAATACACTGCAGATGCTGGAATATGAAGCCATGCACAATCTCCTGGAGGAACTCGGAGTTGAGCAGCATCCGCATGAGAAAAAGAATGGTCTCTGTTTCAGGCTGAATCTATTCATCACCGGAATCTAGAGTCTTGATGAAATGCTGACCAGCCATTCTCTCCCAATGATGCTGCTCAAGTTCCTCCAGCAAATTGTGCTGGACAATGCACGGCATCTTTCACGTCCAGCATACGTGGCGATGTTTATGACTTGAGGCAGTGAGCTTTCTGCCATGAGAGCTGCTGTATTGAGTTGGGAATGTTTGAGAACTGCTTCCTAGAAAACCAGAGTCTTGACTGGCGAATGTCATCACCACCCTGGGAGCTGACATCTAAGAAATGGCACTGAGTTGTACGATGAGGGGAAGGTTGGGAGAGAACCTTTGGTCCAGAGAACAAAACAGCAAACAGTGCCAGCATGAGTTCCATGAGTGAAGCCGGGGTGACTTTAGACTTGGAGTGGAGGTGATGGGAGAGAGGATGCCAATGCCGGATCAGAAGCCTGAGGAGAAGAGGGCAGAGTGAAGGTGGAAAGTGAAGGTGGGAGGATGGAGACAGGAGCATGGGTGGGAAATGGTCATGCTTCAGTCCAGGTCATGCTTTCTCTCAGCAACTATCTTTGTAGAACAGAATGCACACAGAGGTCTTGCTTCCAAACTAAGCTGGTGCCACCTCCATCTGGACAAACCTTCTGCTGCTGTACAATCACCAGGTGGCCTGACATGCTCTTTATTTTTGGTGCCTTATGTTATTTAACAGTGGTTTGATAGGCCAGCCATTTAATGACTGGGTGCACCAGTGATGGAGATGTTCTGGAGACATTAAACTGATCCCGCTGAACTGAATGCCTGGGAGATAGAGAGTAGAACAGGGTAAATGTTACAGTTGTATCTCACACAAAACATCTCTTGTCTACTTTATAGAGCAGTGCAGCATAGAAACAAGCCTTTCAGCCCATCCAGATCATGCTAATCTAATATTCTGCCTGGTTCAATCAGCCTTCACCTAGATACTAGCTCTCCATACTCCTCCCATCCATGTCTCTATCCAATCTTTTCTTAAATGTCCAAATCTGGCCTGCATCCACCACCTCCACTTGCAGCTCATTCCACACTCTCACCATTTGGGAGGTTCCCCCTATTATTTTTAAACATTTCACGTTTCACCCTTAGCCCATGTCCTCTAGTTCTTGTCTCAACCAACCTCAGTGGAAAAAGCCTGCTTGCACTTACCCGATCTATATATCAAAATTTTGTTTGGCTCTCTGAAATCTCCCCTCATTCTCTAATGCTCCAGGGAATAAAGCACTAACTTATTCAACCTTTCCTACAATTCAGTTCCTTCGAGCCCCGGAAACCTCCTTGCAAATTTTCTCTGCAGTTTTTCAATCTTATTGATATCTTTTCTGGTCAAAACGGCACAGAATTCTCCAAATTTGGCCTCACCAATTCTTATACAATTTCAGCATTACATCCTGGAACCTCACTCAATACTTTGATTTATGAAGGCCATGAACCAAATGCTTTTTTTACAACCCTATCTGCCTGTGATGCCCCTTTCAAGGAATTATGTTGCTGAATTCCCAGATCCCTCTGTTCTGCTACTCTACACAGTATCCTAGTGCTTAATGTGTATGTCCTACCTAGGTTTGTAGTCCCAAAGTGCAACACCTCAACTTGTCCACATTAAATTCCATCTGTTATTTTACACCCCTTTTTTCCAGCTGGTTCAGATCCTGCTGCAAGCTTTGAGAGCCTTCCTTGCTGTCCACTACATCCCCAATCTTAGTGTCAACATATTATATATTCAACATATCTGCAGTCATGAAATTCAATATTAATATTCAAACTCTTTAGATAGTAGATTGAATATAACATACTTTATCAATTCTTATAGATGTGAGGTTTTCCAGTTAAACTCTAATGTCTCTCCCTCCACCACTGCCTCTGGGCTGCATGTCCAGTTGCTGGATCTCCATTGCTTTCACTGTCTCCATTACCTGGTGCACTCCTGAGGTTTTTTTTTTTGGTTTGTGTGCAAGATTCCCTAAATTTGAGTCCTGTTCCATTTGCAATCCTTTCCATCTATTTGTTTAATTATCTATTTATTTATCAGCCTCTTTATTTTGTTTCAGATTTAATTTTCTGTCAACTGTTTATTCCTTCTCAAATTATGTCTTCACATTGATCCTTGTGTGGTTTGGCAATCATCCATCTGTTCCTTTCTCCAAGTCTCTAACATATACTGTAAAATGCTGGGATCCCAGACCTGATCCCTGGAGCACCCTGTTAGTGTAAGGGAAAGAGATTTCACAGGAACTTGAGGGGTAACTTTTTTACACAGAGGCTGGTGGGTGTATAGAATGGGCTGCTGGAGGAGGTAGTTGAGGCAGGTACTTCTGCAATGTTTGATTGGACAGATAGATGGATAGGGTGGCTTTAGAGGGATAGATGGGTTTAGAGGGATATGGGCCAAATACAGGCAGGTGAGACTAGTGTGGATGTGGGATATTTTGGTTGGTGTGAGCAAGTTGGGCTGAAGGGCCTGTTTCCACGCTGTCTTCCTAAGCCCTATGTGGACAATAGGAATGTCTACAACAAGAGGGGGCAGGTTTAAGGTGAGAATGACAATCTGATAGGTTAAATCTTTGACATCAAGAGTAGGGGTATGTAGTATGAGCTGCCAGAGGAGGTGGTGGAGGCAGGAACAGTGCAATCTTGCTGTGTGTCATACTCTAACAACAGTGACTGTTTATAAAATCTGAGAAACAATCCCAATATATTTAATCCAACAATGAACAGATTCAGGCCATTTGGCCGATTATGTGCAGAAGAGACATCCCATCAGTCCCATTGCACCCTCCTACACCCAATTCTGCTCTATTGCATTTCCCAACTCCCCTTTAAATCTTTTTTGCCACATTCTCACAGAGACACATGTTACACTGGCCAATCATGTCCTTGCAATGTGAGAGGAAAACCACGTGGTCACAGAAAGAGCAGGCAAACTCCACATGGACAGCAGCTGAGATAAGAATCAACCCCAGGTCATTACTGTTGTGTCATGGTGCACTACAGTGGCCCTTGCAGATATAGTGCTTAAATATCTGCTTACTGATTTTTATTTTCAATAATTCTACTTGTCCTTTTCAATACTTCACAAGTTACCAAACCTTGTGCATTTTATTATTGTCTTGGCCTCAAAGACCAAGTCTGATTTATTTTGGAAGCCATTGACATGTTTTTCCAAAATCTCCTTGTTGACACTGATGAACCTCTGGCCTATTTTTGGGATTATATAATGTGATCAATGATCAGATTGCATTGAATTTCCATGATGACTGCCTTGTTTCCTCTGTTTAACTCTCACCACATCTCCCAAAACATTCTCCTGGGCAGCAACTTTGCTGCATCTGTTCAGGTGTCAAATGGGTGTATTTTCAGTGAATCTACTGAATCTCGTTTGTTAGCTATCTTCAACAGTGCATTCCATACCCTCAGCTACTCCGGAACATCCCTTTGGTCTCTCACAATGACTTCAACTGGATATGAATGCTGCTAAGTAATGCCAGGCTTTCCCAGATTTGCACAATGTGCTGCTTTACACAATTTCATGTTCTAGTACACATTTCAGCTCTTCTTTGAATCTTTTTTGCCACTTTCCCACACAGAGGAATGTTACTGATCGGTCATGTCTTTGCGATGTGGAGGAAAACCACGAGGTCACAGGGAGAGAGTTCAATCTTGATCTCAGGCTGTGTAGAGTTTGTACATGGAGGGGTTCCTCCAGGTGCTCTGGTTTCCTGCCGCATCCTGAGATGTGCTGATAGTTTAATTTGGGATTCTAAATCAGCCATTCTCAACCTTTTTCCGGTTATCCTCCCCTAGGGCTCTGCTCAAAGTTTATAGGACCCCCCCCACTTCCCTTTGAAGCAGTCAGGTCTTGGTTTCTTCTGGACTTCTCTCTTACCGACTACATAAAAAACAAAAAATATTTGTGTTACGTGAGGTGAAAAGAAAAAAAAATGTGCTGTGGCCCCTAGGGACGGGGGAGTTCGTAGAACCCCCATTGACGATGGCTGTTCTAAATTTTGTAGGTAACTGGCATAAAGATGCAAAGGAGAGTTGACGGGCATGTCTGGGAGAGCATAGGTTGCAGGGATACAGGGCAATATTGGGGAAAGTTGAGGTAAACAAGGAGTCTGCAGATGCTGGTGAACTAGAGCAATACACGAGTGCTGGGATAATTCAGCAATTATGCAACATCTTTGGAAAGCAATAGGCTGTCAACTTTTGAAGCCTGAGACCTTTATTCCTAATAAAATTCCTGAAGAAGGACTCAGGCCTAAAACGGTGACTGCCTAGCTTTACATGGATGCTGCCTGACCTGCTGTGTTTCTCCAGGACTCTTGGGAGCTATTCTGGGGTAGATGGAACAAATAAAATATACAAGCTCTGCAGATGCAGGTGTAACCCCCTACACTGCTGACCCCCCTCAACTCCCCCCCCCCCTTGTGTCCCTGACCCTGACTTGCTCTGGCCTGTGGTCCAATCTCCATAAGCCTACATGCAAGTGGAATGTAAGTCAAATGATCCAAATTCACCCCTTAAGGTTGATTTAAAGTTCATGGTCCAGCTCTGGGGAAGGAGTTGAGAATGGTCCTGCACCTGTCAGGTTCACAGTTGTTGCTCCTGTAGATCTTTCCTGGTCTCCCACCACATTTCTCAGTCATTCTTCTGGGCTTTTTTGAACGGGTGACCCAGAGCAGTGCTGTACATTGACTGTTCACAAACCCAGAGATGAAGGCTCTCATTTTCTCAATGCAAGCCTGTCTGTGTCCCAGGGTGCAGAGTATTAAAAGATGTGCATCCAGTGGTGGATGGACAGTGTTTCCTGACAGTAACTGGTTGCCTTCTCCTTCCCCATCTCTTTACCCTCCACCTGACCTGTAACTCTCCCATGTCACTGCAGTCCTCCTGTTGCACCCACCCGATCACTCCTCCCCCCAAACCACACCCCACCCTCCTGATCCCCATCTCTCCACCATTGTCAGCCATGCCTTCATCTGACCTCTTTGCGGTCACATTTGAAGCTGCCACTTAAAACCCAACTTTCCAGTTGTGCACTCGAATCTTGCCCCAGTGCCTCCAGATGTGGCTTGGGTTTGTGTGAAGGCACAGCCTTGCCACCTTGGGCACTCAGGGCCTGTTGTCCATGCTTTCGGCACTGTCTGCAGGGTTTCAGCACGCTTGTCTACATGTGGTTTCAGTGTGAGCTTTTGTTTCAACTCTTGACCCTGCTGTTGGATTATCTCCTTGTTGTTATTCTGCAGTGAACACTGGACTATACCCAATCTGTAAGGGCTGTCTCCTTTGTTCGAAGGATAATGGATGCCTTAGCTGCCAGCAGAAGCTGTTCTTTTTCCTACGCCGTCAAGGGATGCGTCAGTTTGGTGAATGCCTTCACTCTTGCCCCTCGGGATACTATGGTCTGCGGGCACCAGAGATGAACAGATGTGCAAGTAGGTCTCACTTTATTGTGTTTGGGAAGGAAAGCTTTGTTCTGCTAATATTGTGGTTGTGCCTTCTGCAGGCAACTCACTTTTCGCACTAAACAGATATAAAGTTCTCATTTTCGGTTAAGAAGCAAATCTTTTTGAAGACATGGGCAATACTCAGCAGGTCGGGCAGCAATTCAGAAGAGAGGAACAGATCAATTCTCTGAGATTTGTTTCAGCTTCTTATTCATATTTTGACCTATTTTTATCCTGAGAAGCTTCCAAGTTTTGCCCTGATCAGACCCCTCATAATGTTTTGGTGGGAAGCGATCTAGATTCTTGGGCTGTGGATTCCTGGAGGTAGTTTATTCCTTCTTAATGTGTTTGCCATATTTTTGATGGTCTGTATGATCTTGTTCCAATGGTGGGATGTACCTGCTTGTTCCTCTGTCTTTTCCTTGGGGAGTGATGAGGTTTGGAAGCTGATTTTCACTTGGCACATTTCCAGAGCAGTTAAAAATGGGCATTGAACATTTTGAAATTTTTTTGCTGACAACGTGATCCCTCAGTAGATGTTTAAACTGAGGGGTTTCCAGTTCCTGGTGTCCCTGACTCTAGCATTTGATGTTTAATTGTTGGTGTCTCCAGAGAAAAATAAGCTGGGAGTAGAGGGCTCGGGTAGCAGTAGATACAGAGGGTGATGCTTGAGTAGGGCTGGGTGAGTCTAGGGATATAGTGGGGGATGTTCGAGTGGGGATTGTATGGGTCTAGGGATAAAGACAGTGATGCTGGAGTGGGGATGGCTGCAGGGATATGGAGGGTGATGCTTGAGTGGGTTTGTTGTGTTTGGTTCTTCCTGTTGTGTGAACCCAAAGAGGGCATCAGAATCTGGAGCAAAGTGGGCCATTTGGCCCCTCCAGCTATGCTACCATTCAGTACCAGGGGTGACCGGATCTTGGCCTGACCTTCACTTTGCTGCCAGCTCCCATTTCATCAACTCCCCAAAGTGCTCTTCAGCATCTGAGGTGAAGGATTTGAAGAGTTAAACCATTCTGTAAAACAATTTCTCCTCAGTTTCATCTGAGAATAGCAACCTCTTATTCTGAACCCATGCCCTGGTTCAAGATACCCCAATAAGGAAAACATCATCTCATCATCCACTTGGTCAGTTCCTTTCAGAACATTATCCATCAAGTCATCTCATTCTTCTAAACTCCGGAGTTCAGGCCCAAGCTGTGAACTTTACACAACACAAATGTGCTGGAGAAACTCAGCAGGACACGCAGTATAGAACCATAGAACACCACAGCACAGAAACAGTCCCCTTGGGCCTTATAGTCTGTGTCCAACTGTTGTTTTGCCTCATCCCCTCTCTCTCTCTCTCTCTCTCTCTCTCTCTCTCTCTCTCTCTCTCTCTCTCTCTCTCTCTCTCTCTCTCTCTCTCTCTCTCTCTCTCTCTCTCTGTGAAGAAGTTTTCCCTAATGTTTCTCAGAAGGGGAAAGCCAGTTTGCATTTACTCTATCTATACCCATCATAATTTTGTAAACCTCTATCAAATCTCCCTTATTCTTTAATGCTCCAGGGAATAGAGTCCAAACCCTGTAACTGAGGTCTTCAAGACCCAGCAACACCCTTGTAAATCTCCTGTGCACTCTTTCAATCTTATTGATAACCTTCTTGTAGTTAGGTGACCAAAACTGAACACAATACTCCAAATTTAGTCTCACCAATGCTTTAAGCATAAAATCCCAACTCTGAAACTCTATACTTTGATTTATGAAGGCCAATGTACCAAAAGCTCTCTTACAACCCTGTCTATCTGTATCGCCACTTTCAAGGAATTATGTATGTATTCCTAAATCTCTCTGTTCTGCCACACTCTTCAGCGCTCTACCATTTACAGTGTATGTCCTACCTTGGTTTGTCTTTCCAAAGCACAACACTTCACACTTATCCATATTAAATTCCATCTGCTGCAGCCCATTTTTCCAGCTGGTTCAGATCCCTCTGCAAGATTTGAAAGCCTTCATAATTGTCCACTTCCAAATTTCGTGTCATCCGCATCAATAGGAAGTAAAAGATGACCAAAGTTTTGGGCCTGGGCCCGTTACTATTCCTGACGAAGGGATCATGCCCAAAACCAACGTCTTCCCTACCCTTAAACTCAAATCTCCTTGCAATTAATTCTAATGTTCAGTAGCTTGCCAATTATCTGTTGTGCCCACATGTCAACTTCCTATGATTTCTGTCCAGCATTCTCAGAACCCTTTGTACCACTCTAGTACAAGTAATTAAGGACAAATTTGAACCACTGTCTCCTTTGGACTGTTTATTGAAGACAACAAAGTCCCAGGACTAGTAACCTAGCTCTGGGAGTCCCATATGTTTGATGATAAAGTATCAGCATTGAGCCCAGGGCTCACATCAAGAAATATGTTATCCTTGTTGGTTTTGGCAGAGGTTGGACTTTAATCATATTACTCTTGGTATGCTGTCTCTAGTTGGAGGTTTGCTTCAAGACATTGTCAAGTTAACAATTGTCCATAGTGACTCCTCTTCATAGACAGAATCTTCTCCTTCCCTGACTGGATACAAATTGATAGACAATCAAATCATTTTTCTTTCCCAAGTGGAATATGCTTGAAGGGTATTAATTTATTTTTCCCTTTTCTTTGTTAATTTAAACCCCCTTTGAATTTACTCATTGGGTTCCCTGCCATTGGTTCCTGGAGATTCTGCCTGTCTTGAGGGTGATGGCCATTGCCAGCAAATATACTTGGACAGCCAGTAGTTACTTTCCCATGGAAGGGTATCGTGCTAGCCCCTGAATAAGGGTGAATTCAAATTTCTAATTCCTTTACCGCCTTGTGAGGGAACAGACTTGACAAAGTGACAGCAATGGGTGGAAGCATTGACTTCATTTCCATTTCTCCAAATGCCCATGGCTCAGGAAGAATACGGAACCCAGGGTGGTCTGACTCAATGCCCACACCCACACCTGCCCTCCCTTCTACCTGACACCATTCCTTCAGCACCCTCAGTTCACTCGTTTGTGTCTCAGGATGATGGGCATCTCCGCAGACAACAGTGTCTTTCCTACATTGATTTCTTGCTTCCTTGTAATTCAAATTATATATTTTTTAATCATTTCCTCCATGCTTTTAATGTGTAGTTTATTGGCTTGAGTGGACAGTATTTGCAGGAAATGTAGTCATTCTGGCAGGCTGCCATCATTAATCACAGACACTACCTCACTTTTTTCTCATCTTTTGCATTATTTATTTATTTTTAAACAGCGTATTTACGGTTATGTAATTTATAGCGATGTTTGCACCTGTAACACACAGAGTCCTGCTGCTACAAAACAACAAATTACATGACACGTGTTCATGACCATAAACCTGATTCTGATTCTGGACTTGTTACTGAGTGTTTGCTCCCTGGTTGATGTGGCATACACAGCTAGTTTGCAGCTGGTTTAGACCTTTATGGGACTCCAATTGAGGGCCATGCCTGTCAGTCATGCTCTCCAGTCTGCCCTGCATTGGTGACGGGCAATAAATGTCAGGCTTATTGGTGACATCTTTATCCCAAGAATCATTCGGAACGCGAGTTGCCAGATGGGAATCCTTGAAGACAGAGGCTGTCAACTGATTGGTTGGCTGAGTCAAACCCAGCACATTCCTGGAAGTAGACTTTGTCCCTTCCAAAACATGTGATTGGTCACACAATCCCCGATCTCAGGGTGTCCCATAGAGCCTTAAACCCACAGCTGGAAGCATGGTCACAGTGGTCAGTGGAAGATGTAGGAACAGCTCACAACATGCTGGAGGAACTCAGCAGGTCAGGCAACATTCATGGGACAATCAACTGGAACTCTTTATCTTGCCTGATAAGAAATGGGTGAGTGAGGGGAGGGGAGGGAGGATGAGCTAAAAGGTGATAGGTGAATGTAGGTGGGAGGATGAAGAAAGGAAGTTATGTGCACAGAAGGAACTGCAAAACATCAGGGTGAAAAGGAGCTGATCTATTGTAGGGATGTTAATACAGAAATAGGTGCTGGGAGGGGAAAACCCTGCTGATGACAGACAAGTGCTCAGTTTGCAACCTCACTCAAAAGAAGGCACTGTAGAGTCTGCTACAGTAGTGCTACGGAATCGAGAGACATCCACACGATGCGAGGGTGTACTAGTAACTGTCTTTATTGTTTGAATTCCTCGTGCTGTGTGCAGGGAAACACCCACTTCCGACAACATGTGCACCAGCTTCTGGAACTGACATCAGCGTGTCGCGGTGTCACTCCCTGACCAGTGGTGTGCCACCCAGAAGTGGTGATGTCCCCTAGTCCACACATGTCGTTAACTGCAGGCTTCTCCTCTGGAGTGAAGGGGGACCCGCACCATTTTGAGTCTGATGACTGGGGCAGCTATACTGTCCATCTAACCATGCGGTCACTCAGCCCACTACGCCATCCCATCCAGAATCGCTGCCACCCTCTGAGTAGGTTGAGAGGGCAGCATTTGTGTCTAACCTGGGGGTCCGGGACAGGCTGGCCTGAGTCCAGATGCACAGCTTTGAGGCGGTTGATCATGAAGCTGTCCTGTTGCCTGCCAATGTTCAGTGTAAAAATGACACTGTCCCGCTGCAACACCTTGAATAGGCCTTCGTAGGGGCACTGTAGGGGTATTCCTTGCTGTCCTCTCCGCATGAAAATGTAGTCAGTTGGCTGTAGATTGGTGGGGATGTGGCAAGGTGGAGATCTGTGCCGGGAAGGTGGCGGGGACTTCTGTTTACCCGGTTGCACCCTCAATCACTGGAGGACATCTAGGGTGCTAAGCTGTGGGCTGGGGGGGGGGGGTGGGGGGAATTAAAGTGAACATCCCTGGGCATGCTAAGTGGGAAGCTCTATGTCATCTCAGCGGACGAGGCTGGTAAGGCTTCCTTTGGTGCTGTGCGGATGCCTGACAGCGCCCATGGAAGTTCGTCCATCCAATTTGGGCCTTGTAGTCAAGCTTTAAGGGCTGCCTTCAGGTGGTGGTGGAAACGCTCGACCACACTGTTTTCCTGAGGATGGTGGGCCCTGATGTGGTGCACCTGGCCGCTGCAGAACGTGGTTAGGTCAGCCCAGAGCGAGGAAGTGTACTGGGTCACTCAGTCCAAGCTGATGTGGGTTGGGACTCCAAAACATGTGACCCAAGTAGACAAGAAGGCTCTGGCGCAAGGCTCTGTGTCGCATGTGGGTTTCTGGCCAATGGATAAAATGGTTTATTATTGTGAACAGATACCGCATACCTTGGGTTATGGGGAATGGGCCAACGATGTCCACGTGCTCAAATTGGTGCTGCACCTGCTCAAAAGTCTGGAGTAGGGCCTTGGTGTGCCTATGCACTTCGGCACAATGGCACTGCAAACAGGATTTAGCCCACAGGGTCACGTTGCAGCGGAGGATATGCCACACTAACTTGTCGGACAGCAAGTGGACTGTGGACTTTGTGGTGGGATGGGACAGGCCATGGATTTGGTCGAACACCCGCCATCGCCAGGTTGCAGTAGGATGGGTTTGGGGAAACCTGTGGATACGTCGCCCCCCCCCCCCCCCAAGTGAGGGGCAGAAATTGCTAACCTTCAGGCTGGTGATGGGAGTCCAGTAGGCCTGGACATCTGCATTCTCCGTTTGGTCCTTGGCCAGCTGAGCAACATTGAGCCCCTCTGAGGTGGCGGCGATTGTGGGTCTGGATGATGTGTCGGCCACCACGTTGGACTTGCCTGCAACGTGGCGGATGTCTGTTGTGTATTCCGAAATGGAGAGGTGTTGCTGTTCTCTCACCAACCATGGGTCTGAGACCTTGCAGAGTGTGTAGGTGAGTGCTTTGTGGTCAGTATAGGCAGTGAAAACCCTTCCTTCTAACATGTACAGTAAGTGTCGTTGCCAGGTACAAGGCCAACAGCTCATAGTCAAACGCACTGTATTTGAGCTCTGGTGTCCAGAGATGTTTGCTGAAGAAGGCCAGGGATGCCATTGCTTGTTGTCCCATTGCTCCAACACCGCGCCCACTGCTCTGTCTGACAGGTAGAATCTGAGTGGGCTGGGAATGTGGCCCGTGCTAGTGCTGCTTTTGTGGTCTGGAAAGCTTCTGTGGTTTCTGGAGTCCACTGGAGTGTGTTGTTGCTGACCTTGATGAGGTTGAACAGGGGCTACATGAGGGTGGCCGCTCCCAGGAGGAAGCGATAACAAAAGTTGACCAACCCCAGGAACTCTTGCAGGCCTTTGTTCATGCTTGGCTTGGATGGCTTCCACCTTGTCCGACAGTGGTTTTGCTCCCTATCAGGTGATACAGTGTCCCCGGAAATTGATTATCTCTAGGCCAAATTGGCACAGATGAAGATGAAGTCGAGGTCCCTGCCGACCACATCCATAAGCTGCTGAAATGTCATGGCTGCATTCTTTAGCCCGAACGGCATCCGAAGGAACTCGAAAAGGCCGAAGGCGATGGCCATTTTCAGGATGTCACTGGGATGCTCCAGAATCTGGTGACACCCCTTGAGAGGTCCACCTTGGAAAAGACCTTGAAACCTCGTGATGAAATCATGGAAGTCTGGGATAGGGTACCTATCTGGGACTGTAGCATCGTTTAGTCGCTGCACAGGTGCCAGCCGCTGGAGCTCTTCTGTACCATGTGCAGTAGGGAGGCCCAGGAGCTGTTTGAATGTCAGATAATCCCCATGGTGGGTTTCTGAAATCCATGTCAGAAATTGTCAAGGAAATATGTACCAGCAGCTTGGAGAGGAACAGGGCCTTGAAAAGGAAACTGTTCCTGTGTCTGTCCACTAGGGCCACCATTTCGTGCATGGGCTCAGAGGGGTTTCTATTGCCCAGGCCTTGCATATTTAGGATGTCAACGGCACATTCGTGCCGACTGAGTTCCAGGGAGTCGAGGAGGAAACATTGGATTTGCTCGTACTTATACTCCATGAGAGGATTTTCCGCGAAGGAGTTACTTTGGCTGCAATGGTGGCGTCCAGGGCGCTGATGACATGCCAGAACTTGGTATCCTCCGAGACATTGCCTCTGATGTGGAACTGTGACTCGGCCAGTTGTAACCAATTCCTCAGCTAATTTGCCCAAAAGGGCAGCAAATGCCCACCCACCATGTTGACTGCAGCCATTGTGACTGCAGTGGTAGTAGCATCCTGCATTCTGTCGCGTTCGAGGTGGGTTCCAGAAATGTTGGAACAGTCAGAATCACCATTGTAGAGTCTACTACGGTAGTGCTATGGAATCAAGAGACGTCCACACAGTGCGAGGGTGAACTAGTAACTGACTTTATTGTTTGAATTCCTCGCTCTGTGTGCAGGGAAACACCCACTTCCGGTGACGTGTGCGCCGGCTTCCGGAAGTCACGTCAGCATGTCACAGCGCCACTTCCTGACCGGTGGTACGCCACCTGGAAGTGGTGATGTCCTCTGAGCAACACATGTTGTTGTCCTTGGGAGTGAAGGGGGACCATTTTGAGTCAGTCGACTGAGGTGGCAGTTTGGCCCATCTAACTGCACGGTTGCTTGGCCTGCTAAATAACTTCAGAAGGCAAAGCCCCCTTATTATTATCCTGCAACAGCTGCTTTGAATCTGCAGCTTTGTAACAGTAGGGTTTGCTACTGAGCCATAGAGCCATAGACAGAGAGTCATAGAGCTATAGAGTCATAGAGTGATAGCCACAGATCTACGGAGTCACAGAGCCATGAAGTCAAGTTATAGATACATTGAGTCATAAGGGACTCTATGCATTCACTTCATCTGTTCCTCTCACTATTTTGTGATTCTTCTTCAACTAACTGGTGTCCAGAAGGACAAATATAAGCAAAAGTACTTCGATGTTTGATTTTTGTTCAAACATACAGTCAGATTGACACTGTCCACTCCCTCATGACTAGGTGCACACTTCCCATCCTGGGCTCCCATGTCAAGGGTAAAACCAATTCTTGCTCACCCAGAGCTTGGGCCACTCAAAGGAGAAGGCATCTGATTTCAGTTAATGACTGACTGAGGAAAAGTTAGTGCAGTAGGTCTCAACCTTTTTCTTTCCACTCACAAACCAATTTAAGTATTCCCTATGCCATCGGTGCTCTGTGATTAGGAAGGGATTGCTTAAGGTGGTAGGTGGATGGAAAGAAAAAGGTTGAGAACCGCTGAGTTAGTGGTTTCCAAAGTGCGGGTTCTCAGACTTGTGTCACTGACCTCAGCATCACAACCACCCCCCCCCACCCCCCCACAACATCACTTTCAGAGACACGGCGAGCCTGGGAATTTCCTGCTCACGTGCTCTTGTGCTTTGAGCACCGGCAATAGTTTCAGCTGCTGCAAGATGCAGAGATTTGCTGTGTGGTGTTTGGTTTCCCAGCTCCTTTCCACAGCCCTGCACCATCATTGCTCCCATGATTGGGTATGCCTGGAGAGTGGCTGCGAATTGCCATACCTTCTACATTTAATGACCTTGACAAGCAGCTACATGCCAGAGGCTGGTCCAGGATAGACACTATGGGTGTACCCATTTTGATGGGGTGGGAAGTTGGTTGGGGTGTGGATGGAGAATGGCCAGCCTTGGGTCTTGTGAGGAAGTGAGATGGGAGTTGTGAAGGATGGAGAGAGCATCAGGCTGAAATAGTGTCAACAGGGACAGATATGAGGAGAGGTGTCTGAGGAAGCAAGGTGATGAGATTAGTGTTGAGGAAGGGATTCATAAACATTAGTGAAGAGAGTCTGATACAAGGCTGTTGTGGTTGCTTCTTACGTAGTTCTTTAACAGAGTATAGGCATCTCTGGACGGACCAATGCATTGTCCATCCCCTAACAACCCTTGAGGGAGAAGCAGTGATCCACCTTGAACTCTGGTGAAGGTGCTCCCACAGCACAGTTGGGGAGGGGGTTTCAGGATTGAGACCAAGTAACGGTGAAGGAACAGTGATACATTTCTAAGTCAGCATGATGTGTGTGACTCAGAGGGGAGGCTGGCACTGTGGTATTACTCTCAACCTGCTTCCTATTGAAGAGCCTGGGTTTGGGCTAGAGTAGTATGGGCAAGTGTCTGAATGCATTTTAGAGAATGATTCAACACTGTAATCACGAAGATGAAGGGGATAAATGTTTAGAATGATTGAAGATATGTTAAAGAGATCATTGGTGTCAAACATCTTCAGACTTGTGGAGGGAATTCCATCTGGGGTCACATGCTAGCTGTACACTGCATGATACACTCTGAACACAAATTCCGGTTCAGCAGCCCAGTGAAGTTCAGTACGAGTGAGAAGGAACATTTAGGAGCATTAGCTGAGGACGGATGGCTGTTTTTGTGTTTGGAAGCCCCTCACCCTGATCTGCACCAGAACTTAGCTAATTGTTCACTGAGATTCAATTTTATTCAGTAAATAGTCCAAGGCTCTGTGTTGATCTCATTTATGTGATGGTGGAGGCTGTTCTTATAAGCTTAGATATGTTTGACTTGACTGGATGGTTCAAGTGTATCATCTGACTGCATGTATACAACCCAACACACACGTGGTCACAGCTGCAGGAAGAAGCTATTTCCCAGCCTGGAAGTCCTGATTTTGATGCTCTTTGTTGTGTTCAGAATAGGTTCAATGGATACAAAGAAAATCAAGGCTGGACATGTGGTCATCATTTACGCACAGGGGAAAAAAATTGCACGTGCACGCACGCACGCACGCACGCACGCACGCACACACACACACACACACACACGCACACCTTGAATAAACAAGGGTTAAACTTCCATAGTACCATCCACCCACAGGCACTGTATACCATGTAACTAAACAAGAACATACACATGGACCTGATTTTCAGTATCACTGCTACTTGGGAATGGGAATAGGCCCATTGCCAGATCAGATCTAACTGGATAGATCTAATTCTTGATTGGCAGGTGAAGTCACTTCCGATGTCAGGCTTGTCGAGTAGTCACATGACCCCATAATCCACATTCCGACCAGGTTCCAGACAGGGAGGTCACATAACCCTCCACAATCTACATTCCTGTACCTCCTTTTTGATGGGAATGAGTCAAATATACTGTGTGCTGGATGGAAAGGGTCTTCAAAAATTCTTTGAGTCCTATATAGAAACACTCCAGGTAAATGTCGGCAATAGAGAAAAGGAAGACTCCAGTGATCTTTTCAGCTGTTTTGATTATCCTCTATTTTCTGCAAGCTTGATGCTTTGCAGCTACCATATGATGTAATGATGCTGCCAAACAGAACACACTTAAGTGCTCCTATAAAATGGTATCAAGATGGAGGCGGGTATCCCTGCCGTACTCAACCTCCATAGGAAGTGTAAGTGCTGCTGTGCCCTCCTGATTAATGAGGAGGTGTTATGGGTCCAGGATAGGTCTTTCCTTGAAATACAAACCAAGGAACTTTGTGCTCTCCACTTTCTCATGACAGAAACATACTTGAACTAGTGTAGTTGACCTTTGTTCTCCTGAAGTCTGCAATCATCTCCTTTGTCTTGTCCACTTTCAGACTCAGGCTATTATTCTTGCATCATTTTATGAGCCCTTCAACATCCTCTCATCGTTGTTGCCGTTGAGACCCACCTCTGTTGTATCATTTGCAAAGTTGATTCTGTTGGAACTGAATCTGGCAGTGCAGTTATGAGTCAACAATGTGAACCAAAGCGGCTGAGCGCACAGCGCCGAGGTCAATAAATAACAGTCTGGCATACAAGGCATCATTTTCTAGGTGGGTCAGGACAGAGTGGAGGGACAATGTTATTAGCATAATCTGTGGACTAGTTTAGATGGCAGGTAAACTGGAACGGGTCCAATGTCCTGGTAAGTATGATTTGATGTGTTCCATCAATATCACTGTGGGTCACTGTCACTGGGGATGTTTGTCACTCTGGTGAATACTGTTAGTGTGGGGATGCCATCACTGCAGGGACGTCATCACTGCAGGGACGTCATCACTGAGGAGACACTGTCACTGTGGGGGACACTGTCACTGTGGGGGACACTGTCACTGTGGGGGACACTGTCACTGTGGGGGACACTGTCACTGGGGATGCTGTCAGTATAGGGGGCACGATCATTGTGGAGGACACTGTCACTGTCGGGACACTGTCACTGTCTGGACACTGTCACTGTCTGGACACTGTCACTGTCGGGACACTGTCACTGTCGGGACACTGTCACTGTCTGGACACTGTCACTGTCTGGACACTGTCACTGTTGGGACACTGTCACTGTCGGGACACTGTCACTGTGGGGACACTGACACTGTGGGGGACCCTTTCACTGTGGGGGACACTGTTCACTCTGGGGTCGCTACCATTATGGAGACACTGTCACCGTGGGGTCGCTGTCACCGTGGGGTCGCTGTCACCGTGGGGGTCGCTGTCACCGTGGGGGTCGCTGTCACCGTGGGGGTCGCTGTCACCGTGGGTGATGCTGTCACTGTGGGATCGCTGTCACTGTGGGGACATAGTCACTCTGAGGTCACTGTCATTGTGGGGTCACTCTCACTGTGGGGTCACTCTCACTGTGGGGTCACTGTCACTGTGGGGGCACTGTCACTGTGGGGGCACTGTCACTGTGGGGGCACTGTCACTGTGGGGGCACTGTCACTGTGGGGGCACTGTCACTGTGGGGGCACTGTCACAGTGAGGACACTTTAACTGTGGGGGTATCTGTCGCTGTGGGGTTGCTGTTGCTCCGGTGTCACTGTCACAGTGGGGAACTGTGGGAACACTGTCACGGTGTGGTCACTGTCAATGAGTGGGTCACTGTCACTGTGTTTCACTGTCACTGTGGGGGACAATGTAACTGTGGGTCGCTGTGGGGATACTGTCACACTAGCGGACACTCAATGTGTGGGTCACTGTCACTATGGGGGTCACTGTCAGTGCTGAAAGTATAGACCAGCTGCAAGCTGCACTATAATAGAGTTAGGTTTTGGTGGTGTTTGCTGTCTCTCTGCTGTCCCAGTGTTTTACCTTGCTTTTAACTACAGTACTTCCTCATTACTTATTCCCACCTTGACTCATCTCTCCTCTTTTCCTCTCTGCCTCAAAATCTCCTTCCACCTCCACCTCTGTTCTCTCTGTCTTTCTGTTTCTCTATTTCTCTGTTGCTTAATCTCTTCTCTCTCTCACACTCACACATTCTCACATTCATATAAATACACACACACACTCACACTCAAATAAATACTCTCTCTATCCACCTCTCTTGTGCACTTTTCTCTCTCTCTCTCCCTCTCTCTCCCTCTCTCTCCCTCTCTCTCCCTCTCTCTCCCTCTCTCGCCCTCTCTCGCCCTCTCTCGCCCTCTCTCGCCCTCTCTCGCTCTCTCTCGCCCTCTCTCACTCTCTCTCTCTCTCGCTCTCTCTCTCTCTCTCTCTCTCTCTCTCTCTCTGTTACACACTCTTTTCCATCTTCCCCTGCCCTTCCCTTCTCTATTTATATTCATATCTTTAATGTCTCTCTGTAGGGGATTGCCCATGTTTCACTGTGCCAAATAGTCTGTTGAATCATGTCAGATGATTTAGGAGTTGGACAAGGAATGACCATTACTGTGAAAGTCCATCTTAGGCCTTCCTTGTAACTATGTTAAGTTTTGATCTTGCTCTGGAGCTTATTGGTATGCTGTTGGTCCATGCTCTCAACTCTGTCGGAAGGATATGGGCTTGTTCAGTGCATGTCCCTGTGATTGGTGCATCATCTGAAGTCAGATGAGAGGGTGACCCTTAGCCCATTTAGCCTCTGGTTTCCTTGGCACAATGTCAGGAGGCATGGGAGCTCTGAAAATTGAAACACCAGGAAATATGAAGCCAAAACAGAAAAGGCAGGAAACACTCAGTAGGTCAGGCAGCATCTGTGGAGACACTGGCACCAAAGACCTTTTATTAGAGTAATGAAACCTAGACTATTATCCCTCTGCCAGCATCACCAAAACATTCTGGTTATAATTCAGATTGTTTGTGGGATCTTGCATTACACAGATTGAATTTCAGAAGTCCTACCATTTCAACCATGAGCACACTCTCACATTACTTCATTGGCTGTCAATGAAGCTATGTCTTCAGTACTGTGCATCCCAATTCGTTACCATCCTCCACAATCTCATCCAACACAAGCTCCATACCTCCTGTATCCTCTCTGCCTTACGGCTCCAGAGACCCTGGTTTGATCCCAAAGTCAGGCACTGACTTTGTGGAGTTTGCATGTTTTCATGCGTGGGTTTTCCCTGGGTGCTTCGGTTTCCTCCCACATCCCAAAGACATGCAGTTTGGTAGGTTAACCAACCCCTATTAATTGCCCCTGGGGTGTGGGTGAGAGGTTGAATGAGGGGAAGTGGAAAGGAATAATGTTTGATTGTTGGAGTGGACAGTGGCCCAAGGGCTTTTTTCTGTGATGTGTGAGTTTGTGATGAGCTCTTTTCAAACTGGTCCCCGAGATCCTTCAATCATTCCCACTGCTAATTCTGGATGTGGATAACATTGGTATTCTCCACAGAGGTGAGAACAGGAGGCTGAGAGGCTGAAGGAGCCGGAGATGACCGCACAGCTCATACCATTACCATCGCCTCAGTGAAAAAGGGAGATTCCACGGAGTTGAGGGCTGCTGATGGCCAGTTCACCTAGCACCATAGAAGGGTCCTATATTTCTGTCCCCCATCCAGATGGGACTATCAGATGCCAATCAGGCTCACTATATTATTGCACCCCTCTCGAACCATGGGGAAGAGTGTTTAATCCATAGACCTGCACATCCCTCACTGTCTGGCACATGCATTGGTGTTTTAATTCCCATCCCTGTCCATTTCCCACCTCCTTTATCCTTGCAGCTCTCTGCGATATCTGAGCACTTCTAATAGTGGTCTATCGATACTTTGAATTTAATCACTTCTAGGTCATAAGCTGGAGGAGCCCATCCCTGTACCCTTTCATCTCCCTTTCCTCTGTGAGATGCTCCTTAGACCTGCACTCTGCCCATGGCTTAGGTTATATTACCCACTGTGGCTCTCAGAACCAGGATGGTTCTGTGGTGATATGTTTCCTCCATCGTATATAGTTATCATTGTAGTTTGTATATATGGAACTGGCCCGCCCATGAATGACTCCTCCCCCATGGTCCTGGGCCATAAAGGTCGAGACACCTTTCCCTTGCCGCCATAACTATCCTGGAATCCGGGCCAGCAAGGTTCTTCTGTGTATTAAAGCGTATCGTTTCCTCTGCTTGTCTCTGTGGTTACTGGTAGTGCCCTACAGGTTCACAATACTAAACATGGACTGGCATTGAACAGGGGAACCGGGTCTCTTTTTGTTTTAAAATAAAGCTGAGTGCCCCATTTTCCTTAATTACAAAGTTGTGGTGCCAGAGGTTGTCGGTCTGCCTGGGATGTAGCAGCATGGATACATATACTGTATGAGACAGGTCAGCTTAGTTAAAGTTGCACGGTAGAGACAACAGCTGCTTTCCATTTCAGTACCTGGTGATACTTTTGTTTTCTCTCTCTCTCTCTCTCTCTCTCTCTCTCTCTCTCTCTCTCTCTCTCTCTCTCACCCCTCTCTCTCTCATCCTTTTTATTCTTGCAAGAAACTCAACGTGATTGTTCCAGCCTTCCAATAGTAGATTTAAATTTGTTTTACTTTCTCTTCCAGGGTGTAAAATAGATCATTGCGAAACATGTTTCAGCAAAGACTTTTGTACAAAGTGCAAAGCTGGTTCTTACTTGCACAAGGGGCGTTGCTTTGAAGAATGCCCTGAAGCATTTGTACCATTGCAAGACCACATGGAATGTGTGGGTGAGTGATTTCATGTAACACCCCTTACAGAGAAAATACTGCATGTTTCCAGCAACTGGTTCTGTTTAACCCTTCTATTCAGACTAATAAATTGAGTTGTGTTTTCTTGCAATTGGCCCCATCCAACAATGGTGGTTTTGCTCAGTCAGGAAATTAGTACTTCAGTGGCCATGATAATAGTGTGATTTGGACTTGGTATTAAAGTTTTAACAATATTGTGAATGGAATTTGTCATAAAGTCAGAACAGCTGGAATGCACATCTGTAACAAATCATGTTACAATTCAGAGTTACTAAATAGATCAGGAGTCTATAGTTATCGACCCTGAACGATCTAAATTCCCTGTCTCCCACAGCTTCACAGGGGGCAGTTCCAACTCTCACTACTCTCTACGTGGAGAAGTCTTTCCTGACATTGCTCCAAATGGCCCAACTTCACAGAAACACAGGAAACATTTCTCTGTCTCATTTTTAGATTGTCTTCATCGTTTGAAATGGTTTAATAAACTGAGAGCATAAAAACCCAGCTGATGAAACCATGATTACTCCTCTAAGCCCCTGCAAGTTCCTGCACTCTCTCATGGTCCAAACTTCTCCCTTCTCCACAGCCAATCTTCTTCTCCCAAGGGCTGGTGATAGCATTTACATGAGTTACATATACTGAGGATGTGTATTATCTGCCTTGCATATATTGGGGCTGCGTATACTGGGCTATATAAAATAATGCTTCTGCTTCCTTCCTCTCTGTCAGCTCCAATGCTTCTGAGACAGTGGCTGACTTTCAGAAATCAAAGCTACGAGTCTTGTTGCAGGACAAATCGCCTGCCTTTGTTGGTGCTCTGTTGGAATATTTAGCTCCAAATGTTGTGCGAGATGAAAGGACTTTAAAAAAAAAAAAATTATTTTAAACATTTAGTCATACAGCACGGTAACACGCCCTTCTGGCCCATGAGCCCATGCCCCCAAATATCCCAATTAACCTACAACCCCCATATGTTTTGACGAGTGGAAGGAAACCGGGGCACCTGGAGGAAACCCACGCAGACACCGGAAGAACATGCAAATTGCTTACAGACAGTGTGGGATTTGAACCCGGGTTGCTGGCACTGTAACAAGTTGCACTACCCACAATGCTAACCATGCCATTAACTAATTTGCTTAAGATTTAGCTGCCTCATTCCTACCCTGTCTGGTACGCTGACACCTGGGATACCCACACCTTGGAGGGGAGGGCTTGATTGGTTAATGTGCTAAGTTGCAACTGGACCCTCACTCCCTCATACATTGTGACCACTCTTAATGCTGCACATCTCCTGTCTTCAGAAGGTTGTGAGGTTGGACCGTGGAGCAGCTGGGGAACCTGCATAAAGAATGACAAAACATGTGGCTACAAGTGGGGGTTGGAAACAAGAAGACGGCAGATTGTGAAGAAGCCAGCGAGGGACACGATTCCCTGTCCAACCATCGCAGAATCCAGGAGATGTAAAATGGGAAAGCGGCACTGTCCTGGAGGTAAGGCAGATTCTCAAGAAGGAGCAGCCCTTCTAACTGAAACAATGACTTTCTCCCTCCACGTGCTGCCTGACCTGTAGTGTCTCTACCATTTTCTATGTCTTTATTTCAGATTTTTAATCATCTGCAGTTTTTTTAAGTTCACCCTCTCAGTGAGGTCTCAGCTGGGGTGTTGCTCATACAGAGTCTAGGGGCAGAGCTTAGGGTGCCAATCTTGATTTTCAGTGGGCAGAGGAGATGATATGTCTGCAGGCCTTGCTGTAGCTGGGAGTAAGCACTGTCCAGGGGTTTGTGGCTTTCTCTGGTGGTAATGTGGAGCTCCAAAGAGCGATGGGATTGGCTGCCTCAGATTGCATTGGAGCTGAATTTGGTTATGCAATTATGATTGTAGAGGAAATAAAGCAGTTAATGGTCAGTAAGGAGGAGGTGATGTTGCCAATCTGCACTGATTGGGATCTGGACACGTGTGAGGGTTTGCACTTTGAGAGGTCAAATGTAAAGGGAAAGTACAAATTGCATACACATACGTAGACCTCAACTCAAAAAGATATTTGGTCATTAACCCATTGCAGTCTGTGGGAAATTTTCCTGTATAATAATACCAAGTACACTTCCAAATGAATGACCTGGTGGCTTGGAATATCTTGAGCTTCTGAAAGCCACTATACAAATGCAATTGATTTATTTTCCATTCTCTTTGTCTTCTCTGATTTTGAATTCAATTCGCAGACTGTTCTCTTCATTCACTCCCTGGATCAGTTATTTCTTTGCACTGGGCTATGATACTGGGACATCATTCCACCATTGAGGTATAAAATGTACTGCACACAGATTTATGTGGGAACCTCACCTCTCCTACTGACAAAGGCTGTATTAGTGCTCCTAGTAAAGGAATAAGGTTCCAAGCAGAGTGACACAAGAAAATCTGCAAATGCTGGGGTCAGATGCACTTGACCCCACTGCTGCTCATGTTCTTATTGACCTCCAGTCTCTCCAAGGGATGCTACCCAGATGTCTTCCTCCCTTCAAAGGGAGTTCTGTGAGAGCCCCTCTGCTTTCACGCTTTACAATCATGAGCTCACCCAGATATATTCCCGATGAAGGGCTCAGTCTGGAAACATTGGTTACCTTTACTCTTCTTCGAGGCTGCATGACCTGCCAAGTTTCTCCAGCACATTTTTGGATATGAACAAAGTTCCAACCAGGATCACTGTTATTAAGGCCCTGTTGAGTTTGTTCTCTCCACCTTAGGATGTATTTATTCCCATAAATACAATGGCTATATTCATGTTCTCCTTTGTCCAAGACTGGGGAGTGGAAGCTTGTTTTATTTGCAGTCTTTTGTGAGATCAGATTTAATGCAATTGAATTTAGGTCACTGTGGTCCCTACCAGAACACTTCATCCCACTCAGACTTGTACAGGGACTCAATACAAATACCACACTGCGTTCAATACTTCCTTAACAAAATCCAAATCATGCCTGGAAGAGTTGCGCCTGGAGGGAGGAAATATAAGGCAGTCTGCAGAACCAGCTCACTCAACTCTATAATTTCAGTGCATCTCATCCCGTGAACTGTAGGCATCACTTAACAAGGGCAGCAGCTAATTTTCACAGAGCAAACTCCAAGGGGTTATTCTCTCTTTGATTAAAACAAAATATTAGCCAGGACAATATTCCTGAAGTATGGAATATTATTTCTGTTTGAGAATAAAAGTGGAGCCTTTGTTCAAAGGTGGGAACCCCATCTCTCCTTCTCATCGCATTACCTGTGCAGCACTCCCTCAGACAGTGTGGTAGTCCCTCAGTACTGCTCTAGAAGGATAAAGCCTGGATCATGGATAAATGTAGAGTAAGAGAACTTTGACCTCTTTTGGCCTCCTGAGGAAGATGGATATAGAGGGTGGTCAATGACACAACGCAGGTGTAAAGCTTGCTGCCCTGTCATGGTAACTCCTGAAGAAAGCATCTGGAGTCAGGCAGATTTGGAAAGCATATATCCAGAGCTCTTCTTTTTGGAAATGTTTATCCTTTCATTTCCAACTGGCAGAGAATTCCATCTCTGCTGAAAGAAATGACTTCAATACCCAGGTAACAGGGAGGTAACATTCAGAGAGTGGAGATAGTCATCAAAACAGCCTTCTGCTACCTGCTAATTTGGTCACTCTCGGGGCCAGTGAATATGCTGGAGTGCGGACCACTTTGTTGTAAAGTTGAGGATGTATCAGACAATGAAACAGCTTTAAGTCATTTAGCCAAGTTTGGGAACGTTTATCCTTGTCCGATTGATGCATTTGCTCATTTTTCCAGACTTGGCCCTGAGCAGTTCTTGTCTTGGAATTGCAGCTCTTCACTTGGCATCACAGAGTTATGCATTTTTTTAACTGAAACAGTGAAGCAAGTCTATTTCCTTTCTCTTCAACATGTATCTCCATCTTCTAATCCAAATTCATGGAGGAGGGAGCTCAACAAAAGTATTCTCCAGTAAAAAGCAAGGACAGTGGGTGAGGGGGGTGGGGGGGGAGAGCCAGCCTTGGAAATAAAAGAAGGCACCTAAATAAAAATCCAAGCATACAAATTCGCTTGGAATAAAGGTGAGGATATCTCCTAAAGCACCCTTAACCCAGAACAAATTTAATACCCTGACTCTGGATAATAAGATCCTGGACACCTGGTGTTGGAAGGGGATCAGGATTATCGAAGATTGTTATGAGCAAGGGAAGCTTATGTCATTCGAGCAGCTAAGGAATAAGTATGATTTATCTAATAAAATATTCTTTTGCTATCTTCAGCTAAAATCTTTCTTAACAGATAATATGGGATGGTCTATGGCCCTGTCCATGTGTAGTGACATGGAGATTCTAATTTGAAAGGGGAATATGTACAAGTGAGGGCCTGAAGTCAGGCTTACGCAGATTGAGGGAAAGATGGGAGATGGGCTTGGGCACAACAATCCACGAGCAGTGCTGGTCAGACCTGTGTCTGGACAACATGACAGCAGTTATTAATGCCAGGCAAAGATTGGTGCAATACAATTTCTTGCATCAACTGTACCTCACACCACAAAAGTTACATAAATCTAAATCAGAAATGTTCTTTAGGTGTGGTGTGGAGATTGGAACCTCCATCCATTCAACCTGGCAGTGTACAAAGGTTCTCCTTCTGGGAGAACCTGGGGGACATTCTGAAAAAAATTATAAAAGTGGATTTTCCACAAGATCTGGAGTTGTGTACCTTCTGGGGAACATTATGGACACGAGCTTTAAACTGTCCAGATACCAAATTCAGTTTGTGAAGGTCACCTTGTCGGTAGTCAGGAAATGTATAGCGGTCATGTGGAAGTCTGACTCTCAACTAAATATTACACGATGGAATATGGAAATGCAGAGTTGTATTCCCCTGGAGAAAATCACGTACAATTTAAGGAAGAAATATGGCACATTCATTAGGGTGCGGCATCCCCATCTATAACACATTAGTTTGCGGATATAATTCTACCCCTTCTGAATAAAGGAAATGCAACAATCCATGCCACTTGTGAAATGAAATGATTGAGATCAATGAAGGGATCATGACGCAGATGACGTGCTCTTGTATTTTGTTCCTTAGATTTCTTTGGGTTTTTCTTAAGTTCCCTTAAGGGTTTGTGATTTTACCGATATTTGGTTCTTTATATTTGTTTAATTTATATAATTTTTTATTTGTTGTATTAGGGTATGGGAGGGAGAGGAAAGGGGTAGGGGAAAACTAGGCTCCATATGTTATATACTATTATTGAAAGATTGTGTTATTTGTTTGGATTCGTATGAGTCCTTGAAACTCAAAGATAAAATATTCAAAAAAAGGGTAGAAATTCGCCAGTAGTGGTGGGAAGGTTGAGAAAAGCAACAAAGAATCACAAAGCAAACAATAACAAAGGAAGATAGATTATGAAAGTAAACTTGCACAAAATATAAAAAGATAGTATTTTTTAATAATTATATGAAGTGGAAAAGAGTGGCTAAAGTGAATGCAAGTCCCTTGAAAGATAAGAAGGGTGAATTAATACTGAGTAATGTAGAAATGGCCTTGGCCAAATGATTATTTTGTGTTGTCCTTCACAGTGGAGGACATTTCTACCATGCCAAAGAGAGATGTTGAGTATGCAAAGGGAGGTGAGGATCTCGATTCAGTTACTACCATTAAAGAGGTAGTGCAGAGCAAACTAATGAGTCTAAAGGTAGATTTGACTCCTGATTCTCAAGTTATAATAGATGGCTTTGAGATAATTTATCAAAATTCTCTGGACTCAGTGTGGGTCAGTGAATGTCACACTGCCATTTAGAAAAGGAATTAGGCAAAAGACAGGTAACTATAGACCGTTTAAATTAATGTTTATTATCAGGAAAATGTTTGCAACAATCATTAAGGAAGGAATAGTGAGATATTTGGATAGAAATGATTCCATTCAGCAGATGCAGCATGAACTCAGGAAAGGAAGGTCATGTTTGAAAAAATTACTGGAGTCGTTTGATGAACATAGTGGACAGAGGGAAACAGGTGATGTTGTACACTTGGATTTCCAGAAGATGATCAGTAAAGTGCTGCATAAAAGGCTTCCGCATAAGATGAGGGTGCATGGGATTGGACTGTCCATGTGATGTATCAACATGGATAGAGGATTAGTTAACCAATAGAAGCTAGAAAGTTGGGAAAAATGTGTGACTGGTTGTAATCAGTAGTGAGCAGAGTGTCGCAGGGGTCAGTGCTGAGCCCACAATTTTTCACGATGTACACTTACAGCTTGGAAGAGAGGACAGAATGTAATTTACTGATGACACTAAATTGAGTGGAAAAGCAAATGAGTCTGAAAGAGATGTGGATAGTGGGCAGATGGTCTAAGATGTGAGTAAATAGGAATTCATCCACTTCTTACATCTCAAACCAGCAACAACAGAAAACACAATTCAAAAGGGTTAAGTTTTAACTCTATATTTATTAATGACTATTAGCAGTATAATGTTTAACACAATTAATTTCACTATAAGTATCTATAGCAAGTATACAGATATATATTTTTACACTGTGTAAGTGGAAAAACCCAGGCCATTACAGTCTGTGCCCAATATTTTTACAAAACTTGTGATAGTAGCCAATCATTCCCAGGAACCTTCAAAGATTTTTCTTACCAATTGGAACAGGGAACTCAAAGGCAGTCAAAACCTTTGCCTCAACTGGCGCAAACTGCCTCTGTCCTCCGTCATAACCCAAATAAGTAACAGTTGCATGACCAAATTCACTTTTACTTAAATTAACTGTGAGATTTGCTTTTGAAAGTCGATTAAACAATTCTTCTAACTCAAGGACATTATAACTAAATTATCAATGTAGGCTTAAACTCCTGAATTATAGAATTAATCATCTGTTGAAATGTCCCCAGAACATTCTTCATTCCAAAGGGCATGACATTGTACTCATACAGGCCAGAAGGTGTTGCAAATGCAGTAATCTCTTTACTTCTATCTGTTAAAAGAAGACACCAGTAACCTTTCAACAAGTCAATTTTAGTAAGAACATTTGCCTTCCTCTCCTTGTCAAGACAATCATTAACTCTCAGAAGAGGATAAGCACCTGTCTTTGTCACAGCATTTACCTTCCTATAGTCAGTGCAAAACCTAACAGTTCTAAAACACAAGGTGAACTTCAATTTGAATAGACTTTCTAATGATACCATTCTTCAATATGTAGTCAATTTCCTGATCTACTAGTCTGTGCTTTTCCACATTAATCCAATAGGTCTAGCATCACCTACATCCACATCATGATAAGCTGTGGAAATTCTCTGAGGTACATCTGGAAATAAATTCTCAAATTTTAAAAGTATCTGTTTCGTTTTTTTTTCTTTCTGGAGTTTGGAGATGAGGTAACTTTGTTTCCGGTCCTGCAAAACCATGGAATTTTCAAACCTCGGGCTTATCAATTTTTGTGTCCCGTGACTTTTTCTGAAACTTGTTTGTCTCCTCATTATCCTGGTCAATAACCATCACCTCTGGTGAAAGTTTAGTCTCACTGAGAGACACCTGCTCAAAACATAGCTTAATCATATTTATACAACAGACCTGAGTTTCTCATCTGCAATTAGGTGTTTCAATAACATAAGTGACCTCATTAATTTTAGACTTAACTTCATATGGTCCTGAAAACCTAACCCTAAAGGGATTTGAATGTGTAGCAAACAGAACCAACACTTTGTCACCAGGTTTAAAATTCCTCATCTTTGCCTTGCGATCATACCACTCTGTTGAGTGGCCTTTAAGTTCTCCTTTGCCATTTCACAAGCTTTATGCAACCAATCCTTAAATTTAAAGACATAATCCAACAAATTTAAATGCACATCATTATTAACCCACTGTTCCTTTAATTACATTAAAGGACCTCTCATCTCATGTCCAAAAACTAATTTAAATGGACTAAAACCAAGTGAATCTTGGTCAGACTCCCTCACTGCAAATACAAGCAAATGAACCCCTTCATCCCAATCCTTTTCATTCTCAAAACAATAAGTTCTCATCATGTTTTTCAGGGCCAAATGGAACCTTTGCAAGGCCTCTTGACTCTCTGGATCGTATGCAGAAGATACAATCTGCTTAACTCTCAATTTATAAACCTCTCGTTGGAATAAGCTTGACAGGAAACTACTTCCTGGATTTGACTGAATTTCTCTAGGCAGGGCAACCAAGGTGAAAAGCTTTAACAAAGCCTTCACAATTACCTTTGGTTTAATGTTTCTCAGAGGAATGACCTCCGGAAACATTGTGGCTACACACATAATTGTCAACAAATACTGATTCCCAGCTTTGGTTTTGGGCAATGGGCCAACACAGTTCTTTTAGCCACAATGCGGTTCAACAATTCCCTTTAGAAGTGACTTTTATTTGCTACAAGTCACCTTTTACCATGATGGGATGCAACAAGACCCCTTTGGCCACAATGGGATTCCACAATCTGTTGATCTTTCCCTTTAATTACCCTCTATAACAGAAGAGACCATTGGTTTTGTGGTCAATTTAAATTCGTAGCCACTTTCTCAAAGTGCTAAAAATATTTATCTATCTCAGCTTCCTCAAATGGAAGAACTAACCTTGCTTCTCTAGTGGCCATAAACCCCTCACCATGACCAAGAATTTGATCTCAAGTCTCTTCTTCTGTCATTTTCCAGCTCAGGTAGTTTAATTTTCTCCTCTGCCTCATGTTCTAATATCCTTAATTCCAATCTTGTTTGGTCTCTCGGCTGCATCCAATTCTAATCTCAGAAGTTTTACTCTTGGGAAATTGCTCTAACACTTCGTTGTCAAACCTTCCTTCTTCCATGTAGTATTTTGCAATTTTCCTCCCATTCTCTACCTTTTTCATTTGTAGTTCAACTGAAGCAATTGCCAACTTGTTGGCAATAGTCACCTACTTGTGCTTTTTAGCCTTTTGTCAAAATGTTTATTTCATGCACACATTAGCTTTTAATTATCTTTACCAAAGGAATTTCTTAGACCAGACTGGAATTCCATCATTCAACAAGCTCTAGCTTGATTCAGACTCAGATGATTGATCACTAATCAATCAACCTCTAAGCTTCCAAAATTTGTTTGTATCCCAGACGAGACCCCACTTTGTTATTGTCTCAAACTTAGCAACAGCAGAAGATGCAATTCAAAGGGGTTAAATTTTAACACTATAATTATTAATGACTATTAACAATATAATGTCTGAATACAATTAACCCCACTATAAATATCTATAGCAAATATTCAGATATCATATCTTTATAAACACTGTGTATGTGGAAAAACTCAGACCATTACAGTCTGTGCCCAATATTCAAAAAGGAAAAATCCCCAAAAGCCCGTCAGTCAGTCCAAAAAAAACAGTCCACAGTATTCAATCTCAAAGTTCAACTTCCAAGTTCAGTTCTTTAACTGATAACAAAGGACATCATATTGAATGTTGGAGAAATGACTGATGTTGCATTGCAGTAAACTTCAGAATCCTCACTTATGAGGCATGTGCATTTTACACAGCTCTCCAGCTGCCCTCTGCCCCTCCAACTGCAGTTCTGCCACTCCAAATGCCGCACTCTGCTTCACAGCTGGCTTATCCCTTGGTTCTCGAAAGTTCCAAGCAATTGGTGGGTCAGCACCCAGCTATACCATAAGTTGCACAGAGTTCTGAGCAGAAATCCATCCTTTATAATGACAATCCACAGTCCAAAAGACCAGTCCATGGTCCATAACACACTTTGAAAGAAAAAATAGATTATTATTTAAATAATGAAAGATTGCAACAAGCTGTAGTGCAGAGGGACGTGGAAGTGTTAGTGCATAAATCACAAAAGGTTAATTTGCAGGTGCAACAGGTTATTAAGAAGGCTCGGGATTGAGTTTAAGAGCAGGGAGGTTATGTTGCAACTGTACAGGGTACTGGTGAGGCTGCTCCTAGAGCACTCTGTGTAGTTCTCGTCTCCTTACTTGAGAAAAGATATAGTGGCTTTGGGGGCAGTGCACAGGAGGTTCACCAGGTTGATTCCAGAGATTATGGGGTGAGCCTATGAGGAGTTGCCAGGGACTGTACTCAGTGGCATTCAGAAGAATGAGAGGAAACTCGTGTCTAGAAAGATATAACATTGTGGGAGGGATAGACAAGAGAGCACTGATAGGTGAGATTAGATCTAGGGGAAATAGCCTCAAGATTCAGGAGAGCTCGATTTATGATGGAGATGAGGAGGAACTTCTCCCAGAGAGTGGTGAATCTGTGGAATTTTCTGTCCAAGGAAGCAGAAGATACTGCTTTATTACTTATATTTGTCAAAGTAGGATATATTTTTGCATAGTAGGGGAATTAAGAGTTGTGGGGAGAAGACAGGCAGGTGGAGCTGAGTCCACAGCTAGATCAACCCTGATATTCTTGAAAGGTGGAGCAGGCTTGTTGGGGCAGGTGGTTGACTCCTGTTCCTATTCTTTGAGCTCAGGCTAGTTCACCAGTTCCCTATCATGAGCATTGTCCCACAGAAATAAATGCTCCAGTGCATTGGAACAAATGAACCAGCTCTATCCCTGCTGCAGTGAGTCTTCCAAATGTTGAGTGCTTAAAAGGAACCAACCACGCATGCAGACAACCTAATGAAAGCTTCACTGGGTGAAACACAAGACTTTTACATTGCTAACCCTTTATTGAACCTTTCCCTCAATTGGCTAATTCCTGCAAATTTCCTTTTGGGCAGATGGTCCAACTTCGTGTTGCTGCCGAATGCATATAATGTAGCTCATTTTTCAGAAGTTGTGACACTTATATGCAGCTTTTAGCCCATGTAACTGTGGCCTGAGCCAGCTGCTGCCATTAATTCTGGGTGTGGGAGTATACGGTAAGATGGGGGGGGGGGGGGCAAACTCAACACCTTCACACTCTTGACCATTACTGGGCAAGAGGCTGGCTAACTTTAAATCTTCCACTCTCTCCCTTCCAGGCATGGAGACTATCTCAAGCAGGGCTCTCAAAAAAACAAGGTTCAAAGGAGATTTTACACTGATTTTAGTGATTGATGGAAATTTGTGGGCAGCTGAGATGGGGATGGGGTCCAGGACCAGCTCTGGAATTAAGCACTGAGCTGACTGTGATGTTCATAAGTTCTGATCTCTTGCCACCAAAGGTTTGCTTTGACACCTCCTGCTGACACCTTGATCTGTTGCTAGCTGCAGAAGGATTTTCTGGTGCTCCATTTTTAAATATAGAAATACAGCATGGCAACAGATCCTTTCGGCCCGCAAACCCATGCTGCCCAATTTCACCCAATTGACCTACAACTCTTGGTAAATTTTTGAGTGGTGGGAGAAAACCGGAGGCCCCAGAGGAAACCCATGCAGACATGAGGAGAATGTACAAACTCCTTACAGACACAGTGGGATTCAAACCCCAGTCCTGATTGCTGGCGCTGTAACTGCATTGTGCTAACCGCTCCACTAACCGTGCCACCACCACTTCAAACAGTATGAATGACTACAGGAAAGGGGGAGTGGGATCACAGTCACATGCCATGCTCTCTTGGTATGCTAAATGGAAATACAGCGAGGAGAGACTTATTAAAAGATGGAGCCCCCTCTGTCTCGATGTGTTACAACAGGGAATCTGGCACAGTGCAAAGGTGCAGAATGTGGTGAGGCAGCCAGCTGGTCGGAGGGCTTCAAGAGAAAATACTTGTTGGACTCAATGCCCTCTGAAAGGTTGAAGCTGTGTGTTTTGGGCAAGCCAAAACTGAAATGGTTTTCTTTGAATGGGTGGTGTAGTGAGGAGTGGATATAGTTTCTGTACTTCTTTGTCTTTACTGCAAGGGACTGAGTTTGGTGGATCTGTTTATGATGTGTGTTATTGGTGTGGTGGACAAACTGAATTCAAGCAACACTCACGGTGTAGTTGATTAATCTTTATCAGCAATAAAAGTCCCTCACATGACTGACTCATTATTGTTGGTTAACCACATTTTCCATCTTTTAGTTTCTACTAGTTTGTCCCATTATACCCACAACATGGGAATTACTGAGATAAACCTTGCCTTTGTGGGATTGGGAGAGGAACCTGGCATGTTGGGATTGGGGAGTGGAGGGTGGGGGTGTTGGATTATTGAGATGGGGTAGTTATTGGATGATTCAGGAAGGGGTGGTTGAATGATTGAGGAGGGGATGTAGTGATTGGTTAAATGAGGAGGGGCTTGCTGTCAGATTCTTGAAGAGGTGGTTGCTGTTAGATTATTGAGGAAGAGAAGTAGTGGTTGGATATTGAGGAGAAAGATGAGGAAGGTTGTTGGACTTCTGAGAATGAAGAAGGTTGAATTGACTGCATACATCTGTCAAGATGGACCTTTACGTACAGAGCGGAGGCAAAAATTAGTCAAGAACTCAGTGAATGTTGGGACTTGCTGAGGGAAATCCTCCTGTTCCCTGAACCATTGTGGTGTTTCTCTTGCTAGTGTAGAAGGACAGGAGAGGAAGGAGTGTTTTGGCCATTGTGTGAGTTGTGTGAACTGGGGAGTGCAGGTCTGCTCCCCAAAAATAAAACTACAGATGCTGGAAATTGGAAAACGTTTTCTGTTTCTGTTCCAATTTAATAGAGCTGGTTATTGTTTCTGTCTGTCTCTTCTGGCTGTGAACGTGCATGTGACATATTTTTTGAATGCTGCCTGCCTTACATTCCCTTTCCCCTGCTGTGATTATTGACTTCTTGCTTTTCTCTCAAATGCAATATTCCTTAACATCCTGAGGGACTCATCCATCTTTCTTTTACATGTTCAGTTTGGTCTCTTTCTTTCCCTCTCTCCTTTACTATTTCCTCTCTGAATCACTTTTCTCCCTCACTTGGACCCAATCAATGCCTGTCTCATCATTTTCCCTCCGATCCACTCTTTTTTGTTTTTTTTTACTCTCTCTCTCTCTCGTCTCTTTTCCTGACAATAGGTCCCTCCTCTCCTTTCACTTGTGAATCCTGTTGTGATGTCAACATCTGACAAACCTATAATGCGTTCTGTTCTGCCTCGCTCTCTCCAAAATAGGACCCTCCACATGGTGAATAGAGCTTACACTTCCATATATGGATTTGATTTTTTGCAAAATTCAAAAACACATGACAAGACTGCTGAACTTCACTGAGACTAAGAATAAATCTGCGCCAAATGACCGATTAAATTTTCCATGGAGCACTTGTGTTTGTGGCAGTAGAAAGTGCAAATATTCCTATAGTTACAGGGACTGTTATTCACGCAAATGTACCTATTTTTTCCTCTCTTCCTGGAGTATGTGGGTTATAACTCAAAACAAAAAGCAGGGATTATGTAACTCTTCAAAGCAACCATTTGGCACACAATCTTCTTGCGATGCGTGCAATTGGAGGGGAATTTGGGAGGGGGAAGGAAGATCAGAATCACAGCGTATTTCTTTGCAAGATCGTGGCAGCCCTGGTATTTTTGTTTTCATTGACAGTATGCCATTTGAATGCTTGGGACCCAAGAGCAGCAAGCGTTTCCATTCTCTCCTCCTCCTACTGCCCAACAGACCCACTTGCTTTTAAAATTTGCTTCCCTGAGAGTGGAACATTTAACCCTTAGGATGGTGTCCCACGACCTCATGTCCACTGACAGTTTGTGTTTCAGGATTCCTTTCCAAATCTTTACAAGTTTAGACACTGTTTAAAAAAAAAATCCCAATAACAATGGAAAAGATGAAGAAGTAAAACATTTGAACAAAATTGACTTAACCAATGTAACAGGAGCATTGAATTAAGAACAATTGCATTTTGTTTTTATCCTTATTTATGAAGTATTCCAATTAGAATGCTTTACTTTCCACCTAGATTTTCCTTCCCATTTTATTCTGCGTTTGCACAGAGATTACAAAGCTCTGGGTGTTTGCTGAGGTGTTTACTTGTGATTGGATCTTCATATTCTCACTCTTCCTAGACGACATGCAACCGCTGATGTCAGCAACCCATCTGGGATATTCTTTTCTCTAAGGTTCCTTCAGCTTAAATGTGGACCCAACATTTATACCCATTGGACTCATCGAGTCGTACATTGTGGTGACAGGCCCTTCAACCCAACTGTCTACGCCAACTCAAATGTCCCTCCCATCTGCCTGCATTTGGCCCAGAAAAAGTTTCTTAAATGTTGCAATCCACTTCCATAGGCCCACTACCCGTTATATATACAAAAAGTTGCCTCTCATGTTCCTGTTAAATCTCTCCCCCTCATCTCAAACCTCTGTCATCTGGTTACCGATTCCCCTGCTCTGGGCAAAACACTCTCTGCGTTCACCAGATCTATTCCTCTCATGATGTTGTACACCTCTGTGAGATCGCCCCTCATCCTCCTGCACTCCAAGGAATAAAGCCCTAGCCTGCTCAACCTCTCCCTGTAGCTCTGGGTCCTGGCAACATCCTCGTAAATCTTCACTTCTCCCTCTCCAGCTTGGCAACACCTTTCCTGCAGCATGGTGACTGAGGCTGAACACAATACGCCAAACGAGGCTTCACTGCCACATAATCTTCCAACTTCTGTGGCCAGTACTCTCACTGATTAAGGCCAATGTGCAGAAGGTGTTTGTGACCGCTCTATCAACCTGTGTCATCACTTTCAAGGTACTATGTGCCTGTACTCCTGGATCCCTCTGCTCTACAACAGCCCTCAGATCACTATCATTCACTGTGTAGGTCCAACCCATGTTAGACATCCCAACATGCAGCATCTCACATTTCTCTGTATTAAATCCCATAAAACATTCCTCTGCCCATTGTAAATCCAGAGCCTGCTGCAATCTTTGGTAACCACCTTACTATGGTAATTTGTCTACATTGTGTGGAAAGATCAGAAATTGCCTAATCTTCTGGTCAAGGTGGTCCATCTGGGGAAGGATTTGCATAATTTAGACCCACATGATGAAGGAGTAGGCCACTTTTCCATGTCAGGACAGTGGGTGATTTAGAGGGGAATCTACAGGTGGTGGTGTTCCCCTGTGCCTGCAGCCCTTGCTCTTCTTAGAGATGGGGGAACATGGGTTTGGGAGGAGCTACTGGTGTTATCACTGGACACCAGACAAGAGTTACACTGTGAAAAGAGCACAATTAGTGTAAAAATAGATCATGAACATAGAGCAGCACAGCTCAGGAACATCTTTTCCTTTTACCCCCCTCTCTAACTATTCTTCTCCTCCTCCCTTTCTAATGGTCTCTCTGTCTTTCTGTCCCTTCCAACTCTGCACCTTTTGTCCTGTGCCCCATCTTCCCTGAGCCTCCTTCCCCTGTTTATTCATAACCTCACCTTTCCATGTTAGCCTTGATAATGGGTCCCAATCCATCTGTATCCATGAATGCTGTCTGACCTGCTGAGTTCCTCTGAAAACTCATTGTTTGCTCATAGTTCTTGGACACTTCACAGCTTGGATTGGATGGGATGCTGAGCATAGGGTGAAACCTCTTCAGCTATGTGAGATATAGGAGCCAGGAGGCATTGTGAGTGCAGCTGTGGGTTCCTGGCTGTCTGGGGTGTTTGAAGCAGACTGCACTGCTGACATGGGCTCTTCTGCTCAGTGTTGGTGCACTTTCCCCTCCATCCTTCCCTATCATTTGTGAAATCAATTCCTCTTCCCCCCCCCCCCCCCATTCCCTCCGGATTGAGTTCTATGCTCCTAAGGATAGGTCCCAATGTTTACAGACATGAATATCTATCTCTCTGTCCCCATCCTAACTGGGCCAGATCTCTCACCAGCCTGTTCAGTATTCCTGCTGCCATTCATCAGTGCTCCTTCTGAGTGTGCAGGACAGCTGGGGAATCTCTGCACTTGGCCCAGAATCCAAGATGTAACTTAGCATGAGTTCCTCAGAGCAAGTGTGGATCACAGCAGACAGGAATCACCCAGGATCTCCAAACACATTTACATGTGTATGTGTTTGTGTGTGTGTATGCTTGTGAGTGTGTGAGCATATGTTTCTGCAAGTGTGTAACTATGCACATGTGCATACACATTTGTATTCTACACGTGTCAATGTATGTGTATGTGAGTGTACATGTGTATATCTGCTAGTTTTGTGTGTGTGTGTGTGTGTGTTTGTGTCTTTATGTATGTGTTAGTGAATTGTACCTGCATGTGTATGTTGTGGGTGATCTGGAGTATGGTGTGAGAATGTGGGAATGGATTAGAGGTCGGAGTGGGATGAGAATGTTAGGGCTGGGATGGGGAATGGGAATCTGAGCCAGGTCTGTGAAGCCAGTACTCAGACACTGGAGGATGTCGCCACCTAGTGGTTTTCTGCTGATACCAAGTCCCCACTGCAGGGAGCAGAGTGTGAGAATCCCAATGTACCATACCTCACTGCACCTCCAGACCACAGGAGAAGCTTGAGTAGAAGGTGGGGAATGGCCCTCCAATTTTCCCCAGACTGGTAGTGAACCCAATGCTTTATGCACGGTAGTGAAGTTGCTGCTTACAATTCAGTCCTGACCTCGGATGCTGTTTGTGTGGAGTTTGCACATTCTTCCAGATCATCTGAGTGCTTTAGTTTCCTCCCATATAACATAGTGTTTTATAAGTTTTTATAGGCAGGAGATGGGGGCATTTGAGTAGGATGTAGAGAAAATAAAATGAGATTGGTGTGGGATTAGTGTGGGTGGTGGTCAATGGTTAGCACTGACTCAGTGGGCCAAAGGTTCTGTTTCCAGGCTACGTCTGATTCCATGGAGCAAGAGACTTCACTGCCCATCGTCAGATGTCCTGAGAGGCAATCCCCTTGAATTGGAGTAACTGAGTGTCCCACTGGGCTACCTCAGATTGCTTACAAGTGAACCCGGGGAAGGGGTGAGGGGTGGGATCACAGTCCTGTGTCAGGTGAATTACAAATTCATTCCTCCAGGCAGGGCCACTCAATGTGAGATGCCAATTTGCTTTCAAGTCACATTGAACTCCCTGAAAACCCCTCATCCTGCTCTCCCCACCCCATCCACAGCTGGAAAGAATGGGTCTAGTAGGACCCATTGGATGCCAATCCATCTCTGTCCCAGGACAAATAGACTGTGATTTTTATCTCAATTAGCACTGGCAAGTTCATTGGCAAACATCTGTCTCAGAGCGAAATGTTCAGTGTCTCCACAGGCCCCTATCCAAGGGTTGCTAAGGGAAGAAAGTCCTCCACCTCTTGCCCTGGTTTGCAAACTTTGCCTCTAGTTCTGGGTGGCACCATTCCACCCCAAAGGTAGAAGTTTGCTCTCAGCTCTCGCCCTGTGAGCCCCCTGAGAGATCTCAACGAGATCACCTTTTACACCTTTTTTTAAACTAGCGTTGAGGCAGGTTCCTCCTGTCTGAACCTCTTCATCCAAGCAAGGTTGTACAGAACCATGAGGCAGTCCATAGCTCTGTCAAGACCACCAGGACTGTGAGACAAGATCACTCCCTGCCAACCCCAATCTCTTCCTCTCTGATCTGCAATGACCTAGAGTTTCTCAGCAGGCAGTGGACACATTGCATTCGTTTTAATCAATTAACCTACCAACCCCGAACGTCTTTGCAACGAGGGAGGAAACCGGAGCACCCGGAGGAAAGCCACGCAGACACGGGTCGAACGTTCAAACTCCTTAGAGTTAGCGCTGAATTCAGTCCTGGGTCGCTGGCCCTGTTGTACTAACCGCGACGCTCACCGTGCTTCCATTGCTCCAAGGAGTTGAGAACACACGAATCGTGGCCCCGTTTGTCCGTGGACTCCTTGTCAGCTGGAGCTTCGAGCGTAGCAGGTGCGCCAGGATGCAGAGGGCCATGAAGGAACAGTAATGTGTTCCCCAGTAGGGATCGTGTGACATTTGGAGGGGAACCTCTCTCTCTATTGCTGGGGGGTGGAGGGGGGGGGGGTGTCTTCTATCGTTGGAAGATTCCTGGGTCCGAATCCTTCCACTACCTTGTGGGCGGGGGGGGGGGGGGGGGGGGGGATTCAGACAGGAAGTGGGTGGTGGGGTGAATTGCTCTCCATTGTGATGCACTGACTGTCGGTCGTTTCATTGGCAGAAAGAAAGCTTAAAGCTAAAGCGAGGGGAGCTGGCAGAAGGAGGAAGAAGAGAGTTCGTGGCAAGGCCCAGAAGCAGAAGCAGTTTGTGGCACTGCAACCATCAGAGATCACTGACCTATAAAAAGGACCAACCATTTAATCCACAAAACACCTCAAGCTGCTCGTCCTTCCTGCGCGATTGGCAGTGCCACTGCTCTGGACGATGTTAGTGGCAGGTGATGAGAAAGGGAGAGAGAGAAAGTCCGTGAGCTTTTTTTGTTAATTTATACATCAGTCCTTTGCTATTCGCCGTCCGACCTGACAGTGAAGCTTGGTGTGGCGAAGACTTTTTACAGAAGACCCACTGGTCCAGCAAGTTGGCAGGAACGCCATTTAATACAGGCGACGTGAGCCCCTGCTTGTCGAGGTGGAGAACTGGACGTGTCTGTTTATATGCAGGATGAGGACTGTTCGTTACATGGAGACTGCCTTTTCGTTTGTCTGACATTCCAGGAAGACCCCTCCCCATGTGTCAAACCACTGCCCAGTTGCATTGCCGCTCAGCGCAGGTCTCAGTGATATCACCGACGTAAAATGCTTTAAAGCTGTAACTGTATATAATCCAAGCAATGACTGCTCCCCAACCCCACCCCCACCCTCCCCCCGTGTACGGTGTGTACACAGTGCTGAGTCTATCCATAATAAACTTATTCACTGTACATATCTGCACTTTAATTGTTGACAGTTTGCTTCTCGTTTGCCGGGGCTGCGTCCCTTCCCCCGCAGTGCCTGTCGAGGAATGCCTCACTACTTCTGATCCCCACTCCAATCGCCCGGGGGGGGGGGGGGGGGGTTCGGATCTGCGGAGACCAAGCTGTAGGTCAATTCAACACAAAGAAGTCTTTTGGCTGATTCCAACCTTTTGCACTCACAAGCTTTTTTCTTTTGAAAGCTGTTCTGGAATAAGGCGCAGAAGAGATTCACAAGGATGTTGTTGGGACTGGCGGACTTGACTGAGAAAGAGAGTCTGGATAGGCTGGTTCTGATTTCCCTGAAGATTAGGAAGCTGAGGGGTGACCTTGCACAGATTCCTAAAATCAGGATTGTCGCAGTCTTTTTACCAGGTAGAATGTAAAACAAGATGGTATGCATTAAAAATGAGGGGTGGGGGGGGGGGGGAGATTTAAAAGGGAACTGAGGGACACCTTTTTCACACAGAGACTGGTAAGTACATGGAGTGAGCTGCCACATGAAGTGGTAAAGGCAGGAATAATTGCAACTGTTAAAAGACATTTGTACATGCATAGGAAAAGTTTAGAAGGATAAGGGCCAAATGCTGACAAATGGGACCAGCTCCAGAAATATCACGGTCACCATGAATGTTTGGCAGAAAGGCCTGCATAATTCTATGAGTCAGTCATAGTCATCGAATTGTGCAGGCCATATTTTCTTGTTCAAAATGAGGTAGGGTTCAAATTGGGTAGGATAAAGAGAAATGGCCAGGAGACCAGCAAAAGGATTAACAGAGGAGGCAGAGAGACTGATTTCATGCAATGATGTTGCTGTGTTCAGGGAAGGCTATGGGGAGTCAAGTCAACAGAACTATTCAGGACGGAGGCGGAAAGATACAAGGGGAAAACTTACTGAGCTGTGTGGAGAAAGAATGGGAAGTGGACTTATTAGTGAGCTCTGTCACACAGCTCGTTCAGGCACAATGGCAGGAAAGGACTCCTGTGCTGAGATGTTTCAATGTCTTGGGAACTGATTTTGAATTGAACAATGAGAATCAAAATATTAACCAGCTTCATCAATGTATGAATGACCTTCTGCAGGAGAGTCTGTGGAAGAGGGAAGATCACAGAGGGATCACATTAAATGCAAACCCATCCATTGTGTGATAGGGGAGTGAATGCTTACACTATAAAATAAAACCATAAGACATAGGAGAGCAGAATCAGGCCATTCATCAGGCATTCAGCCCATCTATTCCACCTCTCTATTCCATTGGGACTAATTTATAAAGGTCATAAATAAACCTCATTAGGAATCCAGAGAGAGTGTTGAATGCATGAAGTAGAAGGGAATAAAAGTTTAGGATGGAATGAGAAGAGCAGCACTGAGCATATAAGCTGAATGACCTGTAAAGCTGTTGTGAGTGGTGGTGGGGTCACAGCCACATCCCAGATTGGACTCCAGAGTTTATTTCACAGACTGAAGTGTTGACAGAACAGAAAATACACATGTAAACGTTAACCAATCTTCGGAATTGGAAATGCACTCTGTGCCTCAAATCTCTCAAAATACAGGGGATCTTCAGTGATCTGAGATTCAGTGTAGCTTAAACTAAAAAATCTAAGGCCATGACACCAAGGAGGAATTCCATCATATGACTCACTTCCTTTCCAGAAAGAATTTGTACAGAGAATATGGTGGCGGGATTGGTTGGTTTCTGGTAATGAACCTGAGCTGCATAGTTGTTGGATGTTGCAACCTGAAGCCCTTATATTCACCCAACAACCCGTCCCAATGCCCCACACTCCCCAATCCCCATCACAATGTCCCACACTCCCCAAACCACCCCCCATCTCAATGCCCCACACTCCCCAGCCACATTTCAATGCCCCACACTCCCCAGCCCTGTCTCAATGCCCCACACTCCCCACCCCAGTCCTAAGGCCCCATGCTCCCCAACCCTTCCCAATGCCCCACACTCCACACACCCCCATCCCAAGGCCCCATATTTCTCAACCTCCCCATCTCAATGCCTACACTCTGCAAACCCCAAACCCAATACCCCATACTCCCACCATTCCAATGCCTCACACTCCCCAAACCCCATCCCTGTCCCAATGTTCCACACTCCCCAAATCCACCCCTTCCCAATGGCTCACACTTCCCAAACCCTTCCTGTTCCAATACCCCACACTCCCCAAATCCCATCCCCATCCCAATGCCCTACACTCCCACCATTCCAATGCCTGACTCCCCAAATCCCATCCCCATCCCAATGCCTCACACTCCCTGAACCTAGCTCCCCCTTTTAATGCCCCACACAGAGTTTATCCATAAAGGCTGATAATTGAATTAACATTTAGTTGCTTTTGTATGCTTTTATCCATTTCTCTTCTATGTTTTCAATTCAATTGGCATACAGGTTTAATATTGCAAAGCCAGTTCTCAAAAGAAAGTGGTGTGTTTCAATGTTAGGTGATTATTTGTAACTTGTAGTCAGTCTCATTGGAATGGAGATTGGAAGTTGGATGATAAATGTGTTTATTGTAATATCCATTGTACAAAATTCATGTACATTCAAATTCTGACCAAAATGGTGCTGAAAATTAGGTTGCAACATTTGGCACTGCACTAGTGTTTCAAGTCTGGGAGCCAATCAAGTGGCCTGCTTTGTCCTGGATAAAATAGAATTCATTCACAGTTGTTGGAGCTCTGCTCATCCCACAAATGAAGAGAGTACCATCACCTTCTTACAGATGGAAGAAAGCCCTTTGGTTGTCAGGAGGTGAGTCACTCACTGCAGGACACCCAGCCTCTGGCCTGCTCTAGTAGCTGAGGGACTCACAAGACTGATCTCCAGGCATTGTGGTGGATCTCACAGGATATTAATGCCATTAAATGATAAGGGTAGATACAAATGAAGCATATAGCAAGGGATGGTCAATAGCAGGTGACATTTGTGTCACATGCATTGTCAGGTATGACCTCTCTACTTGCACTTTCGTGACATGAATCTTCTTGCCAAGATCTGTCCTTGGGGTGAACAGACCCAAGTGGCTTCATTTGCCGAGAAGCCAGGAATGTGCATGGTCTTTGGGCAGTTATCAGTAAATGTCCCTCGATATAATGGAATGAAGGTAATTATGGAATAAGATGAAGATGGTGGCCTGAGTCATAGATCTGAGGGACTCCAGCTGTGACATCCTGAGAAACAGATCTGATGGTCTCCTGCAGTGATGTCCTGGGTCATAGATCAGAGGGACTCCTGCAGTAATGTCCTGGGACCCAGATCTGAAGGACTCCTGTAGTGATGTCCTGGGACACAGATCAGAGGGACTCCTTTCTTTTTCAATCTTTTTATTAATCATATTATAGGGTAACTAATACATGAGGAGAATAGGAATACATGATCAAGAAGTGGAAAAAACAATGATATCATATATAACATATGACATTAAACCTCAATTAATGAATATGTTCTCACCTCCTCAAACAATACTTCAAAAAAATTATTTTATAAACCCCACCTAATCTAAGAAAAACAACAGCATAAAAAGACTGGTCAGCCTATCATGAGAATTTATTAATAAAAATTAATCATCTGGTCTTCACAAACAAAGAGAAAATAAATAAAATTAAATATAGTCCAGAAGGGAATAAAATTATACTAAGTCATGTGGAAATAATTTATAAAAGATCGTCAAGTCTCTTCAAATTTAACAGAAATATCGAATGTACGACTCCTAACTTTCTCTAAAATTAAACATGACATCGTTTGAGAGAACCATTGAGTTAAAGTAGGTGGATTAGAATCTTTCCATTTAAATAAAATAGCTCTTCTAGCCAATAGTGTTGGAAAGCTACAACATAGATCTGACGGTCTTCTGCCATGATGTCCTGGGACACAGATCTGAGGACTCCTGCCGTGATGTCCTAGGACACAGATCTGAGGGACTCCTGCAGTGATGTCCTGACACAACTCAAATCTGTGGTGCACATTATCGTCAGGTGTGCCGGCTCTTCTTTATGTCTCGTATCGCCTCTGGATTTTGGATACCAGTTCCATGATTGGGTCAATGCACGACAAAGTTGTGAGCTCAGTGGTGCTGATGAAACACAAACTGTAAACTGGGCATCAGTGATCACATTACTAGGAAGTACCATCACATCGAGAGCACACCTATTGGGTGGTCGTGAACTGGATTGGATCAGTTGTCCACTTGTGTACTCTCACCCTCGCACACTTATGCACAGACATGCATGTGAAAACATATAAACAAGAGCTGCATCAGCCCCCCGGCCCACACACTTGCTCCATATTTTTGTGTGGTCATGGTTGAACTTCTTGTATCCCAATCCATCACTAAATCTCCTCCTCTCTGCTCATCAAGATCTGTCTAATTCATTCTTCAAAATATTCTGCAGTACACACACACACACACACACACACACACACACACACACACACACACACACACACACACACACACACACACACACACACACACACACACACACACATATCTCCAAATTAATTCCATTGCTCCAGTCACTCCCCACAGCACTATATCAATCTCAAACTAATCCCACAACCTGCCTCTCACCTCACAGACCTGTATCAATCACCATAATAATCCCTCTAACTCACTCTTTCTTTACAGCCCTACATCAACCCCATTCTAATTCTGCTGCCCCACTCACTCCCCACGGCACTATATCAATCCCAGACTCATCCCACTGATCCATTCTCTTCCATGGCTGTGAATCAATTCCTTCTTTACATCTAGGCTAACACTGCACACCCAGTAAAGGTGCAATTGTTCACTCCTCTGCTCCTCCATTAGTGACTGATCTCTACGTTTCCATTCCATTTCGCCCAACTGGTTTTAGAAAAGTGCCATGAATTTCAGAGATGTTCCTTTCAACCTTGGGATTCGAAACCCTGATCTCTTATTGAAAATATGAAGGAAGCAGCAACATGGGTAATGAAACAATGAAAGTGGAAACAATAGATGAGTTTATAAAGTGTGTATTAAAACCAAATGCTGAAGGTCAGACCCATGACCATGAATGAGACTGCTGTACAACCCTGAGATATCCCAGTCCACCAACCTACTTGTGGCATATCCACTTTTCCATGGGAGACTCCCTCATCTGCTCCTCCACCCCCACCCACTTCCAGCTTAACCACAGAAAATGTAAAATGTCCTTGTATCTTTCCCCCCCCCCCCCTCTATCCAGGCCACAAAAAGATCTTCCAGGTGAGCCAGAATTTTGCATGCATTTCACCCAACCAGATCAATTGGATTTGGTGTGGCTTCCTCTATGTCGGTGAGACAAAACACAGATTGGACGACTGCTTCACCAAGTACCGGTGTGTGTAGGTTGAAGCTGGATTTCCTAGTATTCACTGTTTCAGCTCCCCCCACTATTCCCACGTAGACATCTGTCCAAGGCCTCATCCATTGTCAGGATCAGGCTAAATATAAACTTGAGGAACAGCATATCTTAGTCCTCCTGAACAGCCTTAAACCCAACAGCATGAACATCCATTTTTCTAATTTTAGACAACCCCCATCACTATCTGGTTCCACTGTTTCCATCTCTTTTTTACCCTCCTGTTCATACTTTTCTCTCTAACTTCTCCTCCCTCCCTCACCATGGTCTCACCCTTAACCTGTCTCTTTCCATCCCTTTTAGCCCCTTCTCAGCTTCTCTTGATATCTCCTCTTCCTAGTTTAGCCTCAATAAAGGGCCCTGGCCAGAAATGTTAACTGACCACTTCTCTCCATCTATGCTGTCTGAGTGTGCCTGTGAAAATTTCACAAGTAGGCGTTAATTGGACTGATGTTGTAGAATTGAAATGGACTATTGTCTTTAAAGGAACAACATATTTGAAAATATATAGTGTATTATAGACCACTTACTGGAGATCCAAGCTCAGAAATTTATTAATCTTTTATTGCTAAACTGGAGCCAGTGATCATGTTTCTGGTTGGTCTGCTGTTCTGGGAGGGGTCAGGTGGTTTTGGAAACAGAGAGAAAAAAACATGCCATTCTTTGGGGAGAGAGAGCAAACGAGAGAGTCAGTTTTACTGCAGCAGTTTGTGGTGAAACTGCAAGTTTTGCAGACCTGCTGCAAGACCCAATTTCAAGATGGGTTTTGAGTTCTGACTTCAGCCTATTCTAAACCCTTGTAGTCAATTACGAGGCTGGTAATAATGTTTCTTCTAAAATAGGGGAAAAAAAAGAACTCTTTGTAGTAACCAAGAAGAAGAAGTTATCTTTTGGAAAAACCTACAAGGGGGGAAGTTTCTTCGGCAAGACACTGAAGTGGCTGATTGAAGGAGATCAGTTTGTGGTTGTCCAACAAACAAATGATTATCTCTCTAAAGCCAACAAAGACCTTCCTGAGCAGTAACAATGTAAGTTAAAGCACCAGAGCCTGGTGGTGATCATAAACGTTAAATTCTGTGCACAGTATGGAAAATTGCCTGATACCAGTGAACTTGGAGAAATGAAAAGTGAATGAAACAAAGAACTTTGCTGAGCACATAAACATTACATGCGCATGCGCTTAGAATTAGAAGGGAGTTAAGTTAAATTAATAGTTAAATATTTATCTTATTATAATGTATGAAGAAAATTTAAAACATTTTTGTTTAAGAAACCATTGTCTTGGTGAATTTCTGTTTCTGCTGGTTTTTTTTGGAGTCCTCTGGGCTCGTAACAGGCGACACCTGTCCTTCAGACCCCTGCAGACACATGCCTCCTTGTTTTTGTGCCACTGTCATGTGGAGGCACGGTGTCCATCATTTCTGAGGAATCCTCAGGCTCTAGTACCCATCCCTCCCCCAGACTTCCTCAATGCCCTGATGGACCCCAAAGACTATTGGGCCTTTCAGGTTGAGACTAGAGGAGACTACTGGCTCCTTCTCCTCCTTGCCTTTCTACCTGTAACATGAATACACCCCTCCCCACCATCCGCTTCACACTCTTCCCCAACGTCCATCACCACTGTTGCAGGAGGAACAGCTTCCGCTGCGGAGGACCATCAGGAGGAGGGACAATTGAAGGAGGGCCAGCAGTGGTAACTGGACTGGTTAGTCAGATCAAGTGGCATTCCTCACAGGGGCATGGGAAATCAAAGGCATAAGCAAATAGAGAGTCATACTGCCAGGATATAGGCCCTTCACCCCAGGTTTCCCATGATGTCCGGTGTTCCACCCACACTAGTCCCACCTGCCTGTATTTGGTCCATATCCCTCTAAACCTATCCTATCCATGTATCCAAATTTTTCTCAAGCATTGGAATAGTGGAATAGTACCTGCCTCAACCACCTTCTCCAGCATCCTGTTCCATACACCCGTATAAAAGTCATCCCTCAAGTTTCTTTTGAATCTGTCCTTCACAAGGTCAGCCTCTGAAGCCCTGAGGGTAGGGAAAGGAAGAGGAGGGAAATAGTTATTGGGGATTCGATGGTCAGGAGGATTGATAGGGGATTCTGTGGATACGATAAAGAAAACCGGATGGTGGTTTGCCTCCCTGGTGCCAGGGTCTGGGATGTAATTTCTCATGTCTATGACATCCTAAGGGGGGAGGGTAATGAGCCAGAGGTCATGGTACATATTGGCACCAATGACATAGGGAGGAAGTGTGAAGTGGTCCTAAAAAAGGAATATAGGGAGTTACGTAGGGAGCTAAAAAGGACCATAAAGGGGGTAATCTCTGGATTATTTCCAGAGCCACGCGACAATGAGGTCAAGAGTATCAGATAGAGGATGAATGCATGGCTAAAGGGGTGGAGTAAGGTGCAGAGATTCGAGTTCTTGGGTCACTGGGACCTTTTTTGGGGGAGGTGGGACCTGTACCGAACGGATGGGTTACATCTGAATCCCAGGGGGACCAGAATTCTAGCAAGGGCATTTGCTAGGGCTACTAAGGGGGCTTTAAACTAGAATGGTTGGGGGAAGGGGTCCATATAAAAGAGAACAGGAAAGAGAAGGGTTGTCCACAAATATAGAGAAGGCTTGTAGACAAAGTTTGGGGGTGGAAAGACAGGTGATCGAGAAGGAAAAGGATTAGTGCCGTGATGGAGGGGGGGATGATGGTAATAAATAATAGATTTGTCCATAAAGATAGGGATAAGCAGAAGGTAAGAGGTGGAAAATCTCTGAAATGCATTTACTTTAATGCTAGGAGTATTGTAAGGAAGGTGGACAAGCTGAAGGTGTGGATAGACACTTGGCAGTATGACGTGTTGGCAATTAGTGAGATGTGGTTGCAGGAGGGGTGTGACTGGCAGCTAAATATTCTGGGATTTCACTGCTTTAGGTGTGATAGAATTGGAGGGGTAAGAGAGAGTGGTGTGGCATTGATTGTCAGGGAAAATATTACAGCAGTGCTGATGTGAGATAGATTGGAGGGCTCATCAAGGGAGGCAGTATGGGTGGAATTAAAAAATGGAAACGGAGAAGTTACAATTATAGGGGTGTATTATAGACCACTTAGTGGCGATCAAGAAATAGAGGAGCACATTTATAAGGAAATAGCTGAGATTTGTAATAAGCACAGGGTTGTGTTAGTGGCGGATTTTAGTTTTCCGAATATAGATTGGGAAACACATCTGTGAAGGGGCTGGATGGATTAGAATTTGTAAAATGTGTGCAGGGTAGTTTTTTTGCAGCAATACGTTGAGGAACCCACTAGAGAAGGGGCAGTGTTGGATCTACTGTTGGGGAATGAGATGTGTGCGTTGGGGAGCACTTTGGATCCAGCAATCCAGCAATCATGGAACCATTAGTTTCAATATAATTATGGAAAGGGATAGTTTTTGAGTGGGGGAAAGCCAGATTGGATGAAATGAGAAGGGATTTGCAAGGACTGGTTTGGGCTGATTTGTTTTATGGGAAGGAGGTTGAGGAGAATTGGAGGTCACTTAAAAGTGAGATTTTGAGGGTGCAGAATCTTTATGTTCCTGTTAAGATAAAAGGCAGGGCCAAATGTTCGAGAGAGCCATGGTTTTAAAGGGAGAATAAAAAGTTGGTTTGAAATAAAAGGGAGACCTACATTAAATACAATAAGCAAGGTATGGATGAGATGCTTGGAAAAGAAGGTACGAGGTGGCTATAGCAAACAGGGTGAAAGTAAATCCAAAGGAATATTACAAATATGTGAATGGCAAAAGGAGAGTGAAGGATAAAATTGTTCCCTTAGAGAATCAGAGCGAACAAATGTGTGTGGAGCTGAATGAGATGGGGGAGATATTGAATGAGTTCTTCTCTTCACTATTCGAAGGGAACAGGGTATGAAATTGTGTAGGATAAGAGAATCAAAAGGGATGATTATGGAAAATGTAGGGATTAGGAAAGAGGGGGTATTGGAACTTTTGAGGCATATAAAGGTGGATAAGTCTCTGGGTCTCAATGGGATTTTCCCCAGGACCTTGAGGGAAGTCAGGGAGGAAATAGGGGAGGCTCTAACAGTGATTTTTCAACAGTCACTGGAGGGGGGCTTGGTTCTGCAGGATTGGCGTGTGGCAAACATGGTTCCTCTGTTTAAAAAGGGCTCCAGGTGTAGGCCCAGCAATTATAGGCCAGTAAGTTTGTCATCGGTGGTCGGTAAACTAATGGAAGGCATTCTTAGAGATAATATATATAAGTATCTGTAGAGGCAGGGACTAATCAAGGACACCCAACATGGGTCTGTGCAGGGAAGGTCACATTTGTCAAATCTTGTTGAATTTTTTGAGGAGGTGACAAGGAAAAGTTTGATGAGGGTAGAGCAGTAGATGTAGTCTATATGGATTTCAGTAAGGCCTTCAATAAGATTCCACTTGGAAGGTTTGTAAGGAATGTATTAATGTCCCATAGTCAGATGGGTTCAATGGTGGCTAGAAGGTAGATGCCAGAGAGCCACGGTGGATAACTGTTTGTCAGGATGGAAGCCAGTGACGAGCAGTGTGCCTCAGGGATCGGTGTTTGGTCCCTTGTTGTTTGTCATTTACATTAATGATTTGGCTGAAGGAGTGGTAAATTGGGTTAGTAAATATGCAGACTATACAAAAATAGGGAGAGTTATAGATAGTGAGGATGGTTTTCGGGGACTGCAGAAGGATTTGGACTGTTTAGAAGAGTGGGCTGAAAGGTGGCAGATGCAGTTTAATATCGATACATGTGAAGTGCTTCATTTTGGGAAGAATAATCAAAATAGGACATATGCGGTGAAGGGGAGGGTATTGAGGAATGCAGAGGAACAGAGAGATCTTGGAATAATGGTTCATCATTCTTTGAAAGTGAATTCTCATGTGGATAGAGTGGCAAAGAAGGCTTTTGATATGCTGGCCTTTATAAATCAAAGCATAGAATATAGGAGCTGGGTGGTAATGTTGAGACTGTTCAAGACATTGTGAGGCCAAATTTGGAATACTGTGTGCAGTTCTGGGCCCCAAATTATAGGAAGGATATCAATAATGTAGAGAGGGTGCAGAGAAGATTTAATAAAATGTTGCCTGGATTGCAGTATCTAGAATACAAAGAAAGATTGAGTAGATTGGGCCTTTATTCATTGGAGCGTAGAAGGTTGAGGGGGGATTTGAAAGAGGTATTTAAAATTATGAAGGGGTAGATAGAGTAGATGTGAATAGGCTCTTCCCCTTGAGGATAGGTGAGATTGGAACGAGGGGTCATAAGTTAAGGGTTAGGGGGCAAAAGTTTAGAAGTAACATGAGAGGGGGCTTCTTCACTCAGAGAGTGGTGGCTGAGTGGAATGGCCTTCTGGAAGAGGTGGTTGCAGCAGGGTCAATTTTGTCATTTGAGAGAAGGTTGGATAAGTGCATGGATGTGAGGGGATTTGAGGGTTATGGACAGGGAGCAGATAGATGGGACTAGAGAAGACCACAAATCGGTACAGACTAGGGGGGGCCGAGGTGGCTTGTTTCCAAACTGTAATTGTTATATGGCTATTTGGTTAATTTATTCCTCTCATGATTTTGTACACCCCTGATTCTCTTGTGATCCAAGGAATAAAGTCCTAACCTGCTCAACATCTCCCTGTAGCTCAGGACCATGAATCCTGGCAACATCCTTGTAAATCTTCTCTGCCCCTCTCCAGCTTCACAACATCTTTCCTATAGCATTGTGACCAAAACTGTACACAATACTCCCATTGGGGCCTCAGCAACATCTTGTACAACTGCAAAATGACCTCTCAACTTCTATATGCAATGCTCTGACTAATGAAGGCCAATGTATTGAAAGTTTTATTCATCCCTCTATTTACCCATGACACCACTTTCAAGGTACTATGTACCTGTACTCTTTGATCCCTCTGCTCTACAACACTCCCCAGATTCACCTTGTCAGTCCTCCACCTGTCAGATTTTCCAAAATGCAACACCTCACATTTCTCGGTGTTAAATTCCATCAACTATTCCTCTACCCATCTGCTCCACAGATCAAGATCCTACTGCAACTTTGGGCATCGTTCTTCACTATCTACAATACCAGACACTTCAATGTCATCTGCAAATTTGATATTCAAACCATGTATGTTTCATCTCAATCATTGATACACTGTATATGACACAGCAATGGGTCCAGCACTGAACCCTATGCCACACCACTAGTTACAGGACCCCAGCCTAAAAAACAGCCTTCTACCAACACCCTCTCCTTTCTTACAAGAAACAAATTTTCTATCCATTCTGCTATCTCACCTTGGATCCCATGAGATTTACCTTTCAGAGCAGCCTACCATGCGGAACCTTATCGAATGCTTTGCTGAATCCATATATACATCTATGAATTTTCCCTTGTCAAACCTTGGTCACAGCTTGAGAAAACTTGATCACAGTTGTAAGACAAGGCCTTCCAATTACAAAACTGTGCTGATTCTCCCTAATCAGATATTATTTATCCAAGTGCATATTTTTCTTCTCTCTCCGAATGCTCTCTTGTAATTTACCACCCACAGACATTAGGCTCACTAGTCTATAGTTCCCAAGCTTTTCCTGCAGCCCTTCTTGAATGGAGGAACAACATTTGCCACCCTCCAGTTTCTAGCACCTCACCTGTACTTAATAACGACTCAAAAACTTCACCCAGGCCACTTGCAATTTCCTCTCAAGTGTCCACGGTGTCCTTGGATACATCTGATCAGGCCTAAGATATTTGTCCACCTTCATATGCATCAGGACCTTCAGCACCTCCTCAACTGGTCTCAAGACATTACCATTGACTGCTCAAGTAAAACAAGAAAATCTATAAATGCTGGCATTTAGTACAGTACACAAAAGTACTGGGGAAACTCATTTGCGAATGCAATATCCATAGTTGTGCCTGAGGAAGGACTCAACCTCAAAATGTCGACTGCCTTTTACTTACTTCCTGTGGATGTTGTGTGACCTGCTGAGTTTCTACAGCACCCCCTCCATTTCCCACACGTTCATGTGGATCTAAAGGCTTCTAAAGGCTTCATCTGCTTTCAATTTTTCCCATATTTGGATTTTCTCGCATCTTCGATATTAAGCAAGCAAAGGGGATGTGTTTCTGAAGGCAACTTCAAAGGGCAGGTTTAACCCTCTCAGCAGAGAGGAGATGTAATCACTGCAGGCAGTATAACAGACGAGTGAAGGAGAGCTAGCAGAGGGAGAGTGTGGAGAATGGCCACTGCCTAGCTCAGATTACAATCAATCTGTGAATCTTGCAATAACTATTGAATATGGAGGTTCCTTTTGCATGCAGTCAGGGTTCAGCCCCACTGACAGTGAAGGACAGCAACATATTACCAAAGCCAGAGGGTTTCTGACTTGATGTGAACCTGCAGGTGGCAGTGTTCTCCTGCGCTGCTGCTTTGGTCCTCCCTGATGGAAGAGATCGCAGGAATGGGAGATGCTATCGGAGTAACCCTGGAGTACACAGTGGGGGAGTGGTGTAGGAATCAAATGGGATTTGAATCAAAAGGGGCTTTCTGTGTATGGTGTGGGAGTATTCGGGCAGACTTCTTGTTCAGAAGAAGTCTGCTGCTTCTGAGTAAAACTCAGCTATCTCCAACTATTTCTTCTTTGGCTTGGCTTCGCGGACGAAGATTTATGGAGGGGGTAAAAAGTCCACGTCAGCTGCAGGCTCGTTTGTGGCTGACCAGTCCGATGCGGGACAGGCAGACACGATTGCAGCGGTTGCAAGGGAAAATTGGTTGGTTGGGGTTGGGTGTTGGGTTTTTCCTCCTTTGCCTTTTGTCAGTGAGGTGGGCTCTGCGGTCTTCTTCAAAGGAGGCTGCTGCCCGCCAAACTGTGAGGCGCCAAGATGCACGGTTTGAGGCGTTATCAGCCCACTGGCGGTGGTCAATGTGGCAGGCACCAAGAGATTTCTTTAGGCAGTCCTTGTACCTTTTCTTTGGTGCACCTCTGTCACGGTGGCCAGTGGAGAGCTCGCCATATAATACGATCTTGGGAAGGCGATGGTCCTCCATTCTGGAGACGTGACCCATCCAGCGCAGCTGGATCTTCAGCAGCGTGGACTCGATGCTGTCGACCTCTGCCATCTCGAGTACCTCGACGTTAGGGGTGTGAGCGCTCCAATGGATGTTGAGGATGGAGCGGAGACAACGCTGGTGGAAGCGTTCTAGGAGCCGTAGGTGGTGCCGGTAGAGGACCCATGATTCGGAGCCGAACAGGAGTGTGGGTATGACAACGGCTCTGTATACGCTTATCTTTGTGAGGTTTTTCAGTTGGTTGTTTTTCCAGACTCTTTTGTGTAGTCTTCCAAAGGCGCTATTTGCCTTGGCGAGTCTGTTGTCTATCTCATTGTCGATCCTTGCATCTGATGAAATGGTGCAGCCGAGATAGGTAAACTGGTTGACCGTTTTGAGTTTTGTGTGCCCGATGGAGATGTGGGGGGGCTGGTAGTCATGGTGGGGAGCTGGCTGATGGAGGACCTCAGTTTTCTTCAGGCTGACTTCCAGGCCAAACATTTTGGCAGTTTCCGCAAAGCAGGACGTCAAGCGCTGAAGAGCTGGCTCTGAATGGGCAACTAAAGCGGCATCATCTGAAAAGAGTAGTTCACGGACAAGTTTCTCTTGTGTCTTGGTGTGAGCTTGCAGGCGCCTCAGATTGAAGAGACTGCCATCCGTGTGGTACCGGATGTAAACAGCGTCTTCATTGTTGGGGTCTTTCATGGCTTGGTTCAGCATCATGCTGAAGAAGATTGAAAAGAGGGTTGGTGCGAGAACACAGCCTTGCTTCACGCCATTGTTAATGGAGAAGGGTTCAGAGAGCTCATTGCTGTATCTGACCCGACCTTGTTGGTTTTCGTGGCAAAGCAGCAGGTATGGATGGAATCCCCCCAGAAGTCTGGAAGGCTGGCGGCAAAACTCTGCATGCCAAACTGCATGAGTTTTTCAAGCTTTGTTGGGACCAAGGTAAACTGCCTCAGGATCTTCGTGATGCCACCATCATCACCCTGTACAAAAACAAAGGCGAGAAATCAGACTGCTCAAACTACAGGGGAATCACGTTGCTCTCCATTGCAGGCAAAATCTTCGCTAGGATTCTACTAAATAGAATAATACCTAGTGTCGCTGAGAATATTCTCCCAGAATCACAGTGCGGCTTTCGCGCTAACAGAGGAACCACTGACATGGTCTTTGCCCTCAGACAGCTCCAAGAAAAGTGTAGAGAACAAAACAAAGGACTCTACATCACCTTTGTTGACCTCACCAAAGCCTTCGACACCGTGAGCAGGAAAGGGCTTTGGCAAATACTAGAGCGCATCGGATGTCCCCCAAAGTTCCTCAACATGATTATCTCCAACTATGCAGTTCAAGCAATTAACTGGCAGTTTGCCAGGGTGGATTTACTCCACTGCAGAACTATTATCTTTCACCTAATTTGCTACTTAAATGTTCAACATCAGTGACTCCACCGCCGTTTCATCACTGATTAGCTTGGTAGTCGATTATTGATGACTTTTCCACACCACCTCGAAGGCCTGGGAGCCTCAGCTTTACCTTCGAGGAGTTTGTGAGCCTTTGGTGGATTGCCAAGGAGCCAGTTCACGAAGCATCTGGGGATTTCTGTTCCTCGCTCTGCTACCTCGTTATTCGGATAAAGGTCTCACATCTCAGACTCTCATTTTGACATAGGGAAAGCGGGATGGTGTGATCTGAGGAGGATTGAGTTGGTACGACTTCAGTCAACATGAGACTTGCCTCTCCTGTTGAGGACTATTGTTTTATACAGTGGTCAAAGTTTGTATTTTCATCAATATGCCAGATTCATCTTCCAAAAGATCTGGGCCCACAGGAGTTGCGCTGGGCCAGCAACATCTATGACCCCTGTAGTCAGGAATTCTTTCACGTCACTGAAAGACAAGAAGGTGGTCACGATGCTTGTCCCAGACAATCGCAGTTGGAAAATGTACAAAGAGAATGGTGGGGAGCAATGGCAGCCCAGCCTTTACAGCGAGTGTGAAAATAGAGAGGAAATCTGTGATTTGCCTACAAACAACGAAGGCAGAGGGTTGTGTAACGAGTTGTGTTGATTCATGGACTCACCAGCTGCTATCACTACAGCGGCTTGGTTGAGACCATGTTTCGCAGAGATATGGAGTGTGCGAGGGTGCAGACCCTGCTCGCGTACTTGAAGGAGTTGCTCCTCGGGTTCTGGCTGCATTTCAGTTCCACGCTCCTGATCTTTGGGCTTCTGGTACCAAGGAGGGAGGGTCAGTCGAGTGTTGTCCTTGTCGATCTGGTACTGGGCCTGGCCAAGATGGCCATCCATTGGTCCAGACAGCGAGCAGCTGAGGGTTCAGCTTGGGCTGACTGCCTGCCCCTCTTCTGAGGACACCTGTGTGCCTGTCTATCCCTGAAGAAGGAACACTCAGTGAGGGCTCATTGACAGTTTGGAGGGTTTCTGGGAATGATTGGCTCCCAAGGATTTAACGGGATTGAAGGAGATAATTATGTTTCAGTCTGTAACTTATGTTTTGTGTGAATAGCCTGAATTGTTAACTAATCCAGTAACTTTCAGACGATGAATAATAAAGGGACGGTATTGATTTACCACTAAAAAGGCAAAAGAAAATGGGCAGTACTGAGGGAGCACACGGAGTCTGAGGGGACGGTAGGCGAGTTCAGGGAACGGTGGTCCCCTCAGGGGATCATGTGCTTGGTTGATGATGAAAATCATGTTTTCATTTGATGTGTATACTGTGTAATAGAGAGGTTGTTGTAATTAGTGCCTCTCACAGTTTTGTTGCCACACGTTATGGTGGATTTTGGTTTCAGTTGTAGCTCTATGTGTGTGTTTTGAGTATGTAATGTTGTAGTTTGAATAAAGTTTGTATGTTTAAAATAAAATGGGGGTAGTACTGGTGGAGGCTTCACAGTGGAGCAGCAGTCATTTATGTTTCTCCAACATTCTACCCATTAGTGGCCCGTCCTCAGCTCCACTAAGAGTAAAACTGGTGATTGATCGCATTGGTTGTTGGACCTTGCTGTGCACAAAGGTACTTCACGTTCTCTTGGTCATTTTGGAAATATCTGTCCATTCTCCACCGGCAGCAAAGTTCTTTGGTCTTTCCGGAATTGTGGACCTCTTTTTCAGAAACATTATTTGCTTTCCCTGTGCACAGCGAGAGCATCAACCTGGTCCACAACTAACCATGTGTTGGAGGTTTCTACACTTCATCAAAACAAGGGCGCAGAAGGCAAAATTATATTACTGAGCTGTTGGTGATATCTGGCTGTGAGATTGCTTCTGGTCACTTGTAACCCCAGGATAGGTGAGCAGAATTAATTCTTTCAGGAAATTCTCACTGCTGGCACCGTTGTGGCATGGATGTTACTCATCAGCCTCTGCAACCCTTGCCACCAACAGGCAGGGGATGCTTCGTTTACTGAAGTGGAAATGAATGTTGGGCAACTATGAAGATGCAGCCGTGTGTTTGACCTTTGGCTGGAAGGAAGTGGTTGATGAAATGATTGAGGATGGCTGGGCAAAGCTAACTGCCCCCAGGAAGTCCTAGGATAATTGACATCCAGTAACTATCCTCCTTTATGTGAGGTGTGACTCCAACCACTGGATCGACTTGTCAGTCACTGAGATGTCCATGTCCATGTCACTGCATCAGGAAACTTGCTGTGCACAGGTTACCTTGCTGCCAATACATGATGCCTCATTAGTCTGAAGCTCTGGCGCTTCTGACGTTTTCACAGCAGTAAAAATCAAGTCTTTTGTGACATTAAAATGGCATTCACAGTCTGCCTCGTTTCACTGATGCCGCTTACCTGCAGAGATTGAAAATCCAGCCCGTTGAGACAGACAATACATTTAGTAGTGCAGGATGAGGGTACTGATCTCGGAGTGGGCTGGTTAGTAGAATGGGGATCTGCTTGCCTCTTTCATTCTTTAATTTGATACCAGGGCAGGCAAACCAGAATTCGTTTTGAGAAAACGCTTCTTTAGAATTGGTTTGCCAGCCATCCCTTTCTGTGACATTTACAGACATGATTGCACATAATTAAACTATTTTTTGATGAATGAGACAAGCAGTCACTCAGGCATGTTTGTATTTTTTACAAATCATTTCAAATCAGCCCAGTTTAATGACCTAATGATTTGCAGATAAGTGGAGGTCTCCAATTAATGAATTTAAAATGCCACATGATAATTGTATCCCACATGACCAGGTTTAAATAGAAATGATATCCTCAAATCCCTCGAGTACAAGTAACACAGTGGCTGATGCCACTTCCGCACAACGCAACACCAACCCCAACCCGCTACCCTCCGGAGCTCCTGACACCTCGACAGCCGACTCTAGCACTGGATCTGTAGAAAAAGATGCTGAAGCCTCCCTCGCTGACTTGCATCATGTGGTTCCCAACATAGACTGTCACCAGGGTCCTGATCTCGCGACAGGATCCCACTCACATCCCCCTCACGACTCCTTCCCTATCCTCCTACACCCCTCCCCTCTCCACCCCATCTCCCCTTCCCTTTCCTCCTCTTTTCCCTACCCCTCAACCCTCAGACTTCATCTCTTCCTCCTTCTCTAGCTATCCTCCCTTCCCCCTCTCCCCCTCCTCACCCTCCACCTCCTACCCCCTCTGACCTCCCTTATCCCTTCCTCCTCCTTCCCTGTCCCTTGACTTCCCCAACCCCCTTCCCCACCAAACCCCTCCTCCTCCCATCTTCTTCACCTCCCACCTCCATCCTCAGACCTCTCCAACCCTCCTTCTCCCCCTCCTCCCCTTCCTCCTAACATCCTCCATAACACCAATCTCCACTCTAAGCCCCACTTGGTTTTAACTCTCCCCTCTGACCATACCCTCTCTGAGGTGGAGTGGTCAATCCTCCCTAGAGGCCTCACCTTTGTCCCCTCCGCCTACACCTCAATGAGTTCCACGCACGCCACAATGTCAAACTCTTCTTCCAGCGCCTCTGCCTCCTGGCTTACTTCCATAACCGTGACCCTTCACCCCTCACCCAGAACTCTTCCTCCTGCTTCTTCCTCCTCCTGGACATCTCATCCTGGCCAGCTGCCCACTCTGGACATTTTTATTTCCAACTGCCGCCGAGACCTCAACTGTCTCAACTTCACCACACCCCTCTCTTATTCCAACCTCACCTCCTCAGAGCACTCTGCCCTCCACTCTCTCCACGACAATTCCAACCTCACCATCAAACCTGTAGGCAAGGGTGGGGCAGTTGTGGTCTAGTGCACTGACCTCTACCTTGCCGAAGCTAGTCGACAGCTCTCAGACACCTCCTCCTCTCAACCCCTCCTACCAAACATCAAGCCACTGTCTCCAAAACCATCTCCAATCTCATCACTTTTGGTCACTGATCCTCTGTGGCTACTAACCTTATTCTCTCCACCCCCTCAATGCCCACTTCTACCTCCTATCCAAGATGCACAAACCCAACCATCCAGGTAGACCCATTGTTTATGCCTCCTCCTGCCCCACCAAACTCATTCAATCCTACCTTGACTCTATCCTTTCTCCCCTGGTCCAATCCCTCCCCACCTACATCCACAACACCTCACATTCTCTCCATCTCCTCAACAAATTCAGATCCCCCAAACTCAATTGCCTCATCTTCACGATGGATGTCCTATCCTTTTATACCTCCATCCCCCACACAGAAGGTCTGAAAGCACTTTGCTTATTCCTGACCAAAGACCTGACCAGTCACCCTATACCACTACCCTCCTCCACCTTCCTCCTCACCCTCAATAACTTCTCCTTAAACTAATTTCACTTCCTCCAAATTAAAGGAGTAGCCATGGGTGACCTCATAGGTCCAAGCTAAGCCTGTCCGTTTGTAGGCTTTGTGGAGCAATCCATGCTGCAAGCCTACACAGACAAGACCCCCAACTCTTCCTCCAGTATATCAACGACTACATCAGGGCTGTCTCATGCACCTGTGAGGAGCTTGTCAGCTTCATCCACTTTGCATCCAACTTCCACCCCAATCTCAAACGCACCTGGTCCATTTCTGATACTCTCCCCTTCCTGGATCTCTCTGTCTCCATCTCGGGAGAGCAGCTTTCCACAGACATGTACTATAAACCAGTGATTCTCAACCTTTTTCATTCCACTCACATACCACTTTAAATATTCCCTATGCCATAGGTGCTCTGTGATTAGTAAGGGATTGCTTAAGGGTGTATGTGGGTGGAAAGAAAAAGTTTGAAAACTGTATCTAATTATACTTAATTGACTCACTATGTGCACTGTTTCATAACTCCAAAGGAAATGGGTCAATGACAATTTTTCTCAAGCAAAATATTTCAATAACAATTGGGACTAGAGCAGTGATTCTTAACCTTCCCGTCCCACTTACATACCACCTTAAGCAATCCTATACTGATCACAGAGTACTGATGGCATAGGGATTACTTAAAGTGGTATGTTGAGTGGAAAGAAAAATGTTGAGAACCACTGCTATGAACCCTCCAATTCCCACAACTATGTGGATTACACTTCCTCACACCCCGTCCCCTGTAAGGATTCCATCCCCTTCTCTCAATTTCTCTGTCTCCACTGCATCTGTTCCCAAGATGAGGTCTTCCAGTCCAGATCTTCCGAAATGTATGCCTCTTTCCAAACGTGACTTCCCCTCCACCACTATCGACTCAGTCCTCACCTGCATCTCCTCCACTTCCCATCTCATCTGCCCTGGCCCCTCTGCTCCCAGATGCAACCAACATAGAATTTCCCTCATCCTCACCTACCACTCCACCAGCCTCCGCATCCAACATATCATCTGCTGGAATTTCTGGCACTTACTACAGGATCTCATCACCAGACATATCTTTCCCGCTCCTCCTCTCTCAGCCTTCTGCAGGGACTGCCCCTTCCATGATTCCCTCATACACTTATCCATCCCCACCCTTTTGCATCTCTGGCACCTTCCCCAGAGCCTGCAGGAGGTGCAACACTTACACACACCTCCTCCCTCACCACAGTCTGGGGCCCCAAACAGACCTTTCACATGAAGTAACACTGTATTTTGTACATCCAGTGGACTTATTTACTGCATCTGGTGTTCCCTTTATGGCATTCTCTACATCAGAGAGACCAGTCAAAACTGGGAAATCCCTTCACTTAGCACCTCCTCTCCATCCACAACCACAGTGGCCAACCATTTCAATTCTGGGTCACACGCCCACACTCACATGTCTGTCCAACCCTGACCACCTCTTCTTTCTTTCTTTGGCTTGGCTTCGCGGACGAAGGTTTATGGAGGGGGTAAATGTCCACGTCAGCTGCAGGCTCGTTTGTGGCTGACAAGTCCGATGCGGGACAGGCAGACACGGTTGCAGCGGTTGCAGGGGAAAATTGGTTGGTTGGGGTTGGGTGTTGGGTTTTTCCTCCTTTGTCTTTTGTCAGTGAGGTGGGCTCTGCGGTCTTCTTCAAAGGAGGTTGCTGCCCGCCGAACTGTGAGGCGCCAAGATGTACGATTTGAGGCGATATCAGCCCACTGGCAGTGGTCAATGTGGCAGGCACCAAGAGATTTCTTTAGGCAGTCCTTGTACTTCTTTTTGGTGCACCTCTGTCATGGTGGCCAGTGGAGAGCTCGCCATATAACGATCTTGGGAAGGCGATGGTCCTCCATTCTGGAGACGTGACCCACCCAGCGCAACTGGATCTTCAGCAGCGTGGACTCGATGCTGTCGGCCTCTGCCATCTCGAGTACTTCGATGTTAGGGATGAAGGCGCTCCAATGAATGTTGAGGATGGAGCGGAGACAACGCTGGTGGAAGCGTTCTAGGAGCCGTAGGTAATGCCGGTAGAGGACCCATGATTTGGAGCCAAACAGGAATGTGGGTATGACAACGGCTCTGTATCTCTGTATACGCTTATCTTTGTGAGGTTTTTCAGTTGGTTGTTTTTCCAGACTCTTTTGTGTAGTCTTCCAAAGGCGCTATTTGCCTTGGCGAGTCTGTTGTCTATCTCATTGTCGATCCTTGCATCTGATGAAATGGTGCAGCCGAGATAGATAAACTGGTTGACCGTTTTGAGTTTTGTGTGCCCGATGGTGATGGGGCTGGTAGTCATGGTCGGGAGCTGGCTGATGGAGGACCTCCGTTTTCTTCAGACTGACTTCCAGGCCAAACATTTTGGCAGTTTCCGCAAAACAGGACGTCAAGTGCTGAAGAGCTGGCTCTGAATGGGCAACTAAAGCGGCATTGTCTGCAAAGAGTAGTTCACGGACAAGTTTCTCTTGTGTCTTCGTGTGAGCTTGCAGGCACCTCAGATTGAAGAGACTGCCATCCGTGTGGTACCAGATGTAAACAGCATCTTCATTGTTGAGGTCTTTCATGGCTTGGTTCAGCATCATGCTGAAGAAAATAGTAAAGAGGGTTGGTGTGAGAACACAGCCTTGCTTCACGCCATTGTTAATGGAGAAGGGTTCAGAGAGCTCATTGCTGTATCTGACCCGCCCTTGTTGGTTTTCGTGCAGTTGGATAACCATGTCGACGAACTTTGGGGGGCATCCGATGCGCTCTAGTATTTGCCAAAGCCCTTTCCTGCTCACGGTGTCGAAGGCTTTGGTGAGGTCAACAAAGGTGATGTAGAGTCCTTTGTTTCGTTCTCTGCACTTTTCTTGGAGCTGTCTGTGGGCAAAGACCATGTCAGTAGTTCCTCTGTTTGCGCCGCACTGTGATTCTGGGAGAATATTCTCGGCGACATTAGGTATTATTCTATTTAGGAGAATCCTAGCAAAGATTTTGCCTGCAATGGAGAGCAGCGTGATTCCCCTGTAGTTTGAGCAGTCTGATTTCTCACCTTTGTTTTTGTACAGGGTGATGATGATGGCATCACGAAGGTCCTGAGGCAGTTTTCCTTGGTCCCAACAAAGCTTGAAAAACTCATGCAGTTTGGCATGCAGAGTTTTGCCGCCAGCCTTCCAGACCTCTGGGGGAATTCCATCCATACCTGCTGCTTTGCCACTTTTCAGTTGTTCAGTTGCCTTATATTTCTCTTCCTGGTGAGGACCTCATCCAGCTCTAGCCTTAGGGGCTGTTGAGGGAGCTGAAGCAGGGCGGAATCTTGGACTGAGCGGTTGGCACTGAAAAGAGATTGGAAGTGTTCTGACATCGGTTGAGGATGGAGCTCTTGTCGCTGAGGAGGACTTTGCCATCTGAGCTGCGCAGCGGGCTTTGGACTTGGGGTGAGGGGCCGTACACAGCCTTTAGAGCCTCGTAGAAACCCCTGAAGTCGCCAATGTCCGCGCTGAGCTGGGTTCGCTTGGCGATGCTAGTCCACCACTCATTTTGGATCTCCCGGAGTTTGCGCTGAAGATGACTGCATGCGCGACGGAAGGCTTGTTTCTTCTCTGGACAGGACGGCTTTGTTAGGTGAGCCTGGTGGGCAGCTCGCTTCTTTACCAGCAGCTCCTGGATTTCCTGGCTGTTATCGTCGAACCAGTCCTTGTTTTTCCTGAAGGAGAAGCCCAGTACCTCTTCAGTGGATTGCAGTATGGTAGTCTTCAGCTGATCCCAGAGGGTTTCAGGGGACAAGTCCGTGAGGCGGATTGCATCGTCGAGCTTTGCTTTGAGGTTTGCCTGGAAGTTTCCTCTCACTTCGTCTGACTGCAGGTTTCCAACATTGAACCTCTTTCTGGGGGCTTTACTGTTCCTGGGCTTTGGCTTGAAGTGAAGGTTGAGCTTGCAGCGAACCAGCCGGTGGTCAGTGTGGCATTCCGCGCTGGGCATGACCCTGGTGTGGAGCACATATCGTTTGTCTCTTTCTCGCACCAGGACGTAGTCCAGGAGGTGCCAGTGTTTGGATCGGGGATGCATCCAGGTAGTCTTCAGGCTGTCCTTCTGCTGAAAAAGGGTGATGGTAATGACAAGCCGCTGTTCTGCGCAGAGCTCCAACAGGAGGCGCCCATTGTCGTTGCACTTGCCGACACCATGCTTGCCCAGGATTCCTGGCCAGGTTTCTGAGTCTTTGCCGACGCGAGCGTTGAAGTTGCCAAGGATGACAACCTTGTCGGCTGTAGGGGTGCATTGAATGAGGTTGCGCAGGTCAGTGTAGAACTTGTCCTTTTCTGCTGGTTCCGCTTGGAGGGTTGGAGCATAGACACTGATGAGGGTGATGCGACGCTTGTTTTGAAGGGGGAGTTGCATGGACATGATCCGGTTCGAGTGGCCTGTCGGGAGGTTTTCGAGTTTGGAGGCAATGGAGTTCTTGACCATAAAGCCTACACCAGATAGGCGTCGTTCATCCATAGGCTTGCTAGACCAGTAGAGTGTGTAGCCCGCGCCGCGTTCTTGGAGGCTGCCTACATCTGCCAGGCGGACTTCACTGAGAGCGGCTATGTCGATGTCAAGCCTGAGGATTTCATGTGCAATGAGGGCAGACCGACGTTCAGGTCGGTGGCTGTCAGCCTTGTCTAGCATGGTTCTGATGTTCCAGCATGCTAGCTTGAGTTTGTGAGCATCTTTTGAGGGGGAGGACGTCGAGGGGGAGGACGTGGACCTGTCCTCGGGCCTGCGCAAAGGAGCTTTTAGATGGAGTGCAGTGCGCGCAGTACTGGCCCCACCCTTTACACCCATGGTTCGTGTACCGTGGCCAAGCAAGCTGGGACATGGCAGCGAGGTCCTTGGGTCGTAGGTTTTATATTGGAGTGGCCTTCTCCTATGCAGGTTTCTTACCCGGGCTGGAGGGGTCTGCCTCCCCTCCTAGGTCGGTCCATACTGCCCGGACCGGGGCCGAGGCCGCCGCTGCTCTCCCTGTGCCCGGACTGGGGCCACCGCCTCCAACTCTCTGCCCAGACCGGGGCTCCACCTGCTTCACTCGACCGAGGCCAGGGCCGCCGCCTCCCCCTTTCTCCTGCCCGGATCGGGGCCGCCGCCTACCCTCTGCCCGGACCGGGGCCGGGGCCGCCGCCTCCCCCTTGCTCCTGCCCGGATTGGGGCCGCCGCCGCCTACCTTCTGCCCGGACCGGGGCCGGGGCCACCGCTGCTTTCCCTGTGCCCGGACTGGGGCCATTTGCGGTTTCTATATCATAAATATTCCCTATTCCCTGACCACCTACAGATTGGAAGAACTACACCTTATTTTCTGTCTGGGCACTCTCCAGCCACATGGCATGAACATCGACTTTACTGCATTCCATTAAACCTGCTTGTCTTTTCTTCCCCTTCCCCCATTTCCTGCCTTTCCAGTTCTTTCACCTACACAGCCCTGCCTCCTCCCATCCCTCAGTGCTGTTGTCCCCTCCCTCTCTTCTCCACCTATCATCTCCTGCCCTGCCATCCCCCTCCCCCTCTCACTTTTTTATTCTGATGCTCACCGGCATTTTCTTATACTTTGGTGAAGGGTTCAAGCCTGAAATGTTGGTTATACATCTCTGCCTTTGCTACATAAATGACCCTGTTTGACCTGCTGGGTCTCTTCAGCATTTACTTCAACCACAGTGTCTACAGAATTCTGTGTTTTACTAGTGAGTGTATTCTTTATTTGTTTGTAATCTGTGTTAAATCAGTGCCATTACACCACCACTGATCTGGGGGAAATTTCCTGCAGTCTACTTAATCCATATCTCTATTTTATATACCTCAATTATATCTCTTCTTCACTCCAGGGAGAACAGACCTCTCTTCTCCACTCTCTCCTCAAAACAGACCTGCTCCATTCAACAAACATCCTGGTGAATCACCTCGCTACACATTCCCAGACAGCCCCAGATCCCATTGCCTCTAATCCCCCTGAAGTCCTCCTTATCTCAAAATTCTCCTCCAGACTCCCTCTTTGTACTTCCCTCTGGACACTGTACCCCCTCACTCTTTATGCCCTTCAACACAACACCCCTTCTGATATAACCCCATCCAGACCTTATACCCCTCTATAACCCCATCCAGACCCTACACCCCTCCCTATGTAACCCCCACCAGACCCTACACCACCCCATATAATCCCATCCAGACCCAATGCCCTTCCCTATATAACCCCATCCAGACTCTAACCCCTCTGTATATAACCTTTGATCAGTGGATCAAATAATGACCATGGTGAAGGGGTTCAACAAGAAGGTTTGTAGATGCTTGGATTGAGTGCAATGTACAAACATGCTGGAGACATTCACCAGGTGTTGCATAGGAAATAAAGGGTAGCTACGTTTCAGACCTGGGCCGTTTGTTGGTATGAACAAAAACAAGCAGGCGCCTTAATAAAAAGGTGAGGGGAGGGGAGGAGCAGAGGGAGGAAAGGGCAGAAAAGGTGCACAGGGTAACGGGAAAGAGGAGACAGGTGGATGCAGGTGGGAGGGTAGAAGAAAAATAAGCTGAGAAGTGATGGGGAAGGTAGCTCTAATAGGAGAGGGGAGGAAAGGGGCTGGGGAGCTGGATGAAGATAGATAGAGGGGTAGGGATAGAGAGAGACTCAGGAAGGTGGGTTAACAGAAATTGGAGGTTGATGTTGACACTGTCTGGTTGGAGACTGCCAAGAGAGAAATCAAGGTGTGGTTCCTCTAATTTGTGGGTGGCCTTGGTTTAGCTGATGCCCCGGGAACACTGACTTCAGGGAGGTCTCCGAGCTGCTCAGAATTGCTTGCCCCTCTGAGGCAAAAGGACACATCTCAGGGAGCAGGGTGGAAAGGGCCGATGTAACCCACATTATGGTGTGCTGTCTTTGAATGACAGTCTCTGTTTACAGAGAGAAATCTGCCACTTGGTTGACCTTTTTGGAAACACATTAGCCAGCAGGAGCGCTTCAAGATTAAATGTGGCCATGTGTCTACTTCTATCGGAGCAGTAATTGCAGACACCTCATTTCCAGTGGTAGTGTCCCCTGGGATCTGAACAGAACCTGACTAGTTTCCTTGTATCTGCGTACAATACATAGTCCCTATCCTCCTGTCTGCATAGAATATGAAATTCTGTCTGCAAAAGTAATAAGCTTTCTACTTCCTCAGCATCTTCAGAACAGAGATGTCATAAAAGTAGGAAGGCAATAAATGAATCCCCATGATGTGAAAATAAACCCAGGTCGGAAGGATGAATCAGCGGCTTAGTGCTCGGTTACAAGATTATCGGCAATACACAAATGTGCTCGAGAATCTCAGCAGGTCACACAAATGCAGCAGAGATGGAGGAATTGAGAGAAAGGATTAGAATCTTTACAGGGGACAGGGCAGAAAGAGGTGTAGACAAGTTAACTGTGAGTTTGTAGAAAATGTCTGCAGGTAGTTGTTTTCCCGAGAATGGGTCAGAGAGATCGAGAAAGGGGAGAGTGTTGCCAGAGTGGACCAAGTGAATTTGAGGTCGGGGTGGAAATTAGCAGTGGATAAAGTTGATGAGCTCATCAAGGGAGCAGGAGGCCACACCAATATGGTGGCAATGTAGCAGAGAAAGAGTTGAAAAGCCTTGCCCAAATCGTTAGTCACCATTTTCCTCCTATGGATGCTACGTGACCTGTTGAGTTTCTCCAACATTATTGTGTATTACACTTGGCCCCAGCATCTGCAGGTTTCCTCAGGTGTACAAAGTGGGAGAGTGG